>NC_030678.2:129681863-130002623 GCF_000004195.4 Xenopus tropicalis | reverse complement strand
GTACCTATGAGAACTCCTTGTTTCTTAAAGGACAAGGAAAGGTTAATATAAATTAAAAGTAAGTCTAAAGGCATTCTTTTTAAATACTTACTGCATATCTAAATTCCCAAATCCCTGCTTGCTTCTCTGAGATAAGGTGCTGGCAGACTACAGCAGTGTGAAGACAACAGTGACATCCATGAAATCTCTCTCCCCTTCCTGTGGGCTGCCAGCGGCAGCCTTCAGTAGCAATGCACATGTGCGTAACTTGATCCTGTCTCCTGTTCTGAGCTACACATGCCCACCAGCCGATCAGAAGCGGATCTGCCAGAGGGAGGGGGGAGGGAATGAAAAACATGTGCAGTATGAAGCAAGGAGGGAAAGGAAGGGAGAATACCTTTTTAGAGATGGCTGCCTGTTCTAGATAATGTGAAGTAAGTGTGACTGAGTAAATATTTGATTAGGTGAGCTAAAAGTGTGGCGTTTTAACTAAACAATAGGAGGACTATTGGGCAGTATGCTTTTTAAATTTTGACTTGCATTCTCCTTTAATGAGACTAATAAAGATTTGATTATAATGATCTGCTCCGCTGGTGCTCTGTGCAATGAATTGTTAATCTACTGGATGATGCTTTCCAGTGGCTGGATCACGTGCAACATGGCGTGAGACAGTAAAAAAATAAATAGTTTGAAAACTGTAAATATCCCAGAAATCAATATAGAAAATAAATGTAAATTGCAATTATTTTGGGGGGGTTAGCTACATTTTAAGTTACTTTTGTTTAGGTCAACATTGTTAACATCCAATTCAGGCTATACAGACCCCTAGTCATTCCTTTCACTTCCACCTACAAGATCCCTAAAGCTCATGGCACACAGCATGTATCCCCCTCCATCACCTTTGCGCCTATATGAATATTTAATTAAAAGGATTGTTTACCTTTAAATTAACATTTAGTATAATGTAGAGAAAGCTGTACTGAGATTTTACAATTGGTCATTTTTTTTATAATTTGCATTTTTTAATTATTTAGCTTTTTGTCTAGCAGCTATCTGGTTGCTAGGGTTCAATTTAACTTAGCAACCAGGCACTGGTTTAAAAGAGAGAAGGATATGAATAGGAGAAGGCCTAGCTAGAAGGGTAAGTAATAAAAAGTAGCAATGACAATAAAATTGTAGCCTCACAGAGCAATAGTAGGATCCTGGAAGCTAGATGCAAGATTCCCCCAATAAGAATAATTTAGATTTGACAGTATCATGCAAATAAATGCCATAAAGAAATCTGAGTGTTTATTATTTAAGTTTTATTATCCTTTGCTTGAATGGGCATATTATTTGTCGCTAGTATTCAACATTAAAAGATGACAATTGAAAACAATTTCTGAAGTACAAATCCTTTAAACATGGACACAAATTCCTAATTAATGAGGAAGCAGACTCTCTAGATACGTTATGCCACTAGCTATGTTATCATGTCAATGCCAAAAGATCAAGCTTATTCCCTCTAGCCTAATTTTAGTCTAAAGTTAACAGCAATTCTGTGATCATTAAGCTACTAACTGCATATGCTCATAGCATACAAATCTGCACTTATAAAAATGCAGTCATTCCTCTCAAAGTTGATAATATAATAATCCTTAAAATGACAAGCCCAATCTAATTATGTTCTTCTCTACACATGTCATAGACAGCAAACAGGGAAATTAGTTTCTTCCTTGTCACCATGCCGTGGGAAGTCCCACACCACCTGTGTTATTTTGAGGAAAGCATTCCTCTCTTCTTATCTTCTCAAAGTTTTTATATTTGACCATGTTCTCAAATCTCTGCAAACATTCCTTTGTTGGTGCCAGATATGCCAAACAGCTTACTGCCATTATAACACAACCAAAAGATCTTATGTCAGTTAAAATAGTTGTAAGACTAATCTACTCGTCTGTCATAAGTCTAAGGTGCCCATTTATCAATGTCCGAATTTCAGACATTTAAAATTATGATAGAAAAAATTTGGATTTAATCCGATAATTTCTGATGTGCGTTAAAAGCGTGAAAATTTCGCATTGTGGTCATACGAAAATATCGTGGTACGATCCTGAAATTTTGTACATATGCACAGTTCTAAAACTTGGAAAAAATACAAATTTTTCCCATTCTATCCCAATCGTACTTTGATAAATGGGCCCCAAGAGTATAAATGGATGTTAAATAATGCTATAGAGACTCCAGTGAGCCTTTCTATAAAGTTCTCTTTGATGTTACGAGGCCTATTAAAACCAGCTATATCTACTTAGATTTTTATATTCAGCAAGGTCACCAAACAAGCAGATAATTATGCTATTTGGCCACTCATGTTCATGGAAACAGAAGTTACTTTATGTTTGGTTCTTGTAAGTGCAGGGGTACACGGGGAGATTAGTCGCGCTGCAACAAATCTCCGTTGTCGTGGGCGACTAATCTCCCCACAATTCCAAATATTTTATTTAAATATATGTCTTATCCCTTTCTGCCTGTAAAACAGACAATGGCCAGCTAGAATGGGTATAGAGCATGGGGACTCTAACACATAGGATGAACCTTTGCTATGTGGAAGGGTCAAGGGGAAGATACAGTGCAACTACAACTCATGCAGGCTGTGTGCAAAAAGAATAGAGAAAGGAAGCCAGAAGGTTCTTTCAGCAATTGTGCAATGGATCCACAGGAATATGCAGTGATACTCACAAATGCAGATGCAGAGCAAATTAATTGGCAGGTCCAATGCACAACAAGCAGAATAAGGTTGCACCACTGTGAAGTAAAGAATGTCCTTAGGGTTTCCACCGTAAGTGGTCCGTATCCCATACAGCAGACCTGGATCAGGGAGAATAATCTAAGCCTAATAACTTTGTCACTACTGCGGTCCTTTCACTAAGGCAGCAGAACCTATTAGGGCTCTGGCACACGAGGAGATTTGTCGCAGGCGATTTTTAAAAGAGCGATTTAGCGACAAGATGCCAATGCTAAATCAATGGAAATCTCCAGCATCAAAACATACGAGGCTACTTCAAATCACCTGCTGTTTCAAATCGCACACAGACCCTTTTCTGAGCGACTTGAGTAAACATGAGGGGGGGGTTAACTGTTGAGTGTACCATGGGTAGCAGATCGCCTGGAGCTCAACTCGCATGAAATCTCTTCGTGGGTATTGTTGTGGCGACTTGTCACCAAAGCGTCAGGGGGAAAAAATGCAGGCGACAAATCTCCTCTTGTGCCAGAGCCCTTAGGAGAATACTCCCTGCTATCTCTCCAGGTTGGAGCAAAGAAGTTTCTGCCACACAGATCTAAAGGCCAAGAATGATCAACCCCTAACCAAACACTATATAAAAGTGCTGCAGGAAGTGGTCATACCTATGGGCCAATAAAGTACATAATTCTAATAGCAAAAAAAAAAATATACACAAGCTTTTCCCAGCAACAGGGAATTAGGAAATGGTAGGGTTTAAAGACATAGGGGATTGTTGTTGCTACATATGCAAAACAGCTTTCCTTTTTTTGTTGTGAGAATATGTTTTACACAAAAACAATGTGTCACTTACGCATAACAATACAAAACTTTTATGCAGGAGCAAAAAGCCAAAGCATACTATACACTGCAGTCATAAAATGGGGAGCAGTCAACAAAACTGTAATACGTGCTCTGGAAATAACTGCCAAGCTCCTAAGATATTTCTTATGTGAGGACACCCCCTAGAATGCGTTTTTGTATTGTCATTAAAGAAGTGGATCAGTTGTTTATGTTGGGTATTATATCTATTTGGTAATTTCCCCTTCTTTGCTGAAAAACACTCCATCCTTCCCACATTTTCTATTAGTATTTCCTGAAGTGCAGGAACTTGCAGCACAGCTTTCATAAAAGTATCATGGGTATGGAAGGTTAAATACACAATTCTGCATTGAATGGAAAAGGGGAAGAAGGTTGAGGTCCTTTATTAAGGAAAGAACAACACTGAAAAGCATCCTCCACATGTTTATGCAAGATTAATATGACTTTCTTCCTTAAAGTCCAAAGATCTCCGAGTTAATAGAAAAATAAATAATTCATGCTTCCTTAGCATACTGCTTTATCCAATTAAAAGAGCAAACAATGTAAAGTCTTTTATTATAAATCCCTAGGGTTCTCCATTATTCGGCAGAATTTAAAAGTTAGGATAAAAATAGTTTATCTTCCAAAAACACTGATCAATCTCTGTATGTGAAGAAATATGTTACAGAACCCACCACCTACTAAGAAGCTGTATAAAACACAGCAAAAAAACAGCAAAGGACACAAAAATAAAGAAAGGCTGGGGAGCCAGCCGAAACGTTAGTCTGCCTGAATACATTTTCTTTATTTTTGCACTAAGACCTGTGAGTGCGGCATTTCTTCTCTTCTCTATATATATCTGAAAAAGTAGCTTTTTTTTATTATGTTATCCACTGTGGAAATCATAAAACTTGAGTATGGGAGAAAACTAGTTAGAAGGGTACCATCGGTGAGGCAACACTGTGCATGTCAGAATAATTCTTCAAAACTTGTTTTTGGGCGCCTTATTATTTTCTCTCTATACTTTCTACCTTGGCAAACCAATAAACTATGGCTTTCAGCACCTCCTCTATGCTGATGATACTTAGATCTCTATCTCTCTCTTCTACTGATCTCAACCTAAAGCTCTTAAAGGAACAGTAACACCAAAAAATGAAAGTGTATAAAAGTAATTACAATATAATGTACTGTTGCCCTGCATTGCTACAACTGGTGTGTTTGCCTCAGAAAGACTACTATAGTTTATATAAGTAAGCTGCTGTATAGCCATGGGGGCAGCCATTCAAAGGAGAAAAGGCACAGGTTACTTAGCAGATAACAGATAAACCCCCATTATATGGCGCTTATCTACTAGTTATCTGCTATGTAACCTGTGCCTTTTCTCCTTTTTTCCAGCTTGAATGGCTGCCACCATGGCTACACAGCAGCTTATTTATATAGTAGCTTTTCTGTAGCAAAAACACCAGTTTTTTGCAGAGCAACAGTACATTATATTTTATTTACTTTAAAACACTTTAATTTTTTGATGTTACTGTTCCTTTAACTTGAATCTTTTATTCAAATCTCATTCTGCTTATTTGCTATCTCTTTTTGGATGTCCCAACACTACCTTATATTAAACCTTTCTAAGACAAAATAGTTCGTTTTCCACCATCCAGCATGCATAACACCCCATAAAGGTCTATCACAGTTAACAATTCCACCATCACCCCAGACCCAGTGCCTTGGGATTATGCACTACCCTCTCCTTCACTCCTCATATCCAGTCACTCACTCACAAAATCACTTTCACCAAAAATATTTCCAAAACATGATCATTTATCATGCTGCCAAAATTCTATTTTACTCGTTCATCATATAATTCCTGGACTACTGTGCTGCCAGGCTCATACACCTCGGCAACCACTCCTCCTCTGCCATGCCACTCTACTTAGTCTCTGCAATGGCTTCTACTACATTTTATAATAAAATGAATACTAATGACCCTCACACTCAAAGCCGTTCATAACCCTATTCTACATCTTATCTCTAGATACTCACCAACTCTTGTTATGAGCTTCTCTACTGACCTGCTCCTCAACTTCTTTCTCATTCCTTCCTCACACACTCTCCCATTCAAGATTTAGCAAGGGCTGCCCCCCTTCTCTGGAATTTACCCCTACAGTCTGTTCAATGTTCTACCAATCTTTTTGCCTTCAAAAGAGCTTCAAAAAAACATGTTTCTTTAGAGAAGCTTACCCTTGACAAAACTTCAGTTCTGCAATATGGAATACCATGTGCTATATCGCTTACCTTGCTATTTGTATCAGCCCCTTCTTCTTTTAGATTGAAAGCTATTTTGGTCAGGGCCTCCATCTCCTGTATCAGTTATTTGTTGCTTTGTATGTAGTTCTATATGTTCAATGTATAAGCCCATTTATTACACAGTGCTTTCAACTATGATGATGCACTTTATAAATACATAATATTGATGATGATATTAATAATAATAATAATAATAATAATAATAATAATAATAATAATAATAATAATATCAATAATCATCATCATAAAACATGTTTTCCCATCACAGAATCCAATCAATGTCATTTCTCAGCAGTAGCTTAAACTCCTACTGGGCATGATCATTGAAATAAAAGTCTGTTACATAGTAATTGTTACAATTTGATACATTGCTTACATTTCTTACTGATCAGAAATAAATAAAAAACAATGTATTAAACCGTAACAGTTGCAATTGTATCCAGCACAGTGCTTCTGGGAAAGATAAAGAAAAAAGTTACTGCACTGGTGCAGGACCCCAGAAAGCTCAGAATTGGCATGGGGAATGTATATATCTGCCACTAAATGGTAAAAAATAAATGTTTTTCAGTGTTCCTTCAGGAATTTGTGCAGTGGGAGTGTGACTGCTTTATGATATAGACAGAGATTACAGTGACTGGGTTGTGCCTCACAGCCCTTCCCATCCCGACAGTTATGTTCTATGCTAAGAACTTTTATCATCCAGGTAAGAAGAGAGGTCAAAGTGGTGCCAACTACCTTCCAGGCCAGTCAGGTTTGTAAGAGAACATTTGTAGGCATTTGTAGCTGCAGGTATGAGACAGACACAATGAGCATAGCCTTGTTATGGAAGAATAACATCACGTGGTTTCACTAAAGAGTTTGCGCTGGGATAGCACTAGGGCCTCTAAGTACTTACGAATTTTGAAATCTTTCTTTCCCCGTCATCTCCACCATGGCCTGAATGATCCGTATGGGCAGGCATCGTCCCAGGAATTCCCATCCTGTTCTTGCGATTCATCTTTCCGAATGAAGGAAGGGATGCCCGCAATAGATACACGCTGCGGACGCTGCCAGTCGGAACTGACAGCCGATTATTATTAGAGAGAGAAGCGGATTAGTCCAAAGGGAGGGGCGCACTTATCCAATTATGCCCAGAGCTGACAGTTAGCTCCCAGCATGTCACTCTGCAGCCACAGAGCTCAGGCACCCGTGCCGACACAAATATTCTAAACCTCCGCCTAACTGAATATTCCCGCCACTTCAGCCCCGCCCCCTGCCATCGTACCAGCCAATCCAAGAGTACAATATTTCTGCCCGGGCATAAAGTAGGAAGTGTGACATGTAATAATTTCAAGCGTATTGGGTTTTGCGGAGGCTCGTCCCGCCATATTGAAGCCTGGCGGGTTGCTAAATCTACAGACCTTTGTCATTTGAATTCCGTGTCTGTGTGACCTAAAAAAATGTATATGAAATGTCTGCTAGAGTGTATATAAGCTGCTGATAATAACACGTGTTTATTATTCACTTTTCAAATACGTTCATATTCTGGTCCTTCACATTCTAGACGCCCTATTGACCCTAGAAATAAGTTGGCAGTTTAAAGTGGATGTGGAGCAAACAATAATTTTGTGTAGTAATTTCATGCAACCTCCCAGGGTAACGACATAAGTTTCAAATTTACAATGGTTTTAAAGTTATATGTATAAATATAAATGCTAAGAGCAGTATCAATCTCTAAGCCTTTTGGCTTTTGCCTTTTGAAACAATGTAGAAGAAGCATGCAAAACTGACCTGCTACATTGTTTCAAGAGACAGAACCAGCAGTGCAGAAAGAGATATGTTGGGTTTACATCCCCTTTAAATAGCAGAAATAGTTATATTATCATTTTAAAAAAAAAACAGCTTGTTTTAGAATGTTGTGCAAAGCTTGAGAGTCCAACACTAAAATCCAAAGGGGACACAGAGATCCATATGCAAAGCAGTGGAGACCATGCCTTTATATTCAGTCAAACCTTGATCACAAAAAGAGATTCTGTGTAGGAAGTAACCATTTTCAATTTTCATATTTTTTCACTTTCACAGCTGCTGTCTCCTGAGTGACCCAGTATTCTAAGTCACTTACCCTTTTCCTTGGGCTGGTGCTCCTTTTCTTTATATTACTGTTTGCTTGTTGAGCACCACGCCCCCATCTTCTTTCGCTCCTCTGGGCATCCTCAGTGAATCTGGATGAGCAAACATGCAGTATAGAAATTTCCTTGAGACTTCTGTACTACTTGTCTGTGAGAAGCAACATGATGGCCCCCTGTTGCTCCAAAGCTTCAGTAGTTTTAGTTTTCCTTCTGATTTCATGAAAATAAGAAAACTTTACAGGTCAGCCTATTTATTTGCAAAGGCCATTATTCTTTGGTGGATAATGACAGACCTTCCAACCAACCCTCAGCAGCTGAGACAAATGAAGAAATTCATCATTATCAATAATTTATATAGACTCAGCAAGTTAGGCAGCACTTTACATTAATTTATATCAAACAGGGGTCTTACAACAGTTTAATAAACAAGGGTTACAGAGTTAAAGCAATAGGATCAGAGGGCCCTACTCATAAGAGCTTACAATCTAAAAGATCAGGGTATTTAAAACATAATGAAGATGAAAACAGTTGGTGACTTATGATAAGCTGGTGTCTGGTCACTTAAGATAACCTGAATATGCTTCTCTAAACAGGTGAGTCTTTAGGGAGAGTTTGAAAGTTTAGAAGGAAAGGGACAGTCTGATAGCTCAAGGCAAAAAGTTCCAGAGACAGGCAGAAGCCCAAGAGAAGTCTTGCAATCAGGAATAGGATAAAGTTATGAGAGGCAAAGGTCAGAAGCAGGTTTGGACTGGGATTCAAAATGGGCCCTGTAGTTTCCAGTACACAGGGGCCCAAACAACAGGGGGGGAGGGCTGGGAAATCCTCTGTTGGGGTAAGAGATCCCAGACTAGGGGTTGGCAACAGAGGTACCTGCCTAGTACCCCCTCCCTGATACACCCTAGGCAGGTGCCTCTTCTGCCCACCCCTAGTTCTGGCCCTGAGCAGAGCATAGGTTATGTTAAGGAGTGTATTTTGACAACCCTTCATTTATTTTTTATTCTTTTGTTAGGTCGCCTTTAACTACAACATATATAAGAGCAGATGAAGCATTTGGAATCAAGACAGTAAGACCATACCCCAAACAAATTTTTGGTTGCTAAACATTACATGTTTATATATACATTTTATTACTAACAATGAATACTCGTACATGAATTTTATATATTATATTTTATACATAATATTATTAAATGAGACATATTGGATAAATGGGAAAAACCCTAATTTTGTAGGCAATTATGAATAATATATGGTGCTGGTTTCACTTTGTGCTAAAAATTAATCCTATCTGTAAAAATGGCCTCTTTATTGGAGCTCCCTATAGATCTTATCACTTCTCTGTCCAGTGTGAAATGAAGAGTGGGCATGTCCTAACGGTCCCTGCCAGAAGCACAGACAGGCCCAATCACAGCCCTGCAGTCACACAAGCACAGGCAGGCTTCAGTTCTCTATCAGCTGCTGATTGGTTCCTAACCTACAGTGCAGTGTACTGAGAGCCGCCGGCCTCTCTGCACATCCAGAGAATTCAGCCAGCAGGAAGTGGAACAGATGGGCAGGGCTAGTGGGGTTTTGGTGGAATTTCTGAATAAATCCATCTGAAACACAACTTTTTAAGCACAATCCTTCTATATATAGAGAAGTATAATTCACTGGTACATTTATAATTTTTATAGGATATGTCTCCTTTAAATAAATGAAAGTTCAACCATAAAGCATTGCATCTTGAGTTTGTTAGTAGGTAATATCATAAAAAGTACACATATATTTGATGGAATCATATTAATAAGACCTAAGTGCAATAATTTAATATGTGTTGAGACGCTCACTTATAACGGGTAAGTTTTGTATAAAGGGACACATAAAATCCCCCAGTGTCCCCTATAAAGACAACCCAAGGCAGGTGAGGTAGGAGATTAAAGTATACAAATATGCTATATATATGAAGTATAAAATATAAGTCTAATATGCCATTATATAAATTCTCAAGGGCCTGACATGATAGTACCGACTAGCTAAGCCTCTATGTGCACTTTGCTATTTGCACAGCTATAACCACAGAGTACACAGAAAGTTGTAAAAGGGGTGTTATATACTTTTGAGATAAGGTATACTATGATTTAAAAAAGGCTAAGACTTTCAGGCTTTCAGGGTCTCATTTGAAGCTGTCTGTGACACATTTAGTTATTGTTCTGTGTTGCTGAAAGCTTCCACAAGACTTTGTCTTTGATTAATGAATAAAGCATCAGTTATGCTGAGAACCTTGTCTCAGGGTCTTGTTCTATAATAAGGTTCTGGTAAATTAAAATTATCAACATATTTTGCATATTTCCCATATTTGGTCTCCTTAGGTGGAACCTCAATGGTAAAATAATCTCATCTGATTTTTGTAATAAGATGTTACTCAATCTGCTTATTTTAATTAAATGCACTAAGATAAAGTATTATTTAGGTATAAGATTTATGACCACTAGTTTATAGTGATCTGTATGCTAATTTGCCATAAGGAGTAATTATACTTATCTACCGGAATAAATGTTTCCTAGCAAGTGAAAAGAGCAATGTTCTTTTCCATACTATAAAAGTGGTATGCAGCGCTACCTAATGTGCTTAGTCCAATAACTTGCCTTTTAGGAACGGTGGAAGACATACTTCCTACCAATGCAGCCAGGGTAATGTTTAGGTCCCTTACATTCTATGCCAAAAAAGCGGTCATAATGAGGTGGATGGGCAACAGTGTTCCGACACTCGAATTCTGGCGCCAGCTCATCAACACTGCCTTACCTCTCATAAAACGCACGTATGAGACTAGAGGGGCACATGGAAAATTTGAAAAAATTTGGGGAATGTGGTGTGAGTCAAATGGGCCCCCAACTAACTAAAATTGGCCATGCCCAATTCAACGTCAAAGCACCAGGGCCATGTCCAGTGCCATAAGTAAGGAGTGAATTTTTTGAAATAATTTGTGTGAAATAAATGTACCAAACACTCGTTTCAATTGTGTAACCTGCTTTATTAAGTATTGTTTTGTATGTATGTTCATGTACTGTTACAAATTAAGAAAAATAAACCTTTAAAAAAAAATAATAAAAGTGGTATGCTTAATGTTACAAGCATTAAAACGAAAGCAAATAATGTAATGAGAAGAAAAACAATGGGCAATGTATTTTTTGACATGCAAAAATACATAGTTAAATAGTTACATTGGGTAAAGTCCATCAAGTTCAACCCTTCCCAAAACCCAGCTTACACACAAACCTATACTGACCTAATTGGTGGATATTGATGCAGCGATCTCCTGCATAAGATAGACTGTATGTTGTTTATGATGGTGTACCATTCTGTTATGGTGGAAGGGTTTGTTTAGGTATCAAAGTTGTTGTTGCTAGGATTAGTTGGGGGAGAATATTATTTTTAAAATTTACAGTTATTCAAATGTGTATAAAAAAATAAGTATAATCTGTGAAGTAAAGTTAAATTGGCAACCTGACATATGTATGGTCTCCCCAAATCATTTACTTTATAATTTAGGTCGATCAAACCAAATGAGTGAGTTGCTATGCAGCAATGACAAGTTCTGCTCAATTCCTAGTAACAGTTAAATGTGAAATGGGCACACTTAAAAGGTCCATAGTAAAAAAAAAGGGCAATGGCACTAGGGACAATTTTTGTGGTATAGGGCAGTGCTACTGCTCTGTGAGCTTTGGTAACTTTCTAAGGTAGTTACTTTAGCATGAATATATGCCCCCTTCCTGCCTGTCTTATTCTCTGTGTTGCTTCCCTCCTTCCCTCTGTCAGAACCTATGTTTTTTTTTTTTTAAATTACGCTCTGTCAGAACCTATGTTTTTTTTTTTAAAAATTACGCACGCATGTAATGCATATCATCTTGGATAAATGCTCAGTTATTTTTCAATTTTTCATCAATGTGACCTTATGTTAGAGCAAAGCTAGATCAGTACTGCTGACACTTGTATAATACCTGTACTGGCTTTTTTATCACAATGTAATGTATTGCAGAGGTAGACACTGCAGCTAAAATAGCAGCATTATCAGATCCTTCAGAGTTCAGAACACAGCAAGGCTTCCCGCTCCTCCACATGAGCTATGAGTCTCTGACTGTGGGTGACAAGAACTAACACAGATCGATTTCCAGATTTCTTTCATGTTAGTGAGCTTTATAATTGGGCTAAGCACTGACAGTCTGTAAATACAAAAACATAAAAATCCTTTCTTTTAAATACAATAAAGAGACTGTTTTTAAACTTCAGCGAAGCCCTTGTCTAAGATTATCACAAACAACATCTATGCTGCAGGTCCTATTAGAAGAAGTATGTATACTTGGCAGGTAGCTGTAATATTGTGACCAAGTTTGGATAAAGTTGAAAGAAACTGTGAAAATAAGCTTTGCAATGTATGGAATGCACATTCCTTCCCCATAACATAATCTTGCCAACGGTCTGTTTATTCACAATTTACAACACAACGAGTTGCTCAAGCTCTCGTACAGAAGGAAAGTGTGACTAAGGCAATGTACCTATGAAGTTCTAAAACTGCTGTTCATTCCAGAGGCCTTGCTTTTCCCCTTAAAACTTTCTCAGTATAATGTGCTACTGATAAATGCAGGGCTATTGCACAAAACACTCCTTGTGATGTTCAACACAGGCTGTTGCAGTATAACCATGTTACTGCACTACTTAAATGTTGTTTGGTTGGTTTTCAATATGTTTGATGCAGTTTTGCAGTAGTTAGGGGGGTCCCCACTCTAAAATGAGATAGTGAAAGTGCAATGCTGCTGTTGTATGATGTATGAAACTGAGTCTTGGGGTGATGGGGTTATAGCAGTTTAATAACACTGGGGCTCCCATGCTGCTCAAAATGTAGAAGGCATTTAAAACAATAAAGCTTATTTGGTACCAGAGGCCTATAACCTCATACAATTTTGAAAGCTTTGCTTCTTTTTTAACTGATCAGCTATTTCTTTTGTAAACAGCATGAATAACCCAGCCATTCACACTCCCCTTAAAGGACATGTAAAGCCTACATTTGCCTGCAATATATATCAGTTGGACACGTCTCCCCAAATGGCATAATTTGTACTGCATATATCCCCTCCTTTTGCTAGCACCATCACATAGTAAATTTCACCATTTTTCCTCTGATACATAATCAGATACATTTAAATCTGCAAACAGCACACACACACAGACCCTTATTCAGCATACATTTCATCGAGAATTCAGGCTCACACAGGCAGAACTGTATCTGATAAAAGTTCTGCTTTGTTTGAGAAACAGACAGGAGAAACAGACAGAGCTGAGTTTCTATGGGAACCAGCAATGCCATCTCTTTACTGGCTGCTAGACTGGGGGGCGTGTTTAGTAATCTGAACTTAGAACAACTGAGCATGCCCACAAGCCAGAAGTCAAAGCAAATTCCTGAGGGAGGGGGCCGAGTGGGTTACAGGAGGAGAAGGAAATCTAAGTGATTAAAGGGATGTTGCAGCCTTACTATTAACCTCTGGACAACCAGAATGGGAGGTATTGAAAGATTTCAAAGAGGCTGTTCACTGATTACATTTTTGTGTGTGGGGTTTACATGTCCTTTTAAATGAACTTTTAGTATGATGCAGACAGTGATATTCTGAGACAGTTTGCAAATTGTCTTAATTTATTCTTGCTACAAGGGAGATTTGTCACGGGCGACTAATCTCCCCGTGTGCCACAGCCCTTACAATCTGAAATCTCTTCTAGAGAGTATTTAGCAAGACAATAAAGTCTGCTCCATCTATACAAGAGCAAGGGCCTATAATCGTGCAGTGTTATACTTTAACAGGTGGGATGTATTTGCACACTTCTACTGAGACTAACCAATCCATAAAATACTGACTTCTAGGCCATAAGCATTTTCATTGTAAGTTTTAAACTCTGATTAGTATTCAAAGAGTGCTTTTATTGATGCATGTTACTGTGGAAATTAACTAGAAAAAGATAAATAGAGCTTCAAATGCCTGTTTTATTACACCGTTTGCAACTGATAAATAGATGGAAAATGTGGGAAAACGGTGAATTTGGTAATTGGAACTTTCAGTAATTTATCCCTATACCATAACTGTTTGTTAAATGTTTAATTATCAGGGATGTAATGTATTTCACTTTCATTTCGATCACAGCTCAGTAAGGGATTATGTGCCATAGGCCTTGGTACGCATTCCCATGCAGTATTTTTTAACTCCTTATTATAACTATGCTGGGGAGAAAATCATGAGCAATAGACTATAAAGTGTTTGACATATAGTTAGCATGAAAGTAGAACATGGTTTACATGTTACGGACACAGTCAGCAAATGTGAAACCAAAGTAAAGATGCTTGGTAGGTTAAGATACGCCTATCTTACATTCCTAGAACGTACTTTGACAAACTAGTCTTTATCCAATTAAATCTTATTTACGTGGTCTCTTATTTAGAAGGGTTGTCTCTCTAAGGCAGAACTCTTTTTTGGGCCTTGTTGGCGCACACTCCACACACATCCATCTGGGTCAGAGATAGAATGCCAAAGAGAAAGAACCACTCCTTTCCAATCACTATATCAACGTGTGTCAGGAAGTGGTCACTAACCTATGGCCAATAAAACAGATATGTAAATAAGGTAATTTAAATTCATAGGCTTCTGCCTAGCAACTAGGGGAATAGCACTTATAAGGGATTTCTATCCATACAGACTGTTAAACCTATGGGTCTCTAGAGAATGATTTTATTAATTAGCATTTTGTAACATACCACAGTGATATAAAATATCAGTAGTAATATTTAATAAAACAGTACAGCAAATACTGTTGAATATAGTAGCTTGGGATGCATTAGATCAAGGATTTGGTTCAAAATGCAGCTGATTCCTATATTTAGCAAAATTTCTATTTCCATAATGCCTTAGTGTTTTAATCTGAATCCAAACTCTTATATTCTTATATTCAAATTTAAGGGCCCTTATCTGTAGGCATTGCAACATGATAACATCATAAATTTTCCCTTGGCTGGTGCTCCTTTTAGGAAAAAAAAACAGCAGCCTCAAGAACTTTATAGCATAGTCCACATAATCCTTTGTAGTGAGCTCTAATCCCACATTTTTTGTAAATCTGTCCCTTAGACTTGTGCATGTGCAGTAGTAGAATATGAAAAAGTTACACATATGATGCATACAATTGAAGCATATTGCATGTAAAAGAGAAGGAAATGCTAATAATGTGTTAATCTCAAGCTGCAGGCATATCTTCAGTTCTCAATAGTGCCCTTAAGTCTCCCCAGATTTCTCCTGTTCAGATGATCAGAGCCTCACAGGAAAAAAAACGCTGAGAAAATTCCTATAATGCCACGCTCCTGCACCAAGACAAAGACTGCTGTACATGCGCAGTTTGTAAGACTATGGGGCTGATTTACTAATCCACGAACGGTCCGAAGGCGTCCAAATGCGTTTTTTTTCGTAATGATTGGTATTTTGCGATTTTTTCATAAATTGTCGCGACTTTTTCGTAGCCGTTACGACTGTTTCGCAAAATGTTGCGACTTTTTCGTAGCGTTACGACTTGCGCGAATTGTCGCAACTTTTTCGTAGCCTTCGCGCCGAGTACGAAAGTTTCGGATTCATTCAAGCTTCGGTATTGTGACTTTTCTTGGGCCAGGTTGGAGCTGCAGAGTGCCATTGAGTCCTATCGGAGGCTTCCAAAATCATGCTAAGTCTGAAAGTTTTGCCCGCAGTTTACGAGTGCTCAATACGAAAAAGTCGCGACAAGATACGAGCAAATCGTAACGGCTACGAAAGAGTCGCGACAATTTGCGCAAGTCGTAATGGTTACGAAAAAGTCGCAACAATTTACGAAAAAGTCGTAACGGAGATGAAAAAATCGCATAAAATACGAAAAAGTCGCAAAATGTTTGTTTTCCAATCGGAATTTTTCCCATTCGGATTCGGATTCGTGGGTTAGTAAATCAGCCCATATGAGAAAGCTTCCTGCTGATTGGCTCAGATCCACATTCCTAAGGAGGGGAGTTCTTACCATTCTTATGGGAGAGGGGAGCAGGAGAGGGGAGAGAGGAGAGAGTTGCACAGGAAAAAAGAGACAAGAAATCCTGTTTCTTTTGACAGAGGACTCAGTGCAGCATTTCTATGACTGCTCATGGCTGTATTTACATAGACCTTTCTACTAAATCTTACTTAGTTTGTACCTTTTCTTCTCCTTTAAAATTCTACAACACAAAAACACAGAACTGAAATATCTTGGGTACAACCAGGCAGAATAAAATAGGATCAATGTTTTATCAAAGCCAACTCTGGGCTTATAAGGGCTAATATCAGCAATTTTCCCAAAAGACAGATTTTTTTTTAAATTAATGTGCAGATTAGGGATGGGATTCTGTTTGTTATGCAGCCAAATCTTTTCATGAGGATTTGATATTCAGCTAAATGAAACAAGTTTGTGATGCATTCGGAATTACTTGGAATGAGGAGCAACCCATCATTCTGCACAATACAGGGATGTATAGTGTTAGAGCTCTCCACACTGTGTTACTTTATATCTGATAAACATCATTTCTAAATGCCACTATATAATATTGTAATTCAGGTGCCCTGGTGCCCAGGAAACCCATTGATTTTGCTCATTTAATTCATTTTGTACTATGGCACTCCTGAGTAAAAATTCAAGCAACCACCAGCAATAATGTATCAGTTATTCCATTTTGTTCCATAAAAAGATATAGCAATAATTCCACCAAGATGTTGTGGGTCATTGTGCAATAGGTATAAGAAACATCTGACTATCAGTTTGGTCCTTTAGCAAACACAAATAAGGGTTGATTCATTAAGGTGCGATAACACTTATCGCATACTTTTTTGCGTTAAAATTGACGCGTAAAAAAAACGTGCGATATGCTAAAGTATTATCGCATGCGTTAAGTCGCATATCGCGTGCGTTAAATAGCGTGCAACCGCATGCTATTTCTCGCGCAGAAATAATACTAACGCATGATTCACAAACACTTAGACGCGCTAAATATCGCATTAGTCTATGCGAAAATTAACACCTACTTGGGGCAGGCAGTAATTATAGAAAAGTACAGTTCGTGAGCTGTTGGCAACACAATATGGGCTTTGCAGTGGGATTTATTCAAGTATATGTTGGCCCTAGAGTGATGCATCCTCCAGTTTGCAGGGAAATGGTCATTTTCAAAAAAAGTAGTTTTATGAACGTAATGGTGTGTATGACTAATATGGGGTGCGCGCGATAAGTAGCGCATGTGCATTAATTAGCCCCCACGACAAGTAGCACGCTACGTTAATTAGCTTGAGTTGTGTCAAATACCGCACGAATACCTCACAACTTAAATAATGCAAACAGCATCACGTCTAAATTAACGCAAATATCCTTTGAGTGAATCGTGCGTTGACACGAAAAATAAGACGCAATAACATTTTAATGCATGCTATAAATAGCACTCGTTTTATCGCACTTTAGTGAATCAACACTATAGTCTTTCAGAATGTAGAGAGTGATTTTTTACACTAGTGCTTGAATACTTACTGTAAGTAGCATAGGGAGACCGGTGCGTGTTCCTACCTCGATGCACGCTGGTCCGTGGTCCACACCTAAAGCCAGTACGCGCATGTGCAGTGACTCTGGCGCCGCTCGGTGCTCCATCACTTTTGGCGCCAAATTTTAATTTCAATTCTGTTTTCTGCTTGCTTTAAGCTGGTTTTGTGTTTATAGATCTTAGCTAAAGCCAGGGATCCCCAACCTTTTATACCCATGAGCCACATTCAAATGGAAAAAGTGTTGGAGTGCAACACAAGCATGAAAAAAGTTCCTGGATGTGCCAATGAGAGCTATAATTGGCTATTTGATAGCCCCTATGTTGACTGGAGGCCTACACAAGGCTCTGTTTGGCATTACACTGGGTTTTTATGCAATCAAAACTTGCCTCCTAACCAGAATTTCAAAAATAAGCACCTGCTTTGAGGCCACTGGGAGCAACATCCAAAGGGTTGGGGAGCAACATGTTGCTCACTAGCCACTGGTTGGGGATCACTGGCTAAACCTTGTTTTGTTTGCCCTACTGGTTTTTGACTTTTTGTCTAATTATTGACTCTCGAATCTCTGTTGCCTGCCACCGACTTGACTTCACCTCTGCCTGATGCCTTTTGTACCGCGTTTATTATTATTTCTAGCATGACTTGGCTGTGTGTAGGATCCCTGTCAACTCCACCGCAGAAAGTCCGGGGCCCCAGAAGGGCATCTGTGAATACCGGGGTTGGCAGGGCTCTCCTGCTACAGCTAAAAGGTACTCCTGGCAGTATACGGGCTCCTCTTCAGTCCGTAACATTTACATACATATTGTTTTCAGATTTCTAGGTAATGTTACATTTTTGTAATGATAATGTCCCTTTAACAATTCTACACACAGTATTTTTTTTCCTTGGATTTCAAACATGGGCTTCAATTCTAGTCATGAAAGTAAGGAATTAGAATGATTCATTAAATGTTATAAAGTAACAAGAGTGACATTTGCCATATTTCTGCTTTCAAAAAAGCCCTTTAACTCCTTGACACTGAGATTCCCCAATCTAAAAAGTCATGCACACGGCAGGGAGAGATAACTAGAAGAGATTAGCAAAGTTGCAAGTTCGTAGACTGCCGTAATGGCAGGAGAGATAAAGGCCTGATATTGTCTGAAGCTGTTGATCATGCTGTGAAATGTGGCTTTGCCTTGAATAGCATCTTTCTTTAATAACTTTCCTTAGAAAATATTGAACTCAGCCGTAGGAGCCCATGCAGTAACATGGAAAAAAGCAACATCATATCCCACTGTTGTAATTCTGAAAGGAAAAAAAACCCAACAAAACAAAATATATCCACTACCCTGCTGAGTATCGACAAGTGTTTGTGTTGTGATGTATACTTAAATGAATACATTAGTGTGTGTTTTCTTCCATAGTGTCAGGCTTATTCTTTTATTGTAGATATTTTATACAATTCCGAGCACAATACATATTATCATGGTGCAAAATAAATAGTAACCCTTAAGTCCCTAGGATTAACTGACATTTTTTTACAGAGCATACTTAGGAACAACATAAATATTTATAAGAAAACTATACCCCAAACAGTATAGTGCATTAACCAGCTCACGTGTAACACAATACTTCATCTATATAAACCATTTCATGAAAATATATTTTATATTTTATATTTGGCAGTATATTCTACTGGGTAATCCTAAATAGAAAACTGCCATTTTTTTTTTAAGTACTAAGGGCCATCTCCTGGTATCATATGTTTCACGGTGCACACAAACAAAGCAAGGGCACACATACATGTTAGGATAAATCAGCCCATTAAGTTCTGTCTTTTACTTCCATAGTTCTTTCTGTTACAGCTGCATTATTTCCTGTCTGGTGATCTCTGAGGAAGCACAGAGATCATCACAAAATGGCGGCTCAAGGGAAAAGATGTAAAAGGGTAATATTAACAACTGATATATATATATTCTAGTTTGGTAAGATTATTAAATAGGTTGTATCATATTAAGTGACCTATCTGTTGGTTAAGTATTCATTCTGGGGGTACATTTTTCCTTTAAGTAGCTAAGAGATCAACCAGTTAGCTGTGCTACAGGTTTATAGTAATATACTTGTAAGAGGCAGCAAAATACAATTAGTAATATGGTAAAAATTAGTTGTGATGCAGTCACCCATAGTAACTCATTAGAGATTTGCTATGGTTGAGCACCATTAGAATGATTGTGTTAATAGTTACTTTATTGAGAATCCATATAAGTAAATGTGTCATAATTTTTTTAACCTCCCTTTTAGTTAGTTTGTCATGCTACAGACAGCACCAGGTAAAGCACAAATTATTGTTTACCTTTCAAGGGGAATTGTAGCTCGACTTAACATATTGCATCCATTACCACAGGATGCGTAAAAGCTAATCCAATTGCTAATAGTCTTTATTGTAACCTGGACAAAAGCTCAGGGAAGTGATCCTTAACATATGCTTACTCAGGTCACAGTCTTAATTTCACAGTCTGTAGATTTTATCCATTTAAACATCGCTACCAACAACAGTTATAATTACAGGTGTTCTTGGTAGCGACATGGTTTGTAAACATGGTTGGGGCCTTAACTTGAATTTTCATGTCTATAATTTACTAAAGAAGATTAAAACATTCAAAAAACACTAGGATAATTTCTTTGCCAAAATAAGTGTATGCTGGGCTTCTTTAGGTTTATGTGCAGTTACCTAGCAACATGGCTTTTGGCGTCAAAACACGCATTTAAACGCTGGTATGTACGCTGTCTTGTTTTCCCTGACGAAAGTCCCAGTAAAGGACTGAAACTTTGGATCAATAAATCTCACCATTTGTATCTGATAAGTGATTTTTCATTTTGCCTTTATTGTGAAAACCCTATGAGTGCTGTCATTTTCTGTTTTTGTTAATGATTTACCATAAGCTCTGGCACCTAGGTATTGCTATATTTTCATGGCGTGCATTATTTCCCGCTCTGCGCAATATATTTTGCTGCTTGCTATATTAGTGCACGATTTTACGCACGTAACTTTCGGAAAACTACTTTTCTGAAAATTACCATTTCCCTGAAAACTGGAGGCTGCATCACTTTAGGGCCAACACATACTTGAATAAATCCCACTGCAAAGTCCATGTTGTGTTGCCAAAAGCTCATGAACCACAATTTTCTTTAAGTACCGCCTGCCCCAAGTAGGTGTTAATTTTCACACAGACTAATGCGATATTTAGCGCATTTAAGGCTTCATATGTGTTTGTGAATCATGCGTTAGTATTATATCAATGGGAGAATTAACGCAATGTGAGGTAAATAACGCATGCGATAGTGCGAAATGACTTTGATGAATCGATACTTATTTATTGCGTGCTTTTTAACGCAAAAAAGCATGCGATAAGCGTTATCGCACTTAAGTGAATCGGCCCCATAGTATCTAACATCTGTCTTTACACGTATGAACAAATGGAACATAAGTGTTTTATATTAAAGATGCAAGACATTATTTTGTTGGCACTTATTATAGTCCATGTTAGCCCATTTCAAGAAAAAAGAAACTTTGGCTCCATTTATAGGGCAAAGGATTCCATTCATGTCTCCTAGTTTGACAAAGACCTGAACTGAAAAGTGTATTTGAAAAAGAACACTATAGCTGCTAATATGTCCCACTTCACTAAAAAGGATGTAAAGAGAATCATTTAAAAATAGAATTTATATATAGTATGTTTTATTTCATGTATAAGCATTTAAGCACATCGTGCATCCTGTTACATACAGTAGTTACCAAGTAGATTCATTTAAAGGAGAAGGAAAGGCAAATTCACTTGGGGGTGCCAAAATGTTAGGCACCCCCAAGTGACTTTAATCGCTTACCTCATACCCCGGGCTGGTGCCCCTGTACAGAGAAAACCGCACAAGCCCGGGGTACCTGGAGCGCAGCGCTTCCTGCTTCCCTGAATTAACATTGTATTGAGAGTAGCCTTGTATAAAGACATTCAGTCCTTTCTTGAAACTATCCAATGTATCTGCCAGTATAAATGGTTCAGTAACAGAATTCAACAAATTTGCATGTCACAGGCCCTTGTATTATGTGGAAAGATGTACTGATAAATTAGCAAGCTGAGAGGTTGTTGTATGTATGTATGTATGTATAACTTTATTTATAAAGCGCCACAAGGGTACGCAGCGCTGTACAGTCTTACAGAATACAAAATTACACCTTTTATATGTCTATACATTATGATCAAATCTATTCTCAAATGTAAACCAACCCAACTGTGGCAGCGCAGTTGCTCAGTGGGAAGCACTTTTGCCTTGTAGTGCTGGGGTCCTGAATTTGATTCTGGCCTTGGCACTATATGCAGCGTCGGACTGAAATGGCAGGGACCCGCCAGAAAACCCTGGACCATGGCCCCACTCTCAAAACTTTAAATACTCCTCTCCTCCCTTAATATCTTTATTATCCTAGTCTCTTTTCTCTACATACTGTAGGGACCCATAGGGTTAAGTTCCCTATGGTGTTATCCCCTACCTTTATGTTATCTGTGTTGTAATAGGGCAGAGCCCTCTACACTCAGATTACAGTATTAGGCTACCCCCTATAGGTTTAGCCCAGGTTGACCACTCCCCTTGTGCAGACTATATAGTGTCTGGCACAAGGAAGTGTCTTCCTCTTTGGCTGATGTTGTCCTGAGGCTTCATGTCATCGAGCCTGAGGCAATTAGGCCCCAGTAAAGATAACTGCTGATTTGTAAGTCGGGGACAGGGCCCCGTGAATGAGATAAAGCCAGCACAGTCAGTCATATGTAATAGCACCCTCTAGGAGTGGTGAGCATAGATAGCTTATTTAGTAAGGGCAGCACTAGCCCCATCAAAGGAGACTGTAAGGGTTTAGTCTAACCCAGGCTTTGTATGCCTTGCTGTAGGGACCACAGTTAAGACGCAGGATTCAGGCAGTTCCTTACCCTGAACCATAGTTGGCTGGAGGGGATCCGTTCCAGTAAAGGGCATCCATTCCTGGCATACAGCTAATACTCTGCATAAACTCCAAGTGGGCTATACTGTTACCTTGAGTGTCACTTCTGCTGTGTTCTCTGTGACCAAGTTCTATACTGCTGTGACTGTGAGTATATACCCTGATGCACTATTCTATATGTGCCTTGTCCAAATAAAGTATCATTCAGTTAACTGCAAGAGCTCCTGGCGTCCAATCACTTACTATATTGCACAACACCAGTGTGAGTTGTAGTTCAACTACGTCATCTAGCCCTGACATAGCTCCCATATAGCGGAGGCCCATTCCTGGGAAAGGGGGTTGAATGTAACCCATGCTCTAAGTACCCAACTAGCCTGGTATAATACCCCTATTAAGCCAAACAAGTGTTACAATACTATACTCTATTCTTCTGTCTATTAAGCTTCCCTGTTCCCATACAGAAATAGGAAATGACCATGAAATGGGCTAAATAGTTAGAAGCACTGACACCTGGGCTCAACGGGAGTTTTCCTGGTATCCTGGTGGGCCAGTCTGGCACTGACTATATGCAAGGAGTATGTATATTCTTCTCAAGTCTACATAGTTTTCCTGTAGGTACTCTGGTTTCCACCACACTCCAAAAAACATACAGGCAACTTCATTGGCTCCTGATAAAACTGACCTATTGTGTATGAATGTTATATGGACCTGTGGCTCTGGGTTATGGACTGATATTAATGCTAAACAATCTCTGTCAAGTGCTGCATAATATAAAGTACAGATATGGGACCTGTTATCTAGAATGCTTGGGATATGGGATTTTCCAGATAAAGGGTCTTTCCACAATTTGGATCTCCCTACCTGCTAAAAAATCATTTAAAATAATTTAAACATGAAATAAACCCAATAAGGATTAATTATATCTTAGTTGGGATCAAGTACAAGGTATTGTTTAATTACTACAGAGAAAAAGGGAATATTTTTAAAAATCTGAATTATTTCCTTAAAATGAAGTCTATGGAACTTTCTGGATAACGGGTTTCCGAATAACTGGTCCCATACCTGTACCATATAAATCAGATATAATACTAAACTTTGGCAGTTGGTACCACCCCAGATTAGAGATAATAAGAAACTTAGAATCTCAGAAATAATGGCCTAGCTAAAACTATGAAACTAGTAAATGTACTTGTGGTTGTATTCAGACTTGCCAATTGTGTAGTTACTGTATATACTCAAGTATAAGCCTAGTTTTTCAGCACCGAAATGTGCTGAAAAAGTCACCCTCGGCTTATACTCGAGTCGGATGTCATGGGTCCCTCCAGACTAGCACCCTCTGTTCTTTGTGTGCAAATTAGGCCACCCGCAACCAGACCCTCCGGTGCCCTGGCCCGCACCCAAATTCATCTTTATCTACCATCCTCACCTGTCCAATTCTGCACTAGGCATGGCACTTTATATTCTATATAAACTATATACAGTTTTGAAGGATTGAGCTAAGGGGTGTAGTACTCTTAAGTTATCATTGTTGATACCATATTGTTTTTGTTGACCCTCTTCTCCACTTACAGAGCTAAATTACTGTTTTTCTTTGAAATAAATATTTAAAACATATACCCCACTGATGCCTCAATTAATGTAATTTTATTGGTATTTATTTTGATTATTGAAACTTAGCAGTAGTGGCTGCATCTCCCATCGTAGGCTTATACTCGAGTCAATACGTTTTTCCAGTTTTCTTAGGTAAATTTAAGTACCTCGGCTTATATTTGGATTGGCTTATACTCGAGTATATACGGTACCTATATATCAGCCACCTGAGCCAACTGAGCGCAGAGGCCTGCAGCAATTTTTCAGAGCAGGAAGGCAATGTGCATAGGGAAAAAATCATGCATTGAGTCCATTTTTTGCACTTTGCAAACTGCTATCCTGTTCATAATGACCCCTATGGGCACCTGTCAAACAGATAAAAACAATAGCAGTGAAAATGTTTAGATGCTTTGTCTTTGTGCCTTTGTTAATATAACCATATAAGACTAGCATAATCAGAATAGGAAAAGCAGACTTTACTTCAGCTATGCATTCTAAAACTTGAAATACCCAGGGTGCATAACCTTGTGCATTCCCTTGTGACATTGCACTAACCTACTGCATGCCAGGTTACCTAGATACTGTTAATTAGGAGGTCGTGTCTGGCACTGTAATAATGACTATGTGCTGGTTGATCAAATTGGTTTAAACATCTTGTATTTTGGGCGAGATTTCTCAAAAGTCTTTTACAATATGTTCACAAAGAAATTCTTCAGGGGAGTGTAATTAGCCTTACACTGTTTAATGTCATGCTTAATGATTACTGGGAATGTTTTGATTAGAGGCTTAATCTGCCTATGCATGCAGATGATTGTGGTATTTAAGCAAAGAACAGGAATCTTTAAATAAATGTGATCCATGCAAATGAATGGTAGCATAAATCAGAACTGGGTCAATAAACAGGTCTTAAGTAAAGTATTGAATCAATTAGGCAAAAAACTTTACAGAGCAATGATACAACTTACGATTTCTCCCACCTTTTGTATGTATTATTAAACAATTGAGATATATCCATGTGAAGTACATAATGTTTGTTTATAATTTGCTTATAATTATTTTTCATGTTGTATTTATCAAACAAAGGGCATCTGGCAACCAGTCCTATGACAAAGATAAATAACACATTACAAGGTGAGAACAAGTCCTATCAAGAAATTTTTAAATTAGAATATTACTAAACAGACTAAACAAGAAGTTGGTCCAAGTTTTGGAATAACTGTCTGATAAGTGCATACACTGACAAGTGCATGATGCTAACAGCATTTCAGCATCCCACTATATATGGGATCAAAGTATTATCATTATCCACTTGTCATTTTGAATTTTTGTTTATCTTTATCCACTTAGTTCTCCTAGATCATTCTGCTGTAAGTCTTTGGAGAAATCCTTTGCCAGCTCTGTATTAATAGAATGTTTAATGTCCCAGTGGATGTGGGGATTGCCTTCTTGAGTGCCTGCCAGCTATAGTTTTAGAATACATGCAATGCTATTGATTAACAGCAAAAACTCTTATATATAGATCAGGCCAAGTTTAGACAACAGATGCTAAACGATCTACCTAGGGGTGTGTCCTCTTTATGGTAGATTACAAAATTTGCATCATAAATTACTTATTTAGCAGGGAACCTACAGGCAATGATTTAAAAGCTTAGTAAAATAACTGTATTTGGAAAAAGGTTGTGGACAGGGCTGGTTTCCAAAGAAATACAGTAGGTGATTCCACGCATAGGAAGGACTACAATACTATATGATCTGTCTGAAAGAGAAAGCACAGAAATAAAGTAATTTGTAAAATCTAACCAGATTTGTTGGTGGTGGTATCATGACCTCTTATCCTCAGTCTTGTACAGCACTACAGTGCACAAACTTCTCCCTACTTTACTTGCAGTACCGGTGGTTACTTACTAACCTAAATGCCATTTTCTCTAACTGGTGCCTCTGGTGTCCTACCCCTACCCCCCTCTTCCATGCCTTGGCTTGTAAATCTAGATGCCTCTCACCTATAAGGTGAGAAGGGTTGCCTCCATTGCTTGTAAAAAATACTGGCCTTCTTATACTCATATCTTTTTACCTTTAATTGACAGTTAGCTAGTTAGCATCTACCAAGGAATAGCCTCCCCACATGGACTGGCTTTAAAAGACTGTCCTGTCAATATGTATTCTTTAGGCCAAAGAGGAAATTCCTTTTCCCACATTCCCCAAAATAGGTTCTGTGATCCTAGGACCTCCCACTCTACAAATTTCTAGGGAAAACCACTAAAATGTCAACCTAAGGGGTTGTTGTCACCTGCTGGACAATTTAAAAAATTACATTAACTATTTACATTTATATTTCATGTCTTTATAAGCCTATTGATCCTGGAAAGCAACCTTTGAGTCCCTGCACATATATATGAATATGTCAATAGACTGCTTATAAATAATTCAGCATAAGCATTGTAATAGCAAGATAACGGTTATGAAAAAAAATTGACTCATGATGATGGCAGAAAAGGAGGTGGGTGAAAACACATTTTTGTGGTAAAGAACAGATTCTGTATACAATTGGCATGTGGTAGTTGTGGGACAGCAGTTATCTGGTTTATATAATCTTCTAGTGATTTTGTAACTTGGCTTATGTTGGGGAACCACCAAGTTGGATTTCACAACAAAAATTGCTTATCCTACCAAGAAAACTTTAAATTGAGGCCTGTTGGTCTGTAAATGAATGTGCTGAAAAAAGTACATTTTCTCATTGGACTAGCTTTCTCAAAAATATGCAGGCTACTTATAGCCTTAAGGTGGTTGTAGATGCGCAGACCCTTCATTATATCTGACTGATCAGGCTGAGGCCTAGATGGACAGATACCATACAAGAAGTCATACACAATGCAGCTAATTCTCGATTGTTCAGTATGTTTGAGCTGACAGCCTGAAGGATCCGGAACAGCAGGTATTATGACTTTTTATTTCTTCCTTATCTGCCAATGTATCATACACTGGCAGATATAGTATATCAGAAGATTAGATTTTGATTTGGAAATTTGCCAGGATCTGGGGACTGCTGTAAATGTACCAAAAATTGTACAACATTTTTCAAGATATAACCAGCATTACTAGAAACAAATGGTTAAATTTAGGGGAGGCCCCAGGAGTACTTATGGATAATAAATCTGTAGTAAGCAATGTCAACCGACAACAGAAAAAGCCAGTAAAATATCATCTTATATAAAAGTAGGTATACAACAAATCTAAATGAGTCCTTCAGGCAAAGAAAATCAGGAACAGAAGGAACGTGCATTGTGACAGGACAGGCAGGAGCAGGACCGGTGTAGACAGGACAGGCACTAGTGGGATGGAGCGAGCTTCATTGGAGCAGGACCAGACAGGACTGGGGAAAGATAAGAAAAAAAGCTAAAGGCAAGACACAGTGCTCAAACTTGCACAAGCTATTGCTCAGGCAAGGAAGTGAGGTAGAACAAGGATTTAAATAAGACACAGACAGCTCTGATTGGCTGACTGTACATGACATATGATATGGGATATGATATTAAAGCCATGTAAAAAATTGGAATCAGCAGGCACTTGCTAACTGCCCTGCTGGCCCAGTGGTAAAGGCAGAGCAGCCAGTAACCAAAATGTTATCTGGACTCTAAATTACATATTCAAATTTAAACACAATCCCCCAAAATTGCATTATATAAAAGGAATTGTTACGAACGGAAATCAAAACCCTAATTGTTGTAAAAAACTCACCCATAGAACCTTTGGGTGTGGGTGCCAAGTCCATATAGGTGTCTACACAGATTTTGTGTCTGAAAAAAAGGGGGTTGTTCACCTTTGAGTTAACTTTTAGTATGATGTAGAGAGTGATATTCTGAGACAATTTGCAATTGGAGATTTAACTGCTATTTGGTTGCTAGGGTCCAAGTTACCTTAGCAACTAGGGAGTGGTTTGAATGAGGGACTGGTATATGAATAGGAGAGGGCCTGAATACCAACCAATTCATTTAAAGCTATAACAAATAAAGAAGACCAACTGAAAAGTTGTTTAGAATTGGCCATTCTGTAACATACTAGAGTTACAAAAAGTTAACTTAAAAACTGCTCTTTTAATTTGAAGTGATGCCCCCATGGATATACAGTAATTTTATATTGACCTCTCTGTGGTACGTAACTATGTAAGTGCTTGAAAGAGCTTACAATCTACATAAATAAATATGTATGTAAGGATGTAGTAGCATTGTAAAGAAGTACAACGTTAGTTTTTATCTGAAGACAAGTACTGAAGTATTTCCCTTTAGGTCCCTGTAATAAAACACAAATAAGAGGCAGTCAGAAAAAAAGACTTAAGACATGGGAAAATGCATAAATAAAGGTTGAGAGTGCTCTGAAGGATAAAGACAATCAATCTTATTTATTTAATAAAACACAATTATCAAAGCTGCAGAACTGCTGTACATTTTTAAAAAGTGTGGGTAAGTTATAAGCAATTTGGCACTGGCATTAACAGTGTCATTAGCAAAAGGTGTAACCAGTTAAATTAAAACCAGAGAAAGCAACAGCGATCAAAACAGCCAAGAATGAAAAGCAGAGTTATTTTTACTATCATTCTTTCTACAGCTCTGACACATTCATGCAGCACTTCAAAGAGATTATTTATCACTGAATTGGTCCCTGCCCCACTGGAGCTCAGTTCCTTATCACATTTATACAACATATACACAATAGGGTCAATTTCATCAAAGTCAACCAACCTACCTGTTTGTTCTTGGAGTGTGAGAAAACTAGAATACCTGGGGGAAACACAAGCAGCCACAGGGACAGTAATCTCCTCGCACTGCAATAATCCCTCTAAATGCATCAAGATGTAGCATGTGGGACATTATTCTGAATAATTATGTGTATAAAAGCCTTCTAGATCCTGAACTTTCTTTTGTACTTTTGCTTTTATGAAAGGACAACTGTTTTATGTATTACTGCCTAACAATTTATTTATGGGATATTTTGGAAGTGCAATGTTTCCTAAAATCATTCCTATGTGACTTTTGAAGCCACAAGTACTGTACATTCATAAAAATGTGGTTTGCATTTTAAACTAGCTTGAATCACTCATGGACATTGTGGAACATGCAACCATCTTTTTAACAGCATAGTAAGTAGTGCAGTGGAGCAGGGATTGGTGGTAGCTGGGGGTAGCTAGCTAGCTGGCAGGTGACAAAGCCCAACAGGGTTGGGGCCCACTGGGATTTTTGCACGTTGCCCAGTTGGCCAGTCGGACCATGGAAAAGCCCTACTGGGTAGCTAGAGAACTTAAACATTATGGTTGTAGAAGTTGAATGGATTAATTAAAGAAGAAAAGATGGACTGAAAGGGTTAGTTTTTGTTATAAATTTTACTTTAAAGCTGCAAGTTTCTGTTGCTGTACAAAATTCATTTGAACAACAGATGAGACTTGCTTAAAAAAAAAAAAGAAAAAAGGCTTAAAAACAAGCACATTTGAAAGATATATGAAATTAAACTAGCAAAGAAGATTAATACAATAAATCTCCTATGAGGCTGACTTCAGGACAAAATGAAATTGCAGTGTTACAGAAGAAAGGATTTGTTAGGGCTGAATAAAAAGGCAGTAAGCTGGCTGGTTATGGGTCCTGTGACAAGCACATTGGAATCATAGTGCAATGAAGAGCAAATAAAAGTGTAGGCTCATGCATACAGATGTTTTGTTTCTCAGCTGTTTGCAAAAGGAAACATATATTTACTTTGATACTATAAGGTAAGGTTGAAAGATTGATGTAATAGCTTCTGTTACATAAATGTCTACAGTTCTTACTCAGCCTCAGCCAAGAAATATTACCGGAGCACTGTTCATCTCTATGCTGTCACATTCGGAATATGCTGAGCTTCCCAAGAGAAAACTTCTTACAAATACCAGCCAATGAATTCTAGATACTGTGGCAACACATCAGGGCTATGTCTTAGGCTGTATTGACTCTTAAAAGGCCAACATTAGCAAAGCACAGATCCCTTCAATAAATCTGAGTGGTGGTTTACAACATTTAAAGACTGCGCAGTATAGATAGTTTGTGAAGATAAAATGTCAACCCTGTAAAAAGGTTTCACAGGCATCTTTACTGATGGCTGTTACTTACACCATTACAGGTAAAAATGGATATGCAGCTTCACACATAAACAATAATAAGTCATTTGTAAGTGGCACATTGGGAAACAGGTTATCATATAAAGGTACCATAAGTGCAGTCAGAAAGCCAACATTTAAAGAAAGAACAGACCATTCATAAAGACTCATTGGATGTTATACATGGGGTATCTCAAACATCTCAAAAGTTTGTGACATAAATGTGAGCAAAAAATCTATAGTCAAAGTATATTCATGGCCCAAAACTCATAATATGAGCTCTCATATGCTTCTGTAGCTATGTAACTATGAAAAGGATAAACAGCCTTGGGCAATCTAGAGAGCTACACCTCCTAGCATCTCAACACCACCTCTTCTGTTTAAAAGCTGTTCGGAGGTGTAGATTTACAACATAACTATAATGACTATGTTCAGCAGGTCCTGAGTGGAGATCAACAGATGTCTGTTATCCTTTCATGAATGTGAATCTGTCCATCCCCACCTAGTAGGACAGAACTGAAGGGCAGAGATTGCAAAGCACAAACATCAAGCTTCAAGACTGGAGTCCCAACGGAAGCAGGCAAACAGGGATTAAGCAACAATATATCAAATCCACAGGGCAGGCAGCCTGTTGGCTAAGGTCATATCCCACAGTGCGCAGAAGCATAGGAAAGGCTAAAGTTATTGTGGCTATTAAAAGGGGCTTTTGCTTCATTGATGCTGTACACAAGATGGCACAAGTATGCAGAGATTATAATGCAGAGGGCACAAGGTGATGCCTGCCGGCACATCTAGGAAGAAACCACCATTAAATAGAATGCTGACAGCACTCCTCCCATATGAGGATGCTCCTTTTGCTGCCAAGGCAACAAGTAAAAAATGAATTCACATTCACTCTCATTCCCTACATAATGTGCGCATTGTATCTTCTTAGCTTCATTTCAAACAGGCAGGCAGTGTGCATTGACATTATGCCCTCTTTGTACTCAGCTCCCTCTTACTGAATCGGGTTTTTATTATTCAGAGAAAGCTTACCATGAAAGTTCTCAAAGGGATTAGTCACCTTTAAGTTAACTTTTAGTATGACATAGACATTGATATTCTGAGACAATTTGTTTTTTTCAGTTATTCAGATTCAGATGAACTCTGGTTTGGAATTTCAGCTGCTTTCTTGTTGCTAGGATCTTAGTAACCAGGCAGTGGTTTAAATGAGAGACTGAAATATGAATAGGAGGGGCTGAATAAAAAGATACGGAATCAAATTTAACAATTAGAATAAAATTGTAAACTCCAAGAGCTTTTTGGCTGGTGAGTTCAGTGTGCCCCATTTGAAAGTTAAAAAAAAGATGTAGAAGAGGAAGGCAAATAATTAAAAAACTATTACAAATAAATAATGAAGACCAATTGTAAAGTTGCTAGGAAAAGGACATTCTATAACATTCTTGGAAAGTTCAACATCTTCAAATTACTAATGGGCAAAAACAAACTTCTGAAAAGGAGGATCTATGTTGAGAGGAGTTCTCACGTGAATGCTTCTGAAGATTTCCATGCTAAGTGAAACCCCAAATTGAAAAGTGGGAGAAGGGCAGCGGGAGACTGATTTAAACTGCTCGTTAATAATGACACCAGTTGCCATGGCTTGCTGGTTTTGTGGCAAGGTAAATGAACATTTTTTTTAAAAAGTGCTGTGGTTTTATTTGTATTTATCTACTGCATGAAATGACTTTTCACAGTGTTTTTATGTGATTGAAATGTAGGGCTGCAAACAAACATTCTGGTCTTTCTGTATAAGTTCGTTGACTTCTGAAGATACAATGATGACGTGAGCAGAAAGTGATCTTTCAACAACAGGTGTCTTTCATTCACACTGACTGGCAGATTTTATTGCTCAACCCATACAACCCAGTTTTTAAAACCATGCACTCGAGTTTTTAGAATGATCACATCAGGACCAATCAGTAAAATTACAATTGTTTGTATCAACGTTACGACAAATTTGCATGGATTGACCTGAACTTGGTTGTTTGGCAATACAAAATCTGACTGTGTATGGGCACTTTTTGAAAAGGGACTTTAAAGGGGTTGTTCACCTTAAAATTAACTTTTTATATAATGTAGACATTGCTATTCTGAGACAATTTACAATTGGTTATAGTTTTTTTTTGTTATTTAGCTTTTTGTTTAGCAGCTCTCCAGTTTGGAATTTCAGCAGCTATCTGGTTGCTAGGGTCTTGTTTACTTTAGCAACCAGGCAGTGGTGTGAATGAGAAACTGGACTATGATTGAAGAGGGACTAAATAGAAAGATAAGGAATAAAAAAAATAAATAATAAAAATAAAATTGTAGCCTCAAAGAGCAAAGATTTTTTTGGCTAGGGGGGTCAGTGACCCCCATGTGAAAGCCAACAAAGGCAAAAAAGGCAAAAAAATTCAACTATAAAAATAAATTCTGAAGACTAATTGCAAAGTTGCTAAGAACAGTACATTCTATAACATACAAGGGTGAACCACTGTTTTAGTATTAACCCAAATAATTTTCCATCAAAACTGCTCTAATTATCTAAACATTATATCAAATGGAAAATGTAATTACAAAACCCCTTTAATCTTTCTCATAAATACAATTTTTATTGATATTGCTTTGTTTTGTGGATTCCATAGAATTCCCTCCACCAAAGAATGCATTTCTCTCAGTAATATTATTATTTTGACACCACTGCTCTGGTAATATAAACTAACAATAATTCAGTTAAGGCTATGTTTATTTAGCTGGTAAAAATATGCAATATAGTTAAGTGGTTACTTCTTGGATAGTGAGAAAAGGTCCCCTCAGTATACAAAGTACAAGAATATGAACAGAGTTTAAATTATAATTTAAATAACATTTGAAGAAATTGTTGGTTTTCATAATGAACTTGAAATTAAATATATGAAAAAAATGTACATTTTAGACCAAGAGAAACCAAGTTTAATAATAAAACTTTGGTATTTACATGATAACAAATGTCTGATAAGAGTACATATTGTTCTGTTTTCAACAGTCTGACAAACAGCATTTTAAAGATTTGTAATTAAGGGTTCCATTAGACAGAAGTGTTTGATCACCCTTAGTTTGATTATGAGTATCTCGTTCAAGTATATTCTTTGGCTAATTTTCTTCAGTCTCTTTTTTGCAGATCATTCAGAAACCACTTGTCTTGTGCTAGATCAAAGTCTCCGAATCAAAAGTGCAAAGGTCTACTCTGTCTTATAATTTTGTTCATCATAATGAATGTTATCGATGTGATAGAAATATTTGAAGTGCTTTGTCATCTACAAGTGCTATTGTAGGTTTTACCTTCCGATTTCCTGGTAACATCAGTATGGTTTCCTTATTGTCCTTGTTATGAGGTTTAGAAATCATTTTAGCAAATTTTGTTAGGGCAGAATTGATAACTACGTTAAAAAAACCAAATGTCTTTTTGTCTGCTGTAGACAGTTTGCCTGAGTTAGCTATAAATATACAGTTTCTCCACTGTAAAAGGGGGCATTCAAGATGTTTTCTTTGAAGGGAGACTTCAGTAAATATATGTTCTTTGTTATAGTGCACCAGCAGCTACAAAGCCAATTTATCATAGGGCTGGACTAGTCAAGCAGACTTTTAGCCTGTAGCTTCACAATATGTTACTTGAACATTTTTGCATTACTGTTTATATGCCAACATGCTGTGAACAAAATCCAAATCTTTATAAAAACTGTAGCTAAAGTGTATGTTGCTTCTGTATAAAACAATTTTTTTAACATCCCTAAATATTTAAGTATTAATTCCTCTGTAGAACTTAAAGGACTAGGACAGCTAAAGTCACTGGGGTGCCAAATGTTTATTCATCCCCTAGTTACTTTAATCACTTACTTGATACAATAGGATAGCATGATTGATCTTTATATATCACACTGGCTCAGTGTGCATACTTCGGCATACCTTGTGCCAGGCCAGCCTTGGTGCATGCAAACCTTTTGGCTTTGGCAACAGTGCCAGATAGTTGCTAAGTGCTAATAAAATGTAACATTCATAAAAATGTGAATTGGTTAATGAAACATAACCAAGATTTTGCCTAGGAATATTTATTCATAGGTAATAGGTCATATTTACATAGATTAGGGCAGTGTTTTTCAACCTTTTTTGGGCAAAGGCACACCACCATTAGAAAATGTTAAAAAATTTAACTCTGTGCCCAGCAGCAGTGCCCCCCTAGTACATTGGTGCCAAGAGCAGTGCCCCCCTAGTACATTGGTGCCCAGCAGCAGTGCCCCCCTAGTACACTTGTGCCAAGAGCAGTGCCCCCCTAAGCAATGAGTGCTTGAATGAACTGCACCATCCCATTCTACATCTATTGGGGAATCAGGCCATCTAGGAAGCAAACCTTAAATGTAGAAATTCACATCATTTTATTGTAGGCAAATGAACTGAAATATATTGGCTGCCCTCACTGACTATTTTATCCAATTGCTCTACCTACACGCTACCTGGGTTCTCTACACATTCCTCCACTCAACACTGTTGGTTGGGCAAGTTAGATGTGATTCGCATGGGGTACGAGGGTGGGCTCCTGTCCCTCTCACCTGTGGGCCGCACTCACTCTGTACTGCAGCCCGGGTGTCCCGGCTCTGGCTATCAACTACATCCCCGGAGCGCACATCTAGCAGCACGGCTTTCACAGAACTGGTGCCTACATCAATCCCCAGCACCAAGCGGGAGCCGCCGTCAGCCTCCATGTGTCACTGTCAAAGTCCACAAACAGGGAGGCGGGACTTGAAAAGAACCCCGCCCCCCCGCTACGGAGACAGGGATAAACTTACTTCCGGATAGCGTGACGTGAGGGAGGCGGCAAGGCAAGTGTGGCAGAAGCACGGAAATGAGAGGCTGGCAAAGTGTGGAGGGGCGGACCAGGGGCGGCACACCAGGCAACAGGGGTTGAAAAACGCTGGATTAGGGTGTCCTTACTTTCTTTTTCAGGGGACCCAGATTATATCTGGAAGTCATTTTGATCCAGGAATTCTTTTAGGGCAGAAAAGCTATTTCTTAACTCTTCTTAGAACATTCATCAGGAACTTTAATACATGTGACTATCACAAGAGAGAGAGAAAGCAAGAAAGAGAGCCCAAACCCAAACAATTGCAAAATATACAGTTGTTCCTGACAAAGGCACTAAGGAAAGCTGAAACATTAAAACAACATTTTTGTTATACAGTAAGTCCTAATGAGTGCGTGGGTGCTGCATTGCACGGTTATTCATAAAGTAGTTTACTTCACCCAAGCACTATATATCTAACAAACACATATACTGCAAAATATCAACTGCAGGAAAATATATACTAGTATTTTCTTATAGTGAAGTTGTAAAACAGATGGCAAACTTTATAGCACTGTGACTACTAAGAAGTAATTAAGTGTAGAAAAAAAATACATTTATATAGACTCCTCCTAAACCATTCAAATCACATTGATAAGATGACATCTAAAAAAGGGTGAACAGGCTGTTTACCAGTGAAGAATTATACTGTATATGAACAATCACTAATTAACTGTAGCCTACAGTAAGAAAAAGAACTTCCTTACATATTACATCATTGCATAGGTCACATTTACAGTCCCAAAGATCTTTATACCTGGGATGCACTGAATTCACTATTTTCAGATTCGGGCAAACCACGAATGCTTTGTAAAAGATTTGGACACATACCGAACCATATTCAAATTCTAATATGCATATGCAAATTTGAACAAGGAAGGGTTAAAGAGCACTGTGCAAAGCGAAAATTTTGTAACTTCCAAGTATATGTGACAAGAAGTCACATGATCTTAAGGATTCAGATTTGGTTCCGCCACAAGCATGGATTCGACCAGGCCAAATCCAGCTGGAATCTTGGCCGAATCCTGGATTCAGTGCATCCCTACTTTAAACTTTTATCTTTTCCCTTGTACTTAGGCCTTAAGACATGGCAATCAATAGATCTGTAGAGGCCTTGACTAAAACAGAATTGGTTTCAATTATTTACAACTGTAGAAACAATTGGCCCATCAGCTTTTGTTAAATTAAATGCTATGAGCTGAACAACAACTGAATGGCCATTGGTTGCGCAGTACTGATATCAATGTTACCATTTCCATCTTTCCCCTCTTTATCTGTTATGACCAATATAGGACAGAAACATTTGTAAAGACAGTTCTGCCCTCAGTTAATAACTGAGGCTCATAGAATTGCTGTCCTTCCAAATGTTTTAGTTAGTTCTACATTTACAATGACTAATTTCTGCAACTGTGTTTTTATACATGAATAAAATAAAAACTTAAATTAAATGTTTAAAGTTCCCACTAACAGCGCCCTAAAAAACAGCACACTTCATTGGATTACTCTTGTTCTTACTGTAAGCTCTCAACTATTATACCTTGTAATTTAGTGCCATGGAGGAATACAAAATATAAATTAACAGGATATGAGAACAAAGGCATTACAAAGATAGCCAGTTCACCATCAGTTTGACACAAACGACGAGTCCCAAAATCATTTGTGCATGATATTCTGTATATGCTATATCTGTATTTACTATGGAAATCTGGAACACTGAACTCCAAATAGCTGTCCCAGAATCTGCTGATTTTACTTTACTCAAAGTTTTGAACTTTTTTACATTTATCGTAACACTGTCTTTGCATGCTATTCATAATATTGCCATAAAAGTATTTGCCTGATGCTTTTACATTACCTGTCTGATCCCCGTGTTCCTTTATGAGGGGCTGCCATATTTGTGAAGTAGAAGTCAGTATGAGAATATGTACATTCATATTTTGAAGAGACATTTTTTAGTGTCAGTATCACTTTAATGCATTTTAGGTTCTATCATAGGCAATTGATCTGCATAGGTGTGCTCTCCTTTGTCATAGATATTATATATAAATCAAACCCAAATAAAATGTATAATTACTCAAGGTAATAACAAACAGTTTTGCTGTCTGTGAGGTTTAAACCTCAGCATAACCCCTAAATCATCACCCAAATCAGCTTTATGCAGGCACTGTGATAATTTCACTACTTTCATGCAGTGCAGAAAACTCCTTGCACCCTCCTGTTGTGCTGCTTAGATTTAAACTATTGTACTTGTTTGAAATTGATCATACATGAGGGAGTTTTATATAAAAGTCACTTTTTCTGAGCATGCAACCTCAGAAATGTTATATGTAACAGCTGTAAATGTTGAACGCCAGTGCCAAATCCACTCTTGATTTGCTAAATAGGAAAACCGAAAATTGCAGCCATGTATTTAGTGTCCTGGTAAGCATGGACGTGATGCAGCATCAGCTTTCTTTGTTAAAAGTTTGTGTTGTTGATTTACTTTCCAGCACAGCTATTTTTTTATTGTACTAGTTTTATATTTCAGAAGGGGGTTTGATTTTGAACATTTCTCTCATGCTAGTCCCTTCATCATCTGCAAAGTTTATAATTCTCCTTGTTCACAGGAACTGAGGGTAAGGTAGGCCTTGAACTGTGTTTCTATAATGAATAACTGTCTGTTTTCAAAAGTCTTTGATATCAGGATGCTATGTATTGGTCTGTTCCCATGCTGCACTATGTAAACTTGTTCTGTCTTTAATAATAAAAATGTATTTCTCTTCAGTAAGGATAATGATGTGGATTTTGCAGCTCATGCTGATTACAAACACAGCTGTACGGTATTAATACTAAGGGACTGTCACTAAATTGTACGGATAAAAAATAGATTCTTTAGCTTGTTCTTTTACATGAGTTACAAATGGAGATTTTGCAGTTATTCATAATTTTGGATCACGGCTGCTGGGGCACATATTGGGAACAACCACTGGCAAGCATTTGCTGCAAATCTGCCCTAAGCATCAGGAAGAGGGATAGAAACCCACGCGCTTTGTAATAAAAGGTAATCAAATGGCAGACCAGTAAATGCAAACTGTTGATTGGCTGCTGTGCGTTTCTGCAACTGGAGTAATCTTACACCTATAGTTAATGAATTACTAAATCTAGGTCCATTAACATTTCTTCTAGGTGCATTTATTGGCCATGTTGCTTGCTAAAGTCTTGTGATGTAGAAGTGAGTAGAAAAAAACACTCGAATAAACCCTTCCATTGATTATAGACTGGTAGTCACAGAGACCCAGACAATATTTGATCCAAAATGGAGCAGTGAGCAGTTTGTTGCCTATCCATGAGCTACAAATTGCGCTGGCGAAAAAAAATCTGTGTGCCACAGCCCTAATGGCTAGGTGTCAATAAAAAATTGCAATAAAATATATCAATATATCTTTAAAGTAATACATTTGTCCCATAGTTATTAATTTTATTAATAATTTTACACATGCTTTATTAATGTTGCTGTATTTTCTGCCAAAGTAGAAGTTTGGATTTCATATATTTAAGAGAAAAAAACAAACAGTCTTCTTTTTACTTTATCTTTATCCCAGCTAAGCTTTCTTGCCATTCCCACTCTCATTGTTTAATCAGCCACAGGCATCTCCAGGCAGCAGTTAGTAAATGTTAATGAGCTTTTCAGATAAATCCTGTGTAAAGACACATAGCTGAAAAAACGCAAAATAAATAAAGACTGAAGGGCAATACAAATTACCTCAGAATATTACTTACTGCATCATACTCATTCTAAAAGTTAATTCTAAGGTGAACAAGCCTTTTAATATCAGATCTGCAGAAAACAAAATGTAGATAATAGTGATCACACAACATAAGCTTTTGATGTAATTGTTCTTTCTGAGGCATCTGGTGTTATAAAGACAGCGCTGATTTGCTGAATTAAAGTTAATGTACATCTGTCAGTAATATCTATCCAGCAGTATGTGAGAAGGTAAAAAGAACAAGCAGTTTATGAAAAGGGAATAGGATACCAACCTAGAATTTATACACTAGTAAGATTTACTTTAATAGTAATAACACAGCTGACAGAGATAGTTAATTCATAAATGTATTATAAACAGTAAAGGGGTCATTTATGAACACAAGTACAGGGTGCAAAGACACCTCAGTTGTGCTTTGCAATATAGGTGCAAATTGCTTCGAGCATTTTCAGTGTTGGAGGTTGAGTCACTTCCAGAGTGGACAGTTAAAACATCCAATTCACTGGGTGCAAATCCCCTATGGAACCAATTAAACCCGCTGTGAGAAGCCTAGAGCTAATGCCAGGTTGAGGTATGGTTCACTGGCATGGTTTGGTGCAGCTTTAATGCAACCTACTGTGGGAACAATGTATAATTGAATGAACCCATTTTTAAAATTTCAAATTTAAGTGCAGGTGTTCTTAAATGGATTCATGTAGGTTATGCAAATATTGTCTATTTATTAAAGGCAGTTGCTAGTGCCTCCATCCTCAAAACTGTGTGCAAGTGTGCATATTGATGCTGGAAACTGCTGAGGCTTCTGCCACTCTGGGCATGACATTGCGCCATATACACACACAATAGCTTTCACTGCATATAGCAGATGCAATTTGAAGTGTGGCCATATTTATGCTGAAATTCAAAATCCACCACGTCACAAAGGAACAAGGCAAGCGAGGAGTTGCATCACCCTAAGGGGGGTGGGAAACTGGTCCTTGTGAACAGAGGTAGACTTTCATGCTTTCCTTATAGCCTGTCAATTCTTGTTTGTCTGTGTGAAAATACATTTATAGCTATAGAAGTTTACATAGACTCACAACATAAGACAACAGTCAAAGTAACACACCCCAATACTGCATCAAGTTGTAAACAGTTTTACTGAAGCTGGAAAATAAACAAGAGGTAAATGAGAAAACAAGCTGCAAATTAATGACAGGAAAGCAATCAATATAATTTGATCGCCTTGGATTCAAACCTTGTATGACCCTATGTGTGCTTAGGTTTTGTTAACTTAGGACTACAGCTTTGGCAGATCAAACAATAATGTCCTAAAGAGGATAGACAATAGGAGACTGATTATGACGTGACACTGTTACTTTATATATTTTACACCTATGATTCAAAGTAAAATGAACAAAGGTAAATCAATCAAAAATACAGGCTAAATTCCATAGGCAGACCAGGAGTCAATTCACGAGATCAGCAGTAATAATATTGGGACAGGGTAGGAAAAGACTCATTTATAGGAGCAGGATACTTAGGATACTCCTCAGGATGATACTCAGGATACTCCTCAGGACAATACTCAGGACTTGGTCACAGCAAATAGGTCAATGACCCAGCACAGAGAACTGGAAGATTAAAAAGGCCCTTAATTGGGAAATTACCTGCAGTTCTAACTGATACCTTACAGGTGTGAGCCAAGAAAAAGCAATTTCCACTGCCTCCTTATTCAGGAGAAACAGCGGCCTTTGACCAAAAAGTTCCTATTATTGGACTGGGCAGATCCAAACAATACATACATTACATAGCTCTACACCTCTTGGGTTGTCCTTACATACACATTTTATTCCATGCTCATGCCTTACCAGTTGAAACCATCAATGTAAAAATTATAATAAGAGTTTCAGGTGTTTCCAAACATTGCCGTTATAAAGCGTGTATATAATTGTTTTCATTTTTCCCACCAGATATATATGAAAGCAACATTTCCTCTTTGAATCCAAATGCTGTAGATTGTGGTAAAATCATGAATTGGGATAAATGTAATTCTTTTTCTTTTTACCCCATTACATTATATGGTGCTGCATTACTGTAATAATAATTATAATACCTTGGCCTAAAACAACAACCTAGAACCGCAAGCAAATCTTACAATATAGGTTTGTTTCACAAAAACTGCTCTGAACTGTACTATATTAGCTCATAAGCACCTTAGACAAAGTTCATAGAGTTTCTAATATACTATGAGACTGGGTTGTGGAACTTGCCTGAGAGTGACATGTTTATAGGTTATGTAATTCGGCTTCATATAAAGGGTTTAAGTTCTTGGAACATTCATTCCTGTGCTTGATATGTTGAGACTTCTAACCAGCCTAGAAGAAAGTGCAAGAGAAAAAAGGAACCTATTGCTTGCCTTTAAGGTACCAAAGTGATAAAGCTTCTGTGGGTTTAAATAAGCTGTCATCCTAAATTCTCAAGCAGCAAGTACAGATAACAGAGACTAAAATTGCAATGGCACAGTGCCCTCAGCACAAGATTTAATACTTTAATACATACTTTACTATGTTAATACTTTTTAAAAATACTATTTATCCTATATTTTTATATATTATATATATATATATAAAAAAAACCTTTTCATAGATAGTACAATAATAAATAAATACTATTTATCCTATATTTTTTCAGTATATATATATAAAACCTTTTCATAGATAGTACAATGATAATTGTGAGTAAAAGTGATAATTTTATGACCCTGTTTTCTTGTGTGGTTATGGTGTATGTTTGCTTATATATTGGCCTAATTGGGATCGTATTGACTGGATTCTGATTGCTAGTTTTATAAGTATAATGTTGCTATTTCTGGTAAGAAGTTTACCTGCACAACAAGGGCAATACAAACAGGGTTATAGTTTAAGAGGGGGGGTTTCAACCCTTTATACCAGGCACCGGATGAAACTGAATGAAGAAGATAGGGAATGCTGGGGGTACATCTTCCAGTTATTTCTAGTAACCAAACCCACAGATTCATATACTAGTGCCAACATAGGTAAATAATTATTAATTTACTAGTGTCCCCAGCCAACCATCTGTTTAGAGAGCGCTGAAATAAATAATGAAAGCGCGGAGGGACTGTGGAGCCAGCTGTGGCCCAGTTCTCTCCGTGCTTGTAAGGGGTTAACTCACCAGCTAGTGCAGTCAGGAAAGGGCAGCCCCCCCTTGCTCACTCCTCCTCCCTCCTCTGTGCCTGCATTCCCGCGCTGCTGCTGCCACTCTGCTTCCGGATTCCACCGAGCGGCATCCCCCTCCCACCCTCCCTGTTTAAGCACACTCTGTTTATATATATATATAAAAAAAAATTGTCATATCAATAAAAATTTGTGGTTTGTCACAGCAAATGGCGGGGGGTAGTCCTTGGCCATTTAAGTTCTGATGTTGTCTTATGGCTTCTACATGCCCACTGCGTTCGCAGTGGCCGGCATTCGTTAACAAAATGGTTTAAGAGGTTTGGAAAAGTTTAATATACATGGCAAGGACTAGTTTTGGTTTATAATAAAGCTGTGGCCGAACTCCACCTACACAACGGTGTCTTTGTGTCTTTTGTCAGCTAGGTGCAACGGGTAGAGTGATAATGGGAGGGAACAAGTCTCCACAGTCTAGAAGGGTAGTAACTTAGAAAGGGAATATTGTGAAATTAGCCAGAATGGTCAGGCACTGGACCATTCCTTAACCCTTCCTCAGTCATTTGTGAAGGGCCTAGCATTTAGAGCACGTGTCAAACTCAAAACCAGGGGGCCAAATACAGCACTTCTGGCTGTCTTATGTGGCCCCTGGTGACTGAGCCTGACCGTGCAGCACCAATCGCCTGACTGCACTGTGCCTGACCATACAGTATCTTAATAAAATGTTTGCCCGGTGACTTAGCCTGTGCTTTAGATTTCGGCCCCCTTATGTGATTGAGTTTTACACCCCTGATTTAGAGGATGGGGTGGTTGAGCAAGAATTTTTTTCAGTGCAATGACAGTGGCAATATAAGTAATATAGTTATATATGTAATATAATTTGGAGAAGTAACTCACAGGATCCAATTCAGCAATATGCCATTGTCAGTGTGCTGCCCATAGTACATTAAATACTAATTTCTGGTTACTAAACTTCCAGATTGCTTAATGACTACATCCCAGTGGTAATATGGGTGAAAACTCTTTTCAATCATTGAACACATCAAACAGATATATCACAAAGTATGCCTGTGGTAGTAAGTCAAATCAACTGGACTTGCTGTGTTTTTTAAGAAAAACACAGCAAGTTCAGGTGATTTGACTTATTACTACAAATATATCACGACCTGGATGTATAAAAACCATCACAGACATTGCAAAGGATGAAATAATACTGCATTGCACTGACATGGCTGATTATTAGTCTAATATATTGACAAGGCATTCTAAGCTATTAAAAGGCAAAGTGTTTGAGTTTTCGCTCAACTTTTATAAAAAAAAAAGTTAATAAAAAGTTCTAAGGGCCTGAAGCTTTTACAATTTGTCGATAGCATTAGAAATCTCAGTAAGAGAGGGTGCCTGTCCTAACGTATTTTTCAGTCATCAATCCTACTTAACCTCTGATAAAGCCTTTTTTAAGATATTCATTAGAGGGTTGAAGTACAGACACATGTAAGTGTTTATGACATTTAGAAAAGGGCTCTTAATTTAGATTCTTAAGTACACAAATCTTTTTCATGTGAATAACTATCAAAGTTGCGCGTTTCAAAAGATGGTTACATTCCTAGTTAAAAGTAATGTTTTGCAATGCAGCATTTTACAAATTAAAAGTTTAAAGATATATATATAAAATAATTTTGGCAGACATTTATTTCTGTGAAAAACAGTGGTTCTTATATAATGTCAATGCTAACTGTCAGACTGGGGTGTTCAGGGCTCACCGGGCTGCCACCTGGGGTCCCCCCACCCTAGTCGTGAGCTCCTGACCCCATGTACCACACTCCCGCCTTGCGGCTGAGAACCAGTTCCTGAAGTTACCTTGAGGGGGTTGGGTCGGGGTTGAGTCCTTCCCCCCCCCCAGGTTTTTCCAGTCTGATCCTGGCAATCCTGTTCAACTTCATGGGGGAAACGACAAATATTGCCAGTCTGTGTCCAACCAAAGAAGGCAAAAGGATTGTATACCTGCACATTAAATATAACACAAAAAATGATGATTGTGTTGGAAAACCTTGGTGCCTGTAAGTTCTTATAATTAGGATCACTACTTGCTGCCTGTACTCCCATGCAATCTTTACATTTTCCACTTTTGTGTTTATGGGTGTCTCAAAGCAGCTTAATAGTTAAAAAACAAACACAGAACCATAATAATCCCTCAGTCCTGTTTTTGCAACTGACTAACTCATTATTATTATTTTTTATTCCAGATATTTGGGCAATATCCTGACACTCTGGAAACACTCAACTTTCCAAAAGGTACATTTTTTCCCAACTGTCCTTACACCATTTCCTTTCCTCTAACCCAGTGTTAATACAGTCTTACATTTTCCAAACACAATAATACTCTCAGGGAACCATATGTAAAAATATAAAATACAGATTCAAGCTACATAGTTACATAGTAGTAAAAAGACCAAAGTCCATTAAGTTCAACCCCTCCAAATAAACCCCAGTGCCCATATATATACACACTTATACAGACTTATCTATACACTCATATATATAAACTATACAGTATATAACAATGAAACAAGTAAACAGTCTCTTAGCAACTAATTGATCAAGAAAAGACTTGCTTTAGTATTAAGAAGAAATAATCTATAAATAATAACACATAAATAATCAATCTATAATATATATACATTTTTTTTGCTTTAGAATCATGACTCATAAGGTCTCATAATATTAGTTTCAAAATGCATAGAAATATCATATATATGTAAAAAAAACAAAACCATTTGCATTTCATACAATTTATGAGGGGCAGCTGCCTGAGTTTACTGGGCTCAGAAAAAGTGCTTAGGAAGTTGAGTTTCTATAGGCAAAAGCAGGCAGAAACACAACCACCAGCATTACTTACTTGAGTCTAAAAAATGTGGATTGCCACCTTGAGGGGCAGCCCCACAATTTGGGAATCACTGCCACAGAGTTTAATCATCTAAACTTTTACCTTCATTTTGTGGTACAGGTATGGGATCACTTATCCAGAAAGCTCCAAATTACGGAAAGCCTGTCTCCCGTAGACTCCATTTGAATCAAATAATTTCCTTTTTCTCTGTAATAATAAAACAGTACCTTGTAATTGATCCCAACTAAGGTATAAATAATCCTTATTGGATTCTAAACAGTTCTATTGGGTTTAATTAATGTTTTATTGATTTTTTTAGTAGACTTAAGTTATAGAGATCCAAATGACTGAAAGACCCCTTATCCGGAATACCCTTGGTCCCGAGCATTCTGGATAATGGGTCCTATACCTGTATTATGTTTTTATACTTGATATTTTTATTTATATATATTTACTTTGAAGAAATACAGTTAAGCAACATTCTTTTGAATATTATTTAATATTATATGCAACAGAAGATTAACTAAAATTCTTCACAATTTGTCATGAAGAATTTGCCCATGTAAACAAATCTTTTGCACAATGTTTAGAGTAAGATTTTATAATTTTAATGGTAAAGCAAATTAAGAATTCCCAACAACTGAGGAGAATTCTGCAGTGAGTGAAGCAATAGAAAGATATTCATTCAGACTAACAAATATGTGCCTATTGGTTTGAATGCATCTTGGCAGGTTTCCGCTCACATTTTTTTTAGTTGAAAAAACTGACAGCAAGAAGATGCAGGAAATATTGATAAAACAAAACTGAGAGAAAGGCAGTTATTATTAGTCAAGAGTCAAAAACAAATACAATTTTTCATTTCAACCTTGCCCTTAAGGAGAAAAAAAATAAGGAGAGTTAAGAGTTAAGCTTGCTTGTAAGAAAGGGAGACTAGGAAACTGCCCTAATGTAAGGAAGATGTAGGAACTTTAGTAATGAGAGAAAGAAAATAATGGAGAAAATAATTCTATAACCAGTTATAACATAAAATACAATCTGTTGCTTATAATAATAATAACCTAAGGCAGGAATTTTCAAACTATGAGGACCCAAAGTTGAGGGTGGGGTCCTGGCTGGAATTTAGTCAAGATAAATATTTTGTGGAAACAGATCACATTTGTTCTGAGACCCTCAGAACTATGGTGCAATACCTGTTATGCATCCCCAACATTGTTATGAGGTAGAGTTGGACCTTTCCAAATGTTTGAATATAAAGGTAATCCTGCACCTAACAAGACTGAAAACATATAAAGGAGTCACGGATACATGTTATTTGCAATAATTAATAATAAAACAATGATTGGAAAGAAGGAAAGAATAAGTAGGGTTAGTATACACATAGATGGGCCAGAAAAGAGGGAATGAAAGTAGAATACCAAAAGATGAAGAACAGGTTATTCACAATTGTACAGTTCTGCTATTGTTTAGCAGGGACCTTTCCTCTTTTGTATATGCCTCATAACTTCTTGTGGCAGCCATGCATGTCTGTATTCTAAGTGTGAAGCTATCGTGGAGACCACCAGTATTGCTAATCATGACTGTACATTGGGCCTGTCACTTACAGCCCTAAGTTCATTTCCATTTGATAGATTCAGCAGGAGAGAGGAATAAAAAAGGCACATCTTCCAGGACTCATTTTCAGATGACCTTGTGCTATAGCATGTTTAAATTGCCTACTTCATACAACTCTATAAACTTCACTATTTTCATTTGCTGGATTAGATTGAAGTGTCAACTATTTGTGATGAATTGCACCAGTAATTTATGCTCATGTTCTTCTATGCTCTTTTCTTTTTATTTATACGAAGGCAATATAATTTATTTACTTTCGAGAGGCTTTATCTGAAAAGCAGGACTTTAAAAAAAACCTGTAGATTTGGATTTCAAACACTTTTACAAAGTCTTGTGCTAACTAAAGCTTTTTTCTCTAACAAACAGGATATTGCCCCTGACACTGTATATTAACTATATTTTACTATGCAGAACGCACAAGACCTTTGTTTTTAAAAAAAATATAAACACAAAGAACAGTTACTGCGTTGTTTTTTAATTCTTGGTTTTAACGTTTTTTTCTTAAGGTTCAAGGTTCAATTATTGATTTGCTGTTATTATATATATATATATATATATATATATGTATGTATATGTGTGTATTTTTCGAAGTCTAATTAATGCACACAGTTCAAAATAGTGTAACATTGCTGGCAAAAAAAGAAGCTAGCCTTTTGTGCCCAAACAAAACCAAAAGAAATACCAATGTTGACACCTCCCCAATCAGTTATTACTAAATACTTATTGAGAAAGCAGAGTTTATTACTATAAAATGTAACTATTAATGGTCTGCATCAAAAACAGCTATTCAGTCCAATAGACCAGACACCAAACAGAAATCCCATAAAGTTAAAAACCCTACTCTGAGACACTAATGATGTGTGGAGCTGTTATTGCAAAGTCTTAGGTAGAGTGTTTCCTTTTGAGGGGGGAACTTTTGTTTTAATCTTATGTGACTGAATAGTGATCGAATGGTACTTAGTGGAGCAGATGTGACTGAGGTGTAAGCAACTGCCCAATACAGAGCCAGCAATACACTTGAGGCTAGAAGAACACCAGGGCAGAATAGTGTTTTACCGGTGTCCTAGTTTACTTTCCTTAGTGAGGCAGGGATAGAGGTGAGGCTGAGCCCATTTGACTCTATGTTGCCCTAGATTAGTTCCGTTGCCCACCTAAGACTCTGTAATAATAGGTCCACAAATGATTTGTGTCTCGGAGTATGGGATTTCTGTTTGGTGTCGGGTATTGGACTGAATAGCTGTTTTTAATGCATGCATAAAAAGTTTAATTTTATAGTACTAAACTCTGCTTTCTCAATAAGTATTTAGTAATTACTGAGTGGGGAGGTGCCAGCATGGCATTTTCTTTTGATTTTGTTTGCAAATTACTAATTTAACTACCCAGCACTCGACTAGTGTTGAACTGCAAATCACTGCATATGCTGCATATGTGGGTGGTACACTCAAACTTTGTCTGCAAATAGCATTTTGTACCCAGTATATTCAAACACATGAATTGCAACCAGTTACTAACCAGTCACAAGTCCCTGTGGAAATCACAAATCACGGTGTGGACTTCTCTATGTATTTTGTTACAACCCTTCCCTGTTAGTAGGAAATCCTCCCTTGCCATGGTGAGTGTATGTCCCTGCAAACCTCTTCTGTCTCTTTTATGGAGTAACCATTTAAGTGAATCATGATTGTGATCAGTGTAAGCCCATTACCCTGCAGGTAGTACCTCAGAGATGTTATTGCTTATTTTACTGCCATACGCTCTTTCTCGGTTGGTGGAAGACCATTTTACCCCTAAGCATAATATTTTTTAAGCCACCCCAAACTTCTGTGCTCTAGCCAGGTGCCACACTGAGCCACATTATGCTCCTGAAAGCTTCTGCAACTACAGGGAATGCTTTCTAAATATTTAATCCTTATACACATTTCTTTTTTAATTATAACTTTTATTGGCTTCTCATAAACAGATATGACAAATAAACATATTGTAGATCTCACACCCGTGAGAGTTGATATAACGTATAGTTTTAGTATGCAGTCATTTCAGTAGACATGGAAAGAACAATGCATGGAAGTAAAAACTACATGATGATACAAGAGCAATTGCAACATATAAACATTCCTGTTTTAACCATGTAAATCCCTTAAATCATAAAATCTTTGCTGATACAGAAGAACAAACATAGATTCTACTTATGGGTTACATGTAATGCTATGGAAAAACTTGTAGCTAATCCTATTCCTCTGGTAAAAAATGACTGCCATAGGGTCTGCAGCTAGAATATAGAGATATGTAACATGGTTCTGGCCTCTTTTTCTGCCATGTGGAAGAAGAAAATGCTTGTTAAGTTTATATTAAGTCCAAATATACAGTATTTAAGTATGAAATGCATTTAAAAGCTTGGGTAGATCTCTCATGTCTAGATCACAGATAGTTCCATCCATTATAAAAATTTGGGTTTATTGCTATTTGTAAATGGCTTGCATAGGGATAAACAATAGATAATCATTGGGGTTGGGCCATATTCAATAACAATTTGTGGAGTATAACAGTGGTTTGACCACCAGTTATACTGTCACATGTAACCCAGAAAAGTAGAATCTATGACACTAGTACATTTGTTCTTCTATATCAGCACAAAAGATTTTATGATTCACTTATCTTGCTCCAGACATGTCTTGAGCTAGGAGCGATTGAAGACTGTATTCTAGCCTCCAGTTATGCCCATGACACCTATTTTATGTATTCATACACAGAACAGTGATGGCTAAGGCCCCAGCCCATGGAAGCTGCTCTGGACAACAGAAAGGAGTGGAAATCTACCAAGAAAACAAAATCTCTATGCATAAAATAGTAAATACAAAAATTTGTTTTATAATACATAGAAAATAGGTTCAAATTCCCTGTACTGCACAGAATAAATACTGCTCTTTACAATTTTGTTGAAAGGGTTCTATATTGGCAACAATGTTGTATAAAACCAATTACCCATTGCAACAATGCTGTTTAAATACTTAAATGATTCGCTGTTAATTACAGATTGGTTTGGATTTTTGTTTTCTCTACAATTAATTATGCAGTCTGAACTGCTTTTCACATTTGCAGTGCATAATACAGAGCCCTTTGCATACTGATACCAGGCACAATCTGTTTTGTGACAGATTAGTGCCATGGTTATTTATGATTTGAACAAAAATGAGTCTCTTTCGTATTAAAACTGTTGAATGATAGCTCAGGAGTACAAAACGAATGGCTATATTTGTGACAATTATGCTACAATTAAGGTATGGGTTTTTTGCAGGGTGTGAAAATCTTCTAGAAATGATGCTACTTAAAACATAAGGTTGCATGATGAATGGTTTGAAATATTTAAGGTGCTGTAGGTGTGAAATGAATGACAAAATGCCTGACTAATTTATATAATTGCAAGATAAGAAAGAATCTCTTCATCCTTATTAATATAATTGCATTTCTTAATTATAAAGATATGAATCATTCTAACAGCCAGATGGATTCTTTCATAAAAAAGTTATATAATAAATTTATACATATTATTTACATGACTGTACATTGACAACTGACAAGAACGTACAGGTGCTACAGTACATTTGTCATCTATTTAAGGGAGCCATCACTGTGTGATTTTTTAATGGGGAAATATATCTATATTTTTTTCCATGTGACTAAATTATATAGAGCTAGGGTTAGAGGTTTGGTCTTTCTACTGTCTTCATTTAAAAATAATATGACAATATAAAAAGTTTAAATAAAGTACCAGCAACACCTTAATTAAAAAAAAAATATATATTATTATTGTCTGGAATACAATGAACTTTGCTCCTGTACAGGTAAAAGTACCTTCTCTGATAAGTCCTATCATTTACCACAGTATCTTTTGTGTCCAGTGGATGAACTGCCCCATAAAGTCCTTCTAGATAAGCAACAGATATTTTTAAAGAAAAATGTAAAACTTTCTAAATATTTAGTGAATTTTCAAAAGTGCACATTTATGCCAATGTCGAACCTGATGCCCTCCGGTGGAGACTAGTGGCTGTCAAAAATGCCCATATCTGTGTGCCATGGACCTATAGAGCATATTTATAAAGTTGTGTAAATTTTTAATCATGTAAAGATCTAAATACAGTTTTTGCTGTTGTAGTGATTAGGTGCCTCGCTGAATAACTGAAGAAATTTCACATTTGTGTATCTTTATGTGTAAGCCTACTCCTTTATCTGTTTAGCCATGGAAACCAAACTTTTGGAATTATTCTGGATGGTCTTTTTTTAACATAAAGGTATATAATCTTTCATCCGGAAACTCTGCATCTAGAATGCCCAGAATTACGGGCAGGCCATCTTACATAGAGTCCATTTTACTTGAATAATTCTATATTTTACAATTATTTCCTTTTTTTCTCTAGATATATAAATGCAGCAGTCTCTTTAATTCAGATTATCCTGCATGCTAAAACTGATAGATTCACTTCCAGCTGTTACGGTTGTGCCTCAGTTCATAGTGAGAACAATTAGCAAGGAATAGCCTGGTTTCTGCACATTGCCATTTACATACACACATTTTATGAACGTATTAGCACATTGTAATCAAAGTGCCAATATTAATATGAGGATATTTGCATGTGGCAACCATTAGTAACTGTTAGTGGTTCAAAGGTTCTGAACTGTACACCACACTGCCCTCTAATTTTCTTTGTGGGGGTGCAGGAGGTAAAGTTCTGCTATAACCCACCAAATGTTAATCTTGCTTATGCACAGCAGGTATAGTGACAAGGAAAAATGAAATACAATTTAATGATTTAGTTGTTTACCTTATTCATAAAGCATTGCATGCATATGTTTTTATGTAATATGTAGGTAATTTTCAATATGAATGGGACTTGTTGGCAAAATGAATCTCAGTTATCCGGACAACTGATATCACAAGCAGGCTCAGAGTAGCTGGTTGCTGCAATGTAAAAGAAGCAAACAAGTCAACAAGTGATTGTTCACTTTTAGTCATATTAAAATTGCCACCTGACTGGTAATTAGTCAGCCCTTTTGGTGAAGAGGATCCTTGATTACAACATTATTGAGCATGGTGTACACACTGTATGGCCTGCTGCAACTAAGAAATGTAACTATAAATCCAAAGGGGATTATGTAATAAAAGGTTCAACATTTGCTACAGGTCTTGTCACTTATAGCAACCAATGAGCAGGCAGGATTTACTGTCACCTGTTTAAAAACATACATCTTATTTCTTGCTATGGGTTACTGCACTTGGGAAAAGAATGGTGAAGGTTCCCAATATAGCTGCATAATAAATGCTCGAATATTATAGCTGGGCATGTGTACAGTATGGGTTGAGAAATGGCAGATGTGTGTCAATATCGTTTCAGTGTTAGTTTGTGCATCTAGAGCCCCATGTCAAGTAAAGCAGCTTAAGCATTAAATGGAATACAAACCAAAGATGGAAACATTTTAGTATATAATCTTGGGAAGAGTTCCAGTGCCAGCAACTACTGCAAAAAGTTCATAAGAAACCTAAAAGATCAAGGGTACTAAGCAAAATTCTGCTTATTTATATGTCATCAAATAAATCTTAAGTTGCATATTGGAACCCATCTGTAAAAGACATAGAAAGCACTAAAAAAAAGCTTAGAGGTTAGAATCCAAAATTAAGATAAACGGTGGTTTTAGAGTGCACAGTAACAAATTGCAAAAGATAACCCTTCATTCTAAATACAGATTTCACAAAAAAGGGATATTAGCATGCACAAATCATAACACATTATATACATATATGTTCTTTTTCAGAACAGTGGAGGTAACAAAACCACATCCAATAATAGTAGAAGAATGATAATTTCAGCAACAGCGTAAGAAACATGTAATAGGTTCTGTATTTCTTGGGTTTAAAATATAAAGGTTTTTGACGAGTTATCAGTGAGACCATGAATGATCTGGTCTGTTGGGGGTTTGCTTGCCTTCTTCTGAAGGCACATACTGTGGGCCAAATATTGTTGGTGGTTGGTTGATGCTCTCCCCTTTCTACTTCCCTGTGTTGACCTGATGATTTATTCATCAGTAATCACACTGGATGGCCTAGCTTCCGATCAACACAATGTCCAAAGAAGAACTCTATACTGTATGTCAAGCTTGCGGAATGTATCTTTGAAGTTCCCAAAACAAAGCTGCCTACTAAGTATATTGATTTCTTAGTTCCTGCTTGTAAACTCAGCCCCAAGTCTATTGATCCATTCACTGTTATAGAAATCTTAACCCCGCTGCAAAATGCCTTTTTCCATTGATGCTTGATGCACATGGTTACTGTCCTTCATGGTTGCCCATCAAACCAGTAATTATAATTAATTTCCTTCTAACCTTCAACCTCCTGCTCTTACCACTGTGAATGGACAACAAGACTTTGAGGTGGAAAGAAACATTTGGGATCATTTATGACCACAGTAGCAGTTGTGCACAAATTGAAGCAGTCATCAGTGATGCCATTCATTAAAAGTACAGTACTTGCGTTCAAAGAGGCCCCTTGAAGCTTAGCATAGTTGTTATCACCCCTGCTGCATCCATGCTGCCTACTGTTGGGAATTGTAAGCAAGGGTGCCTATTGATGCTGGGCAACCCAGTAGTTACCTCCACTTCAAAGATGATGTGTTTATGATCTGTATTGACTCAATGCTTTCTTGTTTTGATTTTGCTTAACTATATTTTTTAACTCTCATTATGATGATTATGGAGCATGTTATTACTATTAAACAGGGTATAGCTCTATTGTAATAAAAAATACAATATTTATTCACAGGACTCTAACTGCTTTAACTAAGAAAATGTGTGTTTTTCAGCACTTATAAATGAGATAAAAGTAACATTTATAACATAAAAAATGTTTTCATTGGTGAAAACCGATCATGAATTTAACTGCCTCTCATTAAAAAGGCTAGATAGGCCTTTCTAAACATGAGTAGAAATAAAAGAAGAAATCGTACATCTAATCTGTCTTCAGAACTAAAAGTCTGCCCAGATCTTTCAAACATAATGTAGAGTTATAAGGCTCCACAATGACAAGTTGCTTCTGCATGAAAAAACTGCAGTCAGCTTTTAAACTTCAATGGATACATTTTCTAAGAAAAAAAGGGCAGTACTCATATATTTCTTTGTAAAATATTCCAAGACTGAACCAGTTTCCTTAATGTAAGCAGTTTTTCATAGCAGCAGCAAAACTTCAACTGTTGACAATACAACCGTGAATGACCCAATATGCACTTTCGATGAGGCTTTTGTTAGCATGATATAAATGAATATACCCTATACCTATATATACTTCTATATATTAAAACTTGGGTATACACTTTACTAGAAACAGTAAATATATATTGAATGTATTAAACCCAGGCACTCCATATGCCTTGAAAAAGGGAAATTAGATGCTAAACCTCCACAGAAAACTAGACCCAAGAGCAGACAAAAATACCACTGTTGGAATTTTCATTATATTTTGTGAAATCTGAAAAGCATACCTTTCATAAGCGTACAGTTGTTTCTTGCATGCAGAACATAGTCGGTGAATTTAAAAGCTGACTGCTGAGTGAAAATGATACAGCCTTATTCTATTCAAGGCTTAATTCTAATCCACCTTGATGCAATTAGCATTATACTGGAGCACCATATGACACATTGGACACAAGAGAGTTTTACGCAGCCAAATCTTTCAGTGCATTGAATTGCTCTTACTTTGTATATAATAGCATTTCTTCTCAAAGATCCCATTGTTTAAGGAGGAAGAAGGCAAACCAGAAAGGTGTTTTTTATTCTCCCTGTTTAGTTCTGATAAAAAGTCTTTACACCAAATGTCTTCATTTTGTTGAATGTACTCTGATAATCCCCATCAGTCCATCCTTCTTCAAAGTGTGCTAAAACTATAAATCTGCAGCTTTTGCAAAGAAAGAAGTCATATAAGTCCTTATTTTTTAATTTAATGGGAATCAAAAGAGCTTTCCTATGTATAAATGGATAAATGGAAAATACATCTTGCACACTCTCTCTTTATATATGCAGCTCTTGTTCTAATAGCTGTGATAAATGTAAGAACTAGATAACTAACCATGCTTTAACTGGTTGATAAATCACATTATTTAAAGTAAAACATGATGAATATAAAGTAGCTCTCCCTCATTATATAACCCTTTTTATATTAACACCCTTCTTCATCATCATTGACAATTGTTGAAATTTGTGTTCACAGTAAGTATCATAGATCATTTTCTGAGTAGAATAACTTTGATATTGGCATGCCTTTGGTTTCATGGAACGTAATTTCTCTTTGTTGCAGGTAAAGAAAGTACTGTAATGTTGCTACCAGCTGCCTTTGGAATGGGGGGGAGATCGTAAACTTGAACCTTAAGAATGGGGCATTGGCCAGATCTACCAATGAGCTTTACCCTAGTGGGAAACACACCAGCAGTGTGAATCATAGACTAAGACTTGCTTAAACATGCAATATTTATGTGTGGGTGCATGAGTAGAAGTGGTATAGGTTATAAATATATTAGATAACAATAATTAATATGGAATACAGTGTTTGGGATCAGAACACAAATACATAGTCAAATAGTCAAAAAAAATGCAAAGAAAGACAACTAAGTTAGAGAAAAGTAACATTTCAGTTAAGATGCTTAATTTGTAATATGGGCAACTACAAACAGGGGCAAGGGAGGCACATGACCCCCCCCCCCCTGGAATTTTATATACCTCTCAGTTTTCCTGTTTTTCAGCTCACAGCCTGCTGGATTGCCGTAAATGTCCTATGTTGCCAAACTTGTCTTTGGTTCTGCTCAGTTCCATGCTCCATGCTGGCACATCTGGGGTTAATATGCCAATTATCCATTTTCTGCAGTAATTATTATGGCACGTCTAGGGTTTCCATTTTCCGTAATTATACTGGCACATCTTGAGTTATTATGCTGATAACATGTTATTCTAAGAAAGGTAAGTAGGTTTACTATGAATTTTATTTTGAATGAAAATAGACTGTTTAAATATACAGCATACACCCTTTTTTAACATGAGCTCAATAAATAAGGCTTGTGCTGATCATACTTTTTGTCTATTGTTTTAATAAGGAAATATTTATGGTTTCTGTTATTTCTGGCACTAAGCAAGAATATGAAGCCAGTTTCACTTTAGTTCGTCCTGTCACTTCCTGATCCCAAGAAACTCTGAATGAGCTGATAAAAATAATTACCATGATTATCATGATGCAGCTTTTGAGAAAGTGGTGTGATACCACGAAACGCGTCAAGCGTATGGTTTTTTTCTGTATAAGCACAACATGCTTTTTTAAAAAGACTGGATAAATAAAGAAAGATTTTTATGAAAACAACAGTGTTGGCATTGCTCCGTATAAAGTTTTGGTATTGCAGTCTATTTTTGCCGTCTGGGTTCCGGCTGTACGTTGAGCACACACTGATGGTCCGGTAAGTGCTCCCGTGGTCTTTACTAAATTGCATCATTAAAGCCTTTATTGGTGTCCTAAAAAACATGAAATGGAGGTTCAGCTGTAATATTTAAGATAGCTTTGGAGCAGCAGAGAAAGATCCCCTACTGCAATACTGAAAAGGAGATACATTTCTGACTCGATAAGTTAGCATTCTGATAATGTTCTCCAGACTGCATAACTTCTGCGTGAAGAGAGAATAAAGAGAGACAGATGCCGAGAGGGAGATAGTGAAGGGTACTTGATTATCTCAGAAATGGTACATAATTTTTAATTGATTATATTTAGAAAGTTTCTTATTTCAGTATGATAAAGCTTGAATGAAATTTTCATTTTTGCGATAGTTCCCCTTTAATGATTCGAGTCCTTCAAGCCTTCTGTATTCTGAAAGTTTTGGATAATAGATCAAACTGACTCCCAGGCAAGTGACTAACATTAGTTTGGAGATAAACTTTAACAGTGTGTGCAATACCTTGTTTTTTCCCTATATATTTCAGTCAAACAGAAGCTGCTCTGTTATTTAAAGCTGCACGTCTACTTCCCAGGCTTGTTAGAGTGACACTGACACCTGCAAAATCTTTTGACTGTCACGCACACCTTTGCAATTTTCATATGATTTTTTTTATCCATTGGTTTTTTTTTGTGTGTGGTAGAACTCCTACTTTTCTCAGTCTCTCCAAACTTTCATTTCTTTATGAAAGATGGATTTAGAACAGGGGCATTCTGGGAAACACTGATTGTAATTTGTATCCAAGGTGTAATGGAGACTGTACTATTTAATACATCAGAAACATTTCCTAAGCAGCAGTATTTAAAAGCAGTGTAGGGAGGCATGGGGCACACATAAATCACTTGCAGCAAGACTGTGAAAAAATTGATGCAAAATGTATATTTTATAAGCATCCTCATTGGCAGCCTGCACATTTCCTACAACAGTTACTGCTTAAAGGAGAATTAACCCTGAAAACTTATATGGCTAGAAATGCTTTATTTTATATATTGAACTTGCACCAGCCTAAAGGTTCAGTATCTCTATAGTAGTAATGATCTAGGCTTTCAATGTTGTTACAGGAGTTCACTATCTTGGACTCTGTGCCAGTGACACTGCACATGCTCAGTGCGCTCTGAGTAGTTGTTGAGATACTTAGGGGCTCTTGTAAATTATCAAGCAGAAAATGAAGTTTGCTGTGACATAAGCTGATGCCATGGGGCTGATTATTTAATTTTGATGCTATTTGCACTGGGTTTTAAGTTGCCATGGTCTGAATTAATTACTAATCGGCCTTGTTTTGACATTTATATTCTATATATATACAGTATATTGTGAGTCGGTCCCTAAGCTCAGGTAAGTGACAGCAGCACAGAGCATGTTCAGTGAATCAGCAGAAAAGAAGATGGGGAGCTACTGGGGGCATATTTGGAGGAACAGATCTCCCCTGCTAAAGGGCTGTGGTTGCCTTGGTTTGGAACATAAGCCCAAAGTACAACAATTCTGCCCTAAATATTAAGGGGGAGAGTTACTAATCCACGAACGGTCTGCGTTTTTTCTTAATGAACGGTATTTTTGCAACTTTTTCATCGGCGTTGCGACGTTTTCGTATATTTCCCGCAACTTTTTCGTCGCCGTCGCGAACAAATCGGATTGGCTTTTCCGCCGTTTACAATCGCTCAATACGAAAAAATGCGACGGCGACGAAATAGTCGCGCAAAATACGATAAAGTCGTGACAGCGATGAAAAAGTTGCGACAAATACGAAAAATCGTGACAGCTGCGAAAAAGTTGCAAAATTTTCGTTTCCAAAACGATTTTTTCCCTTTCGGGATTCGGATTCGTGGATTAGTAAATCTGCTCCTAACTATACCTTCTGTTTCTATTTTCCTTTTGTGTTGTCTAATCCCTTCACTATTTTCTTCTCTTTATGAAATCAGATTGCAGTTTCATCCTCATTTGGAATGGCATTGCCTTGGGCTACCTAGCTCTCTTTCCTGTTGCCTTGTCTAGCCATTCTGCAGTGTCATTATCCCCTTACATGCATGTGCAAGGAGGGAGGTGGGAATACATGACCTGCAAAGGCACTCGTTAGCACTACTTTCTCTCCAAGGATACCTTTATGAAAATTCTTTCCTTTTGTGAGCTTGCATGAAACACTGGATAGCAACTTAGCAAGTCAGATTCCACAATACAGGAAGATATCTGATATAGTTTGAGCTTATGCTCAGTAGACCTTATAATTTACATGCTGATTTTGCACTCTGGAAGGTGCATTGCTGGCTGTTTGTAACGCTGATTCCACAACTCATAACAGAACTGTATAAGAGCTCTGTAAATTACAACCATTCACTGCTCATTTCATTAGCAAACCACAAACTGTGTGAAGAACTAAACAAGCACATCTGCAGAAGACAGATTATGTGTGCTTACTGTACTGGAGGCGAGCTATTCATAGCTAACATCTACTAGTACATTAAAGTACCACTTTCTTCAACTTACTTTTAAATTAACCGTAACAACACTGGTCTGTTCTACTCTGAAACGGAAAAACAATCTCAACATGAGTTTTTAATATTTAAATACACCTACTAGATCCATCTCAGATAAACTGCATAGTTGAGTCACTTTTATAGCTCTAATACTAAAACCAGATGGCATTTAGTGCAGAACGGAGAGGGAGAGTAGCACGTTGCTCATGCCTGATTTAATTTATTTAGAGATTTTAAGCTCCTTTGGACAGGGTCATAATAATAACAATTATTATTATTCCCTACTGGAATATCAACCCTCCTGTGTCACACAAAACCCTACCTAATGCAGTTTTTACCAACTGCATTTGACTTCTCAAAAAAACTAGTTTTTAAACGATGCAAAAAAAAAATGCAATTTTAAGCAACTATGGAATATGCATTAAATATAATATTTATAAGTATTAATACATTTCATAAATATTAATTCATGCATTTTTGTTCTCTGGTTCTGACTAATGTAGCGGTACTTCAGGTCTGTTAATGGGACATATCCTTCTCAATAAAAGAGGCCCCTAATACAATTCTATTTATCAGGCTTATACTGTAGCAAAAACAAAAATCTGTTACATGTATGTTCTATATAGGAGTTGCTGGTGGAAAGGCATTCACGTTGCTTCCGTTTTCTGAAGTTACACTAAGTTGCCTGCAGGAGGAAATTTTGCGCAACTTCGGAAAACTGAAGCAATGCAAAGGCCTTTCTACTGGTGACTCCTACTGTTGCCTGTGGAAAGCACTTTTGGAGCAGTTAGTTACCAGCAATAGCAGAAATCGATCGCGACAAATAACACGCTCTGTGGGGCGTCAGCCTAATGTTTAGCAGTGCTTATTGTATGCTTGAATAGGAGAGTGAATATCCTGTAACTCATGGGGCTGGAAAAGCAGCAGTCCTACCCTGCTTTATAACTATGATTCTAGCTATCTTTATAGTACAGAATTTTGTCACAGTGGCACAGACCCACTGGAGCTCATTTTCAAACACTGGGCAAATCTATACCTGGGCAGTAACCCATAGCAACCAATCAAATGTTTGTTTTCATTGTTCAACCTAGCTAGCTGTCTGTAAAAAGCCAGTCACTGATTGGTTGTCATGGGTTACTACCCGGGTACAAATTTGTTGTCCAGTGTTTATAAATAAGCCCTAATGTCTGTATTTTATAACTAGATGGCTGTTTATATGAATGTAGTAGGATAGGATCTTAGGATAAGATCATCTTTGTTGCCAGCTAGTGATGGGCAGGTTCTGTGGATCATACCTAGTAAGATCCTTACACACTGTTCTCTGTAAGAGCTCTTTTATGTGTGCACCAACCTGGGCTGGGTCCATATAGGCCAGGAGGGCCCCTGTGGAAAGAAATACCAGGATACTAAGCATTTGGGAAGTGCTGTCTTTTCTGTGGATTCTGTGTTTTCTTGCACAGTGTTGTCTTGTCAATATGTAAACATTTGTAAGCAAAAATAAAAAAGAATCATGTTTTTGTCAATAGAATCTGTTGACAAATGTGTGGGGTCACTACTGTGGTGATGGAGAGCCACTAGTTATTCCCCCTCAATAAACTTATCAGATGAATTCTCAAATTATAGTTATTTATAATTATAATAGGTTTTTAATTGTAATATGTTTTATATTTAGCCTTTACCTTCCCCATGTTACCTCAGTTTTAACTAAACACAAGGCTCATTTAGTTAGAATGCAAATTACAAACATCTGCACGTCTGAGCGATTTACATATATTTTTCCTGGAATTCCAGCAAAATAACGCACAGAATTTTGTGTCAGGAAGCGGAATCAGATAAATGTGTGTCTTCAGTAAATTGCATTTAGGCAAAACTTGCACCAAAACTTGCACCAGTGAGGTAAAGAAGACAAATGGGCAGGAAATGGGTGTGCACTTACCTGCCCATCAATTGCATGCAGTGTAACTGGTATAACACACTTGATTGCTTCTAAACATAAAGGGCAGTGGCGGATTAATGAGATGTGAGGCCCCTAGGCTACATTTTCCTAAGGGCCCCCTTCTAGGCTACTCCCATTACTAAAAGTTTAGAAATATACAACAATTAACTTTTACATATTAACTATTAGCAACAGTAAAATAATTTCTAAAAGGTCCATCAAAATATCATGCGGTATCAATCCACATCAGAAAGACAACCAACCGGTAAGCTTATACCCCACATGCAACAAGAAAGAGCACAAGAAAGACCTGGGTGAATAAATGCATCTCAAAAGCAGCAAACTTAAAACAGTGTACCTTGAAAGTGTGTGTCAACTGCACTGAACTGAACACAAAACAATAAGAATGAGTTGACAGAGACAGGAAAATGTAAAAAAAATATGTTCCTAAGCAGGCCCACCTGCCCCACTAAGGCATTTTTTTCTGACATTTTTGACAGAAGAACAGGCATGTGACACAGGTCTATTTTTATTTATGCCTGGGTGCAGGAGAAGAAGCAGAACAGACAATGTAGACAAACTTGTAGCAAGTAGTCTGTGGCAGCAGTGGCACGTATGAATATCCATGCAGGAGAAGCAGCAGAAGACAACTTATGTATCATCACCTCAAAATAATGTAGCACAAGCAACATTGGTAGGGTGTCAAACGCAAGGCTGTTATTAGCTCTGGGAATTTTAGCCAAGGCAGGGGATTTCAGTGCCCTGGGCTAGGCACATTAATAATCAATGTTATTTATAGCCTACTGGCCCTGCCTGGGACTACCTGGCTTGGTGCTTTACATCCATGCCATGCATGCATTTAATTTAATTTGTGCTGACCGTAGGGAACAACAGTATTAGACATAGTGGCTGCCTGGCTTGGCGCTTTACATGTATCCATGCACAATGTGAACAATACTCTGTGCTCCCAGTTGAAATTAAATAAGTGAAGCATATGTCCGTGCTCGCCCTGGCCCCTTACGTTGCATCGTGTTTGACCATATCACTGGTGCGTGCCAGACGCTAACGCGATGCAATGTCATTCAGCGCGCAGACTAGTGACGTTGCATCGTGTTTACATCTGGAGCCGCCAGTGCTGCAGCCAAATTCGATGCAATGTAAGGGGCCAGGGCATGCATGGACATACGCCTCACTTGTTTAATTAAACCTGAGTGTTGTTCACAACCTGCATAGATGGAAGTAAAGCGCCGGTGCAGCACCACCGCCAAGCCAGGCAGCCACTTTGTCTAACCCCTATGGCCAGCACAAATAAAAAAGAATGTTTTTGAAGTAAAATGGGTCCCTGTTCACACTGGGCCCCTTGGCTATAGCCTAGGTGTGCCTAATGGTAAATCTGCCCCTGATAAAGGGAGCCCTGTACTTACCTGATCGAGCCTGGAGTTAGGTACACTTTGCTGTGCCCAGCTCCTTGCCTCTCTTGCACTGAAGTTGTCACAACCAGCTAATAGTCAAACTGTAATTTTTTACCCATTTTTGCATTTGCTATTATCTTATTTTTCGTAATATATTAGTAATCATATTTTTACATCATGCCTGCAGTAATACAGGGTTGATTTTCTCACATAAAAGTACTGGGTCACTTCAAATTAACCTAGCTACAGAAAACTGCAAATTAATGGTCTGATGTACTGTACTGGAGAAAAAAAGCTTAATCCTGCTGTAATATCACCTCTGCAACTAGGCCAAAATAACATCCCATGTAGTGAATGTGCAATTAGGCACTCTGTCATTTTCACTTACTCACCAGTACTCAGACCTATATTTAGACTAGATGTGTGTAAGACTCCTGGAGCACATCCACTGAAAAGACCATAATATGCCTTAATGGCTTGCCATATTTAGAAAAATATATTTTTCATTCTATTTTTGTGTGTAGGCTTTCCCTGTGTGCCAGTTAATCATTTAGCTTCTATGGATTTCTTTGCCTTACTATCTCTCCCTTTCTTGCTTAGCATTCCTTGTTATTTATCAGTTTCATTACACTGTGACGCTCATTGACTTTTATTTGGTAAATTCAGCTTTAACACTCGGATACAAATACTCACAGCAAAAAACCTGTGCGCTTGTAATAAACAACATCAAATTAAGGCTATAAAAATTCTGTCTCATAAGCGGATGTCTAGGAATATTTCCAGCTGTAGGCTTAAATATTGTGTATGTTGGCAGCTTTCATAATATAGAGTTTTCTTACATATATATAAGGTTATTAAAGTATTAACTATTTCTCTGCTGCAGGCCGGGTAATGCTGTAAAACTAGAGGTATTCAGTAATGTGCCAGGTTTGTCTCCAAAGCTGTACCAGTGATGTTAGGTTTACACACTATAATAAATATGCCCCAAAAAGTTTTGTTGTATCTAAACAATTCCCCTAATCTTCTTTTATCTAATCCCTATAAAGGCCTCACCATGAGTTTGCAGTACAATGTTAGGTAACAGTTCCCTTTATTGTAAAAAGGGAAATGGGATTTTTTTTATACATAATGAAGAAAACCTGTCATGGTAGAGTTTGATATATGTGGAGGAGAGGACCTTACTGTACATATATGTTAGAGGTCATTATATCATTTAAGATAGGAGAAATAAACCACTGGCAATGGGGCTTGAAGACAATGAGAATGTCATTCTCTGCCTTTTGATAATGCGATTGCTTTTCTGCCATTCTCAGAATCACTAATGACTGGTAACATCCATAAAGACTGAACTTAATGGGACAATGCTCTTTTTCAACTATGTGACTTGTATTAGCTTATTTCAGTACATACACCTATTTACAAATTAAACAGCTGCCTTGGGTAGGCCTAGGGGCACCTATTTTTCTAAGAAACCAAAACCTATAGGCAGTAAGATAGACGTGGCATTTTAGGCAAGGGGCCTGGGTAATGTATTTTAATTATTATTATTAATACTACTACTAATAAAAATAATAATATATAAACTTGGTATAGTTTCTGGGAGAAAAGTGGTAGATTTTCTTTTGCACAGCTTTGTACACTGGTTGGAAAGGGAAGCTTCTGAACACTGAGTTGCAAACGTAAAAGCAGGAGGCCAATAGACATTTTCAGTAATCATTTTTGTCATTTTTGTGATACTGAAAAAAAATCAATAAAAATCATAAAGGGGAAAAAAAAAGAAAATTTTAGCAATAACCTTAATGTAACTACACTGCAGTAGGTCAATGATTCCACTATCAAAAGGTATATAAGCCTACAGACTGTTATACGTGGGACACTCTTTTACCATTATAATGTAATTGCTATAGGTTTTATAGGAAGTGAATAAACTAGTATAAATATAGATAGCTTTTTCCTGATTTTTTTCTTTTCTTACATTGTTTACACAACACAAGCAAACACTGAGTCGATATATACCCAGTCTTAAGAAAATAAAATAAAATCAGTTCTTTACTGGAAAAAAGTAAAACATCTTTTGTGACAAATGACATTTAGGCAAAGCTGATCTATGCTGAAAATCATAATGCTCTTCATTACTCATGCTTTATCGTGGGAGAGATAAAAAAGCGAAGCTTTGGTTTATAACTTGGAAAATATGCAAACAGATCTTATGTGGTTTACTGCTTGATATGATCTAAAGACTCTTTGCCTGGTTTTATATCTGTAAATGACATCTAAATGCTTTGTGGCATCATATTAATAGAAACCACAACAGTAGCAGCCCTGAGATTATACTTAAAGGGTAAATATAAAAACGAAAATCTAATCTGCATGGCAGATAGTACAAATATGATATATTTCTTATGTATATTTTTGTATTTACCTCTCTATGTGTGATTATCTTCTGTGGCCCCCAACAGTTATTAGCTGCTGTGTTCTGGTCTCTGCGTTTTGTTGGAGGCACTAGCTATATTTTTGGTGGATGGATTTTGCAGGAAAAAGTGTGCCCAATGGAAATGCAAAAAAGACAGCCCTGCAGCATTCGAAATTAAATATGGTCAAGACACTAGAGGAACATATAGAAACTTGTAAAGGACTTGCCTATAGAAAGTTAGGCCTTTTATTTTCTTTTATACGGAGTTACTGTGAGGTTAATATCCTGGCATAATTTTAAAACACCTGAAGCTGTCATGGTGGAAAATGCATGGATACATTATTAACCTATTTAACATGTCCCCTGCTGAGAGAATCTGCTCAAAACACCTTATAACATACTGATCGCATTCTTAGGATGACACCTGTCTTCATTTTTCTCACACCATCGTAATCCTTATGTTTTTTTTTGGTATTTGCAAAAATGAATGACTGTTCTCACCTAAAATGTGCCCTGTGCAGTAAATAATGCAGGGCTAATTTGGATGCATTTTTAAAAGCCCTGGCCAGGTCATTTGTCTGTTGTAAGTCAAGCGTTTTATTGTAAATATATGTACTGTATTAATCTTTGTAATATCCCCCTTGTATGTATGTATAACTTTATTTATAAAGCGCCACAAGGGTACGCAGCGCTGTACAATCTTACAATATACACAAATACACACAGGGAGGACAAGTGATATAATAAATAAATACAATAAATATACAGTATATATATATAAGTGCCATGTGATATGAGACACAGTAGGAAGAAGGTCCCTGCCCCATAGAGCTTACAATCTTCCATTCAGGCCAGCTCCGTATCCTGTCACTTTGTTCCTGTTTGCTACTCTGCACCATCTGGTTTCTGTCCCCCCCCCCCTTCATTCTAAGTTCCTGGTTTCCAACATTGGCTAACGGGGCTGCCATTAGAGACCGTTTTTTCTCTTAGGCCCCATAAAGGAGAACATAGACATCTTTTGACATACCAAAGAATAATAAATATAAATTAGGGGTGCCTGATCTACTTTTAGTGATGCTATGCCATCAATACAGCATTGTAAGGATTCTGTTACAGTTTCATTGAAACTAGATTTATGCGAATATACATATGGCTATATTTAAACTAACAGCTAATTCTCAAACAGTTGGTTTTGACCTGACCTACATGACCCTGAATTATTTCCTTCTTTGTACATCTGCACACTCTCTTTCGCTTGTGGAAGCACTAGAATTTTCATCACCCCTTGAACTGGGCTTGTCACACTAGCCACTGAAGTGAATGTCCCACAATCATAAGTATCTCTGCCAGATTTTAAAAAGAAAGTAAAAAAAAACTACCTAAGAATAATGTGTTATTTAAACATAATTTAAAGGGGAACTAAAGTTTAAATCACTAGAGGGGGGGTGCCAAAATGTTAGGTGATTAAAATTGCTTACATGATACCCTTGGCTGGTGCTCCCGTGTGCTAAAACCTGCCCTGGGCCAGGGTATTTCTGTAGAAGAATCTTGGCACTATCTTTTTCGGATTCTTCCGTGTTCTTTTCATTCAGGTCTGTGCATGCCCTTGTGCCCTGAGATTATTTGCAGAAATACCCTGGGCCAGTGCAGAGGAGGACTGGCTCGGGTATCAGGTAAGTGATTACAGTCACCTTGGGGTGCTAACATTTTGCACACCCCAGTAATTTAACATTTCTGTCTCCTTTAAAGTGGGAGTACCCTACAGACTTCACTTAAAAGAGGTAACTTTGAAGTACTGCTACCTTATTAAATATACCAAAGCTGTAAAGAAATAAAGACAACTTATTGTACTGACTGCTAAGTAAGTAAACAATGCCATGGGTACATTGACTGCTACTAGAACAATGGCTTCATCAAGGGTTTTATAATTCACCTACAATGTTGGACAAAATTATTACTGCTATGTGCTTGGGTTATTTCCATTGCTACTGTAACAATGATTATGCATACAGGGTTTAAAATATATCTAGTGAAACAAAAAGAGAACCTTTACAAAATATTAATGTTTTGGTACCTTACCCCAGTGAGACTAAATAGAATATATCCTGAATACCCAAAGACATGCTGGAGGTGTGGTGGACCCGTAGGAGATGTACCACATATATTCTGGTTCTGCCCCCCCCTACAGCCTCTCTGGGATAAGGCCCGAGACCTTCTGTCATCCCTTATGCACCAAACAATCCAAAAAAGCATAACCACATTTTTATTAGGCAGACCTATAATAGGTCTCACCAGATCACAACAGAAACTTGCCAATCACATATTAACTACAATTCGCATATCCATAGCATCCAAATGGAAAACGCCAACCCTTTCAACCTGGGAAGAACTTTACCAAAGAATTGAAAGCAAAGAATCCAGGATCGCTTATCTTTGCAACACGACCCCAGCATACTTAAAAGTTTGGTCCACATGGGAACTTTGATCACTCATACAAGGAGAATGAGAACATACAGCTACAATAACAAGGACAATAATTGTCATTACTTCAAGACAACCATAACCAGCAGAACTAAGTCTATAACCTTTGATATACTTATGATGCTTTTTTATTTTTCTTTTATGTTTGTATATACGTTTATTTGCAAAAGAAAAGAAAAAACAATAAAAATATAAGCTACAAAAATATATATATATATATATATCTAGTCAACCACCAATAATAGTTCTACCTATGTAAAGGATGTTTTTTGCTATCCTCCATAGACTTGAATGAATAAAACAGTTTACAATATGTGAACCTGGTTAACTGGAGGCATCGTGCTAAAACACTGTAGTAGGTTACAGAGCAAAAATTGCAGGTTACATAGATAAACTGAATTAAAAAACGCATCATGTCAATCACAATATTTAATGTACCCCTCAAGCATCAGTGACCTACATTAGGCTATAAATAAACTCTCAAAACCACAACACAAACCATCCTTATATATCTCCCTCTCTCTCTCACTGTTATGTTCTAGGCTGCATTTCATTATCAGGAACGAACATTTTTAAAATAGAAGCAAGGATGGATGTTGCAGAATACAAAGAAATAATGCAACCTTTTTAACTAATGTGAAAGCTTATATTTTAGCATAAAATGATTCCAAACACAAGGTACTTTTATCTCAAGGACAAAATGGTGAATGTTTAACAATGTCTAATAATACCCAAGTCAAAACCCTGATTGCAGTCCAACTGAGAATTAAGGTGCATAAGGGTCATCCAATAACCTAAACAACCTAGAGGAAATCTGCATTGAAGGTTTGGACAAAATCACTTACATGCAGTGTGCAAAGCTGGTATATACAGCACTTACCCGAACAGACTGAAACCTGTTTTTTTCTGCACAAAGTTTTTCTACAAGATATTTAAAGCACTGAATATATATGCAAAAAGCTTACTTCATTTTTTTATTTTTTCTTAAGGTAAAACGTCACATTACACAAAAAAATATTGTATTGCAGTACTTTGAAATAAGAATAAGACAAAAAAGATTTCAGTGTAGGAAAACATATAAAGCTGTTTATATAATTTATTTATATAATTTATGTAGTGTAAGTAAAGTTTATTTTGCTCAACTAACATGTTAAAAAAGGATTTGGAATTATTTCTTAAAGGAGAAGGAAAGGCTAATAAAGAGTTACTTTCAAGCTACAGGCATACCTTCAGTTGTCTCAATAGTGCCCTTAATTCTCCCCAGATTTTCCCTTTCAGATGATCAGAAGCTGAGCTCTGTAAACAAAATTCCCATAATGCTTCGCTCCTGCACCAAGACCAGGACTGATGTACATGCTCAGTTTGTAAGACTATGAGGAAGCTTCCTGCTGATTGGCTCAGATCCACATTCTTAACGGGGGAGAGTGAGGTCTTAGCATTGTTAAGGGAGGGGGGAGCAGGAGAGGAGAGAGCTATGCAGACTCTGGCACAGGAAAACAAAGAGACAAGAAATCCTGTTTCTTTTGACAGAGAACTCAGTGCAGCGTTTCTGTGAGTGCTTATGGCTGTATTTACATAGACCTTTCTGATACAGCTTATTTAGTTTATACCTTTCCTTCTCCTTTAAGGTGACAGGTTCACTTTAGAATAGAATATAATAGAATAAAATATCTTTATTGTCATTGTCACTTAAACAACGAAATTTACAGAAGCAAAGGACAACTCAAAGCGAAAGCATTTAGCATTTAGCCACAATACCGGCAATACTTCAATATTTCATAATTAGTAATATATGATAATCATCATTATTACTATTCTTATTATTAAAATATCAGAATACTTTTACAATGGAATGTATAAACACACACAAAAATACACATATACACACATACAAACACACATATATTTATATACATCTACATATACATACATACAATTATATGTAGTGCTGGATATTTTGCCTGATACTCAAGTCCCTCTAAAGAGGTTACAGCATCCCCAGACTGAGCATTTGATACCCTCATTGTTCTCATGTTCCTAGACTCTTCATGCCGCTGTGAAAGACTCCCAAATTTCTGCTATGTCACAGAATACAGGCACCATAAAATAATAATAATAAAGAACTCACATACAATCACAGACATATGAATAACAGAGGGAAATTATTGCTTTATTTCCTTTAATAAAAACTTATGTTTCTTTAAAATGTAGTATTTTGCTTTCATCTGAAGTCCTTCTGAATCCCAATCTTGTTGGTATCAGGAATCATTTTACTTAGATCCTGCAAGCTCTTAAACAAAATGTTTGTCAGAATGCATGACCATCAATAAATATACTTATAGTACAGAAGGCTATGCTTGTGTATAAGTGATTATGTTAAGATATTTAGATACGGGAGCTGCCATCAAGGCCCAGAAAGTGAACTCATAATAACCCATGTCAACCAATAAAAGTTTGCTTTCTTGTTTTAAATTGCAGAAGAATGTTCAATTTGCTGGTTGATTGCTATGGGTTATTGTACCGGCTCAAATTATCCAGTGTTTGTAAGGGTGCACCAGGGACAGCACCCGCTGAACTGTATAATACAAACAGAATAACATGAGTGATTAGCACATGAAAAACACTTTATTATCTGTCTTGATATATATTTGTCTTGTTTTTTTGAGTTTCCTTAGCAGTTGTCTTTATCTGTATGTACAAAAACATAAGGCCCTCTTATTCTTCATTCTGTTACCCCTTAAAATCAGCATAAGAATGCTCAAGTCAAATTTCAGACCTAAACTCCATTGAAATCCTGTGGAGAGAGCTCTGTATAAACAATGCCTGTAGACATTAATGAACTGAAACAGTGTTATACAACTTAGTGAGTCACAATTCCTCTAACAGACTATAAGAAACTGATATACTGACAAAATGATTGCAAGTTATTCTTATTTAATTATACAAACTATTGCATTGCATTAACCTCTTCACCCTTGGCTTTTCTATATTGTTTTATTTTATGCTAAAAAAATAAAAAGTCAAAATAATAACAAAGTCAAATCTGCTATGCGCTGATTGTCACATAAACTTCCATGATATTAGATATTGCTGGGGACTAGATTATTATTAATTTATTCTGTCTTATGTAAAATTACACATTTGAACTTTGGGTGCTTTTTTTTAACACCTCACTCTATCATAGGTCTATCAACGGGTCAATTGCATTTAAAGAAGATAATTCTAGAGTAGGCAGCAACGTCATCATTGTAACTGGAATTTTCTCCTGGACCCACACATCATACTGAGCTTACTTACACATTTAACTATTAAAGGGGTTGTTCACCTTTATACAACATTCACAAATCTAACAGTTCACATAATGGAACAATCTTTGCCATATACATAGTTAATAAGAAATGTGCAGCTGAAGAGATAATCACCTCAGAATCATCCATCTGCTGACCATCTACCCCTGTGCTGGGGGGAGGGGTTGCTTCCACACTTCTTCCTATTACAGTTAGAGCTGCATTATTTCCTGTCAGGTAATCTCTGAGGGAGCAGGCAGCCCATCATAAAATGGTGGCTTGAGGTTAGGATGTTAAAGGACAAAATGTACATGTATATATTCCAGTTTGGTAGCATTCTTTAATAGGCCACCTAATATGATATAAAGTATAAAGGTAGGGATGACTGTTTCCATAGGTGGGACAAGCCGGCTGGGCACCCTAGGCCACTTTGACCCCACCTCTGCTTCCCCGTTCCCACCCCGCACCCATGCATTAACACACGCATGAACGCGCCATTGAGGGGGGAGCGACCAGGACCTCAGTGCGGGGGTAAGAGATCCAGGACTAGGGGTTGGCGACAGAGGTACCTGCCTAGCGCCTCCTTACTGTTGCGCTCTAGGCAGGTGCCTCTTCTGCCCACCCCTGGTTCTGGCCTGACTGTCCCTTTCTCAGGAAATAAACATCCAAACAGTAAAATAAGCAGCCCCTAACAAAATTGGAATCCTATACACCATATAACAAAAGGGGTCCATATACACAGTACTCTGAAGAAGTCCCAAGCTATGGGTAATAAATACCAGAGACATGAAAAATTGCTAATTCACATTTAGCCAAAACACAGGCATTGTACTTTGACTTGGCAAAGATCATGAATGTGTAAACTCATCAAGTTTCTCTACTCTCATAAAACAACACCATCTGGGTCTCTTGTCTATTTGCAATGCTAAACAAAAATTATAAATAGAGCAGCACTGTGCAATTGTGCCAAATTACAGTTGAGCTCTTAAGCTTTTGTCTGTCTCGGCTTTAATTTCCTTAAAAAGTCAAAGCTACAGATGTACTCAGTTTAGTACAGTTACCGCACTGCCAGCCTCCAGATATCTATTTTCAGATTTAGCATGTATTACTTACTAATCATTTTTAACTTAAATCTGGATTACATTGTATCTAAGAAGACATTTTCAGGGGATACAGATGGAGCTGATGTACGGCTGCCTTTTGTTGATTGCAACTATTATAAAAAGGAAAGTATTAAATAAAAAAAGTTGTTTCAAATAATTTTAAATACACAAGAAAATTCTGCATAACTGCAACTGCATCTAGGATTGAGTATAGAAGTATAGGACCTGTTATGCAGAAAGCTTGTGACCTGGGGTTTGACCCCTTTTCTACCCCATTTCTGTATCAACCTTGGCAGTGTATAGAATCCCTGTCTTCTCCGCAGCAGAAAGCCCAGGCCCCAAAAGGGTGTTGGTGAAGACCAGGGTTGCCAGGGCTCTTCAATATAACCTAAAATGTTGGTACTATCAGTCTACATGCTTCCTCATACTACACTCTGTGAGAGAAGTATTTTATTATAATGGAATTCTATGAGAGATAGCCTTCCCGTAATTCAGAGCTTTCTGGATAATGGAGTTGTGGATAATGGATCACATACCTGTAATATTATTTATCATTGTAAACACATTCATGGTTATATCAGCAACCACCATGACCAAAAAAAAAAAAAAAGCAAAAACCTCTGCAGCCATTGGCAGATTTTACCAGTGCAAATCTGGTGGTTGAGCTGGGGGGATGAGGGTGCAGACAGGTACTGGAGGGTGTCTGTGACATCACTTCTGCCGGAAGTGACGACACCCGTAACGGAAGCCTGGGGGGGTGTTTATGTCCGGCCCTAGGGTCATGCTAACAAAAATGTTTTAAGTAAAGAAAAGTGTACCTCAAGCTGCTGTACCATAGCACAATGGCAGACAGGGTGATCTGGAGTATTCTGTAGCCCTAAGGGTGCTCACCCCTCAGTTACATTGAATGGAAATCTCCTGAAAGGACCTGGTGCAGTTTCTCCTATAGAGCTAAAAAATACCCAAATTATGAGGAAACCTACATACTGTATGTATCCATTCTGTGGGCAGTGCCCTTTATGCCTTATTAAACTGATCACACCTCCAGTGATGTCAGACCCCCTAGATGGGAAGGCCAATACACTTTCTAGCTGCTAGTAATGGGATTAGAGTACATGAGGATGTAATACAAAATTAAGCTATGGTGTACATTTAAAGGGCAAGGAAAGTCTAAACACAATAATGGGAAAGGCTTACCTTAATACTCAGTTACATAGAACCTCTTTCAGTAAACATTTAAGCCCTTTAGTAGATTAAAATCCTTAGATTCCCCAAAACTGATTAGTATAGAAAAAAATACCCACAATACATCGTTTCTGACGCAATACCTTAGCTTTCCCTGTACATCATAGCTTTCCCAGTAGGCACATGCGCAGATAATCTTATTTGCGTGTGCGCTTTCTCAATTGTGAGCAGGATCTCTCGCATACATTACTCCAGCTCAGCCCGACCTCTCTAAGAAGTCAATCAACTGCTTATAGCGCTAACCTAATGCTCAGAACTTGACTATAGACACTGATCACACCAGAATAGTGTTCATTGATGTTCTGCGCTGATAAGTGTCTTTTCTCCTGTCATTTTGTACTGCAATCCTGTTTGCGAGCTGTTGCTCATGCGCTGTGGTTTTGTTATTTAGAAGAGTGCACAAGAAACACAAGGTCAGCAGGCAGGAAGGTTGGTTCAATTCCACAATGTTGAAGACATTGGCCAAGTAGAGATGGCAGCTACAACCGAACTGGGCATAGGAAGATTGAACAGTGAAGCAGAGAGTGTTTAAAGCAGAATTTCTTAAAATAAACATCTACTAGAAGGTCTACTAGAAGATCTACTAGAAGAAGGGGTGACAACATATATAGTGAATTGTTGAAAAGATGGGTTTCCTTGTCCTTTAAATGCTAATAAAAATTAGGGAAAGCAAATTCTTGTCAACTTCTGACCATTACACCCTCCATAGAAGATGCAAAAGAATCAGTTTAAATCCTGGCACATGTAAATGGTCTCTTCAGTGCACCACTCTTTTGGTGCTTTCTGTGTATGTCACAAAAGTCTCCATAAACCATTTGCTAGAGGGGCTATGTCACTATTATGTGACTGTGAGAGTAGATGGCACAGGGCCAGTCACAAGTAACACGTAGAACTATTTTCTTTACATGCAATATAAAGTAACTAGAGAATAATCTTTAGTAATAAAATGGGAAAAAAATAAACCTTGTTTTATTGTATCAGTAGAACATTTATCAAAAAACAAGAAAAAAATCCTGAAAAATCCATTGGTCTAAAGATGCCAAAAAAAGACAATTATTTTAAAAATGTCATTGGCAGTGAGTGTTACAGACTGTTCACCTGCCAACTCAAGTTCATTTCTAAATGATTTGTTACTGAGGGATGCAATCCATAAAATTGTAAAATTATCAGTCTTCTGTCTAGTACACACGTCAGCAGTACTGTCAGTCCGTTATTACGGTACAACAGGGCCTTGCCTCTTAATGGCACAGATCAATGCTAAACACTCCCTGCTTTTATGTGTATATCCTCTTACATCCTTATATGAAATCTAATTACCACATATATATACATATACTGTGCCTAGTCTCCTTCTCTAAGCACAGTGATATTTTGCGGATTATACCACTGTTGATTTCTAAGCTCCAACTTAAACCGTCTGCCTTATATCACTGCTACAGTAACATGTGGCCATTATATTGCCCAAGAACATGGGTAAGTGTCCTCTAACAATTGGCAACTACATACTTTCCCATTGTGTGTTTTCCCCCTTAGCATAACACCACTTGCATCGAATTGTACAAATCTTGTCTTGCTCCACTGCTGCTGCTGTGAAATCAAATTATAGAATAGGGTGACCAGATCACTTTAGACATGTCCATGTATTTTCAAGTGATCTGGTCATTTTATTACAGAAAGTTTTCATTTGTCAGAAAGAGAGGAATATTATATAATGGAGGACATATACTCATTATTGGAGTCACCATGCAATGCATCACCCAGACTTCTTGTCCCACTGCAGCACCTTCCACAGTCCCTAGTAAACCATACAATTCAGCATCACAGAGCCCCTTCACTATATTAGATTTTTCAGAAACTTGAGTTCCTAGGTTCTTTTGTTTTTGGTCCAGCTCTGCTCTTTAAGTGCAACACTACTCCATCATAAAGGCAAGCAAAGCAAAATAGAACATGATGTCTGGCCCTTCAGGTTCTAGTTAAGTACAACAGTCACATCAGTTACAACAGTATAAGTAATATTGAATCTTCCACTTCAGTTCTGTGTCAGGCAGCTCTAATTGCACAGCCGTGCTTTCATCCTGTAAGGGCTCTGGTACACGGGGAGATTAGCCACCTGCAACAAAAGGTTTTTTTTTAGCAGATTTAATGTAGGAGATCCGAATTACGGAAAGACCCCTTATCCGGAAAACCCCAGGTCCCGAGCATTCTGGATAATGGGTCCCATACCTGTACTATATGCTATGCATTGTGAATAAACTGAAGTTATGAATGAGGCGTTTGTGGCTTTTTTTTTAGTCATACAAGTGATGAACCATCTTCCCAGTGACTAAATGTAACCACACATTGCAGATTTACAGTACAGTAAAACAAATCGCACTGAGTGGATTGCACATTTTTTATATTTTTATAGAATATTTACTCTGCAGAGACACAAAAAATATACTTAAGACTGTTCTCCATGGTCCAGATTCTGTATAAAGTTAATAGCCCTATTACACTGATGTTAGTAGGGTTAATGTCACAATCAGCCACTTTTCGTATAGTGAATGGTAAAAAAAACCCGTCTGCTTTACCACCAGCCTATAGAAAAAAAATAGTCTTTATAGTGAAGTCCAAACATGGATTAAAAGTTGCTTACAAAAGATTTTCAAATAATATGCACATCATATGCACAGGTCAGGGGAAGCAGCAAAACAGCAACAGGTCAAGAGTCAGTACACAAGAGTGGCAATCAGATCTGGAACAGGCTAACATATTAAGAACAACCACCCACAGAATCCTGACAATCCTGCCATTTCAAGGGGGAGTCTTTGCTCTAAGAAGAAGATATCTTACAAAGTAATGCAATATACCAAGATAGAAATCAGTTACAAAAAGAATACCAGAGGATCTTCTCACATCCTCACATGCACAGCTTTTCTTTCCCAGAAGCCCTTACTGCCCCTGTCACATGGAAAATGCACTAGCAGAGTGCCATTGGCCATTGAGGGGGCCTACACTCCTAATAAAGCTTTCCAGATCACCAATTCAATCATTATGTTGCATAATACAAGGTTTCACATGGTGATTTGCCTTTGTAGCATTATCATTTGATAGCTTTTCAGTTATCATTGCTTTGATGAATGGTCATTGTAATCTGATCTGTGTTTTCAGAATTCTAATGGTAACAGATTTACAAATCTCAAGAAAAAACATGATTTCTGCAGGATCCAGGTGAGATATGGCTAATTTATTTGTGGGCAGTGGGCCTGAAATAAAGATAGCATTGCTGACCCCTGAGGCTACAGTCTACAGATGCCAAAGTGTGCAATTCTTAATATCAAACCATACTTTCACCCATGTAAGGCACGCTGGGTCTCATTGAGCAACACTGGGAAGTAGCCCATAGCAGGTAGAACAACGGGTTACTGCCCAGGTGCAAATTTGCCCAATGTTGATAAATGATATTAAATTTTATCCAGAATATAGCTGTTAAGTAGTTTTGTGCTAAAAAGAGTAATCTTCAGTGATTTTTAAACTAATGGCCACTTTTTGACTGTAGAAAGTAAAGGCTACTGGTGCTATTTCTATGTGAATAAATCTGTATGAGGAATCCGGGGAAAGCAGGTGTTGCACTCACATAGCAAAATGCTCTTCAGTGCACTGGATGCATCTAATAGGAGACAGAGCGGATACACTGGCAGCGTAGCCCGTGAAGATTTTTCTTCTTTACCTGACATTTCAAAATGGAGTATAAGAGGGTTCATGTAGAGCAGTTCAGGGCACACAGAGCATTTAATATTATTATTGCAAAAGACTTCCTAACCTTAAATGATTTGAAACGTGACACAAATAATAAATCCTTGTAATGTGCTCTGCCTTGCAAAGGTTTTTAGGTCAGGAATAGACATACCAATAAAATGTTCAAAATTATAAGTTTCCCCCACATTTAATAGGATTCACAGGCGATCGTTTATCAATCCCTGAGCTGCAAAATTGCAACTAAGACAAAATACAAATATTTCTTGGAAACAAAATGCAATTTGTTTTTTGCTTTTTTATGCTTCCTTCTACCAACCAAGTCCAATTTTAGTACCAGTAATGAACCATTTCTACAGCAGACTTTGATGAATAACCACAAATGTTCAATGTGAGCCTTATGTCATAAACAATTTGTTTCATCATTCCAGGAGCTTCCAACAAAAATTAAACAGGTGGGCCATATATCATTGTTCCTTAGGCAGTTGGAATTATTAGAGCCAGATAGGAAAATCCTAAGCCACCTACAGGTATTGGATTTTAAGGAAAAGCTGACATTATTTTGTTGCTTTGACATATTTCTAGCTGCACGACTTAAACAATAAAATGCATACAAGCACCACTATCTGTTACTTGGAAACCCTTCATCCAGAAAGTTCTGAATTACAGAAAGCCCACCTCCCATATACTCAATTATAAGCAAAACAATTCAGATTATTAAAAACAATTTCCTTTTTCTCTGTAGTGATAAAACGTTACCTTGTATTTGTACTTGAAAACTTATATGAGGTTTATTTTATATGATTTTTAAGCAGTCTTAAGGTATGGAGATCTAAATTACAGAAATATTCCTTATCTGAAAAAGCCCAGGTCCCGAGAATTCTGGACAACAGGTCCCATACCTATATACTGTATATAGATACATACATATATAAATATAAATAAATATATATATATATTTATTTATACAGGTATAGGATCCATTATCCGGAAACCTGTCACCCAGAAAGCTCTAAATTACCGGAAGGCCATTCTGATAGACTTCCTTTAAAGAAAATAATTCACTTTTTTAAGTGTACTTGATCCCAAGGCAAAACAATCCTATTGGGTTTATTTAATATTTAAATGATTTTTAGCTTAAAAGCTAACTTAAAAGTATGGAGATCCAAATTATGGCAAGACCCTTATCTGGGAAACCACAGGTCCCAATCATTCTGGATAACAGGTCCCATACCTGTATATCGATATATAGTTCCATAGTTACATGTTTATAGAAATATACAAATATAGTCCCTAGTTATTATAACTAAAATATGTAACTTGACAAATATATATATATATATTTATATATATGCCGTATACACATTCCTCTGCCTATGGTATTGTTCAGTTTTGGATACAAGCTCCCACGGAACATGAAAGGCAGGCTCTGGTCGTCTGTCATTGCAGAAGATGATCTTTCTCCGAAATGACAGAAGTGTTTGATGAAACATACAGGGTAGATCTTTAAAGTCGCTGTTGAATACCTGTTTTTTGATACACATTCATAGTCACAAAATAAATTAAACACCAAACAAGATAATTTGTTTTTTTTTCTCTCCCAGCATAAATCTAGTAAATATTCTAGGTAAGAATATGTTTTCCATCGCCTGCTCTGCATGCTCATAATAAATATGAAAATAACTATCTGTTCCATGCAGAGGCATTACACTGTATTGATGGTAAGGTAAATGTTGTTGGACTTAATATGCTTTTCAAAGTGAGGTATTTATTTTATTTATTACTGCAATTTTCAATAATCTTCTAAACTGGAAAGACTATCAACACAAAATTAAATCCTTTCAAGTAGAATTATTTACAGATTTAAAAGGTTCTAACTTTTGGATGTATGAACTAACATTATAAGGTGCTAATTTCAAGCACAGCAGCAGGCGACTTGTTTTATACAGAAACGCCATACTAAAGAGAAGTATTTGCAAAGGCCTCTTCAAAATTATATATTTGACATTTATTTGCTGTCCTTATTTGGTGATGGCAGATTGTCTAATTTCCAGTACTGGTGAGGTTAGTCAGAGTGACGTTATACTGTACCAGAAAAGCTTCTGCTAAACATGACAAACCAACATAATGACTTGGCAATGTACTTTATGGCATATCTTATCATTATTGCTTCTACAGGACCTAGTCAGCACATTATTAAATCAATAATATACATAAATGGACCCTCTAAATACTATTTACTACAGGGGAATACTGAAGCTGGCATAATTTTATGGTATTTTTAGGGGGAATGTAATCGAAGTCGGTAATGGAAAAACGATCGCAATGCAAACACCCATGCCTCCGTGCGAACAAATTTCCCTTTCTGCAAGCGGAATATAGCTTTTGTAAATGCAAAACTTTTTAGCGACCACTTCCAACAGTGGAAGACAGTTTGTGAATTTTATAGTTTGCCACAGTGCGCAGTGTATGTAATAAAACTTCTTAATGAAAAAGTTAAGATGCCACCTTCAAGCATGCATTACAAAGTTTGCAATGCAATTAAAATTTGCAATGCAATAACAGTCTAATGAAGTATATTACATTGCGAAATGCAAATCTTTATTCTCATTTGTGCAATTTTTTTTCTGTTTACAACTTTTATCATAATCCTCCGTTTATCTTCTCTACAAGGTATCTTAAACATTACTGGGGTGTCCCAGCAAAGGCTGTGCCTGGAGTGCTCCCTTACCAGCACTTTTAGCCATACCTTGAATAATGCCAGGCCTTGCCTTTCTAGCATTATAAATACAGTAAAAGGTAAATTATGTTATAAATTGACATCTTCACAGAGCAAATTAAATAAAAACAAATAATAATATACATATCTGCTAATATTTCCATTAGAAATATACTGTACATGTGGGAAATACAAATAAGTAGAGAGACCCTATAACACAGTCTTCTGAACATTTCATAACCTTCACTTTTATGAATTGGTTTTCTTACTTCCAGGCTTACAGTAATCTTGACAATATTCTCCTCTATGCCATTTATACAGATATAGGATCTATTATCTAGAATACTGGGGACCTGGGGTTTTACAGATTAGGGATCCTTCTGTATTTGGATCCCCATATCAAACCTTCTATAAAACATTTAAAATTAGAATTATTTGCAAAAAATGAGCTCTATGGGAGATGACCTTCTTGTAATTCAAAGCTATCTGCATAATAGGTTTCCAGACAAGGTATCCCATACATGTACAATAAGCATCCACTTTGTTCTATATTTTTGATTCAGTTAGATCACTATTTTGTATCCTCAATGCACAGACTTCAAAAATGAAGGATACCAGAGGTCTCATTTACAAATGCAGCACAAAGGGCAAAGTACACTTTCGAGACTCAGTTTGTCACAGTGTCATACTATTTTGTTTTAGAATAAAGGTAGATGGGATATTTGCCATACCCCACTCTCTATATGAAATGCAATCAAAAGCGTCAAATTTGAAAAACAATTCTAAATCTGATCAACATTATTTCATCTTTTCAACTCATGAAAAGTATGTTTCAGAGATAAAAATGTGATTTGATGAGATTTATCCCCTATGAGTTATTCCTCTTAAAAAAGAAAATATGGGGCTGTTATTCAATTCACTGAACAAATTAAGCTGTTTTAGCTTTCAATGAGGTAAATGTCTTTCGAGCAAACAGTATTCAATAGTTCTGAATGTCTGAAAGACACATTTTGCATATAGTATGTCAGCGCCTTGTCACTGATCAGACATTACTAACACCTTGGGTGTTTGTCTTTTCCAGAATATTTTAGCAATGAATAAATGCAGCATTTACTGTTTTTTTTTTCTCTGCTGAAATGAGTCTCTGGATGCCTGGCAATGATTTTTTTTATTTTCTGTTAAAGGTGAATTACTCGTTTATTGCTTTTTCTGAAGTGCTAGGCAATTCCGCTCCATTTTGACATTGTGTAACACCTTTAACATAATACAATTTACAGTTTTCATTTTAGGTTACTTGCTGTAATAGATACCAGCCATGTCCATAAGATATCTTTTTAGTGGCGGAAGCCAAGATTATTTGGCTCTTGGGAGCAGCTATGAGGATGTATTTGTGTCATGCATCTAGTAATCTATGCAGGCCAACATAATAAAATGTCTACTATAGCAAGATCCATTATTAAAACTACGCAGTTCATTATGGTGTAGTGTTATTTTCACATCGCATGACAAGAGGACACACAAATAAGCTCCAGTCTTTGTTGAAGCATAAAATGTATTGCTCAAGCACACAGGCATATTTTCCTTTACTGAGCACACAGTAGAGATAAGTAAATCTTCCTGCATAGTTTTTTCTCCAACTCTTCTTCCATTTTTGACACGCTGAAGAGGGTCAGGCAATTCTGGTTTATGTCACACATTTGCAAAACTGAAGAGGAGCAACTGTAATAATACAAAATTGTCAGAATTGTTCAGGGCCACATAAATTGTCAGTTTGTGTACTTGTGGCTCTAGTTAACTAAAAATTAAATTTAACTACACTGGAGCACTGTAAAACTTAGGGTCAGAACATGCTTTTGACCCCAACTTTAGAAATGAGCAAAAATAACCCATGAAGCCTTGTCCTGACATTGTTTCTCTGTGTTATGCATAGAGAGCCACGTGCAGTTGGGGCCCACTTTAATGACACCACATTAATGGTCAGATTTATTACAATTTATATTTGTGTCATTTTTGTGTTTTTTTCTATCATGACTAAACTCACTTTTTAAAATGGACCAAGGTCTCCACATTTATTAAAAATAAGATTGTAAAAAGCACAAATGAAAAAATCGTGGAAGAAATACAGGAGACATATTGGATAAATGGGAAAAACGCAAATTTTGTAGGCAATTATGAATAATATACGGTGCTGGTTTCCCTTTGGGCTGAACATTAATCCTATCTGTAACAATGGCCCCTTTATTGGAGCTCCCTATAGATCCTCTCAGGTCCCTGCCTGTGTTTCAAATGAGGGGTGGGCATGTCCTAACGGTCCCTGCCAGAAGCACAGAAGGAGGGGGAGAGCCAATCACAGCCCTGCACACACACAAGCACAGACAGGCTTCAGTTCCCTATCAGGTCGGCCTAGCTGCTGATTGGTTCCTATCCTACAGTGCAGTGTATGGAGGGCTGCTGGCTCCCCTGCTCATCCAGAGAATTCAGCCAGCAGGAAGTGGAACTGATGGGCGAGGCTAGTGGGGTTTTTGTGTAATTTCTCAATAAATCAGCAGGAAACACAACTTTTTAAAGCACAATCCTTCTATATCTAGAGGAGTATAATTCTCTGGTACATTCATAATTTTTATAGGATACGTCTCCTTTAAGAATTGTACTGAGATTACAAGTGAAACAAAACTAAAAAAGTATAAAACCTTAAATTAAGTAAATATATTACAGTTTGCAAAGAACGGCTTCCGTTGGCTTCTACATGACCTTGCAAGCTTTGAGATAGCATAGCTTTGTAGTTTTACACTTAATAAATCTGAAAATTTGTGGTTTAACAGTAATTAATTACAGGGTTTTTCTTTGCACTGAAGTGTTTAAATGAAGGAATAGAAAAAAATATGAATCTTAATAGATTTAGTCGAGCAATCCAGAGAAGAAAATCAGCATTTTGTCCTGTGTAGATCAAATAAAGAAAACAAACAGCTTTTTAATTTCTTGTCAGTTTTTAGAGTTTGAGAAATAGATGGGTGTGCTGTACGGAGTAGCTGCAATCAAGGTCATCAAAAATAAGGTTACTGGGGATGTCCTTCAGTCTGTCCAGTGCTCGAGATTTTAACAGGCTTACACTGAAGACTGGAATATTTATTTTTGCAAATTTTGTGTATGCCCGGTAGCCATGCAGCATGAACGTTAATGTTAAAAACAAGGCCAGGTCTTATTTTTAATGCTTGGTAGTAGGCCTTGCTGCTGTTGACTTTCTGCTGACAATTGAAATTTAGGGATGTAGCGAACCTCAAAAAAAAAGTTTGCGAACCCGTTCGCGAACTTACGCCAAAAAGTGTGAATATTCGCGAACTTTGTGAACCCCATAGACTTCAATGGGAAGGGAACTTTAAAACCTAGAAAAGCCATTTCTGGCCAGAAAACTGATTTTAAAGTTGTTTAAAGGGTGCCACGACCTGGACAGTGGCATGCAGGAGGGGGATCAAGGGCAAAAATTTCTCTGAAAAATACTTTGTTGACACAGCGTTGCATAAAACCGCAAAGGCAGCTGGCAGACCTAGCGGAAATACGCAGCGTTTTTTGCTATTTCGCACTATTAGCACCATGGAAACGGGATTTGCTGAAAAACGCCATGTGTGGCTTGTGCGGCGTTTTTAGGCTGAGAAAAAAAAGCAGCGGAAAAAACGCCACGCGAACCCAAATTGCAAACATACACAAAAAGTTTGCGAACTTGCGAACTCGCGAACACCCGATGTTCGCGTGAATTAGTTCACGGCAAACAGTTCGCTACATCTCTATTGAAATTGCCTGACCTTGTTGCTTGACTTCTATTCCAGCCTAAACTGAACTAATGAATGCCTACCATGCTAAACCTGCCCCAACCTTCAGCCTGACTGTGGACATGCTTAGTGGTCCGGCTAATGTTTACAAGGGGCAGTAGCTGCTTATGATGCTTCTATCTTTTAGCAAAAGAATGCTTAAGAAATATTGTGCTTTGTCTTGTTATAATGTAGGAGTTGGACTCGCAAGTGAGCAATGGCATGCTGCTTATACAGGCAAGTGATGTAAACGCTTGATGACACCAAAAATACCTTTTAAATAGCGCACAGCAAACGATTACAGCTCATTAGCAGATCATTTGCATCTGATTTTCCTCTAGAGCCACTGCACAGCTTATCTCTTGGCATATCAATACCCTGTTACTTATCACCTTACCTTTCAAGATGTATAATTCATTACGATACAAAATTAGATTAACGCCACATTAACAGACTGGCAGAGGTTAATACATTTAGATTCAGGTGCAATTGTTTATGGGAAAATCTTTTTTACTGACCTACAGTCAATATTTCCAAAAATAAAAAAAATGTGATAGAAATGCAGTTTAATAAGCATGCTTAGTATATAATAAATACCTTGTATACAATTATTAATTATTTACAGCATAATGGCTTTCTATTATGAGCATGTATGGGTCTGTTCATCTGAAAGGTAGGAAACATGGGGGCATATTCACAAAACAATAGGTGACCTGATTGAAGGCAGAAGCAATTCTGTGATTACAATAATTATGGTAACAAAAATGAAATAGAAATTATAATGTTAGCTGCATTCCACTACTGTTAATATTGTATTACTGTAACGTTACTCCTTAACAATATATTTAGCATAATTAGGAAGCAGTAAAAAAGTGTGTGCTTTACCGGCCTATTAAATCACCAGTAGTAATTTACAATAAATTTACATATTAATTTTGAATTTAAATTCCCTGTTGCTTGTATCAGTAACAATCTTATTGTGATAAGTGCATTAAACATAGTAGCTTTTTCTTAGTATGCACAAAATATAATTATATTTAAGTAGCAAATATGGCAAAGAACAATTAAATAGTAATTAGAACTGATTTTGTAAAACTTTGTGTAACTTTGCCATTTCCTTATAGTAAAATGTAATAGATCCTTTCATAAAATAATATGTTAAACCCAAATGAAACACAGACATGCAAGTCAGTCACGTAAGATACACTTCATACTGAAAATAAGTTTGCTAGCTCCCTCACATGGCTGAAAAATGTAATAATGCCTATAAATACTGCATGGGTTGATGGAAATGGGCACATGTTTTATAAAATGCCCAAATCCAGAAGGAAAGTAAGGGATAACATCCAATGATGTGCTTGCTAATAGGGAAATGTTACACTGAAATTCTGCATTTGCTTTTCTAATGGGGAAATGTTAAAATGAAATAAGAACTCTCTCCTAACATAGTAGGGGGTTATTTATCAAGTGCAAAAAAATGGGCACAATTCACCATGTTTTCTTTACTTTGCACCCTGAATTGTGGTCAAAACTATTGCTGCAGGTCTCTTTGCTTGGCCAATGAATGCAGCACTGCTCACGTTTGGTAACACTGTATTCATCAGAGGTGAAAGGCACACAGGTGTCACCCCTCTAGCCACCGACTCATCCTCTAATTTGAGTGCCATTTTATCCGGTGTGTGGTTCAGACTGCAGCCACATCCTAAATGCAAGTGTTCTTTTAAAGCACTTGCGCTTGAGTCTGGAGCTCTGTAAATGACCCCCAGTGAACATTGCTGCTTTTGATTGCCCCTCAGTTGGATAATCTTGAATATATCAGTGTTACATGTTTAGCCCTCATTTTATTATACTTATTATTTTACAGAAGCATGAAGCTTTAATCTTATTACTGTGTGGCAAACACTGACAAACTACTTTTCATGACATTCATGACGGTTTTTACATGGAGAAGCCTGGCGATATGTGACAAAATTGCTCGCCGTTTTTTACACAGCATAATAAATATGCCCCTTAGTGTTTATGGGTGGGCACCCATTAAAAAATAAAAAAGGGACCCTTTAAGCATTTGAAACCCCAAGATATAGCCCAGCTTCTGTATTAGGTGGCTCACACTTCTATGGAAAAGCTAATGTAGAGCACTACATTATTCTAAATGTTGCAAAGTATATAATGAAACCTTTTGGTAAACCTTATAGTAGGGGGCACTATGCAAATGAATTACCTAATAATATATAATGATATAAACTTAAATCCCCCCTGTCCCAAATATCCTAGTCAGGAATACAAAGGTGCCTTACACCATGTAATAAGAATATTTATTTCCTGATACTGCTGTTTATCTTAATTGGCATAGCTTATGAATTTTTTTAGTTGTTTATTCCCCAAATAAAGAAAGCCAAGAGAACTCATTTCTTAGATGTTATATTCATCCCAGTTGCCATAACAGCAAAACATTAATGGATCATATTCTGCTTCAGATGTTTCTGCCTATACATCTAAAAGTTCTTTACACATAGTAGTACTTCCATTCTTGCCCAGTATATGTTTCTATGATTTAATCCCTCTGTCTGCATAAAATGGTGTGGGTTGTTCTGATGCATAGTGTTGTAAATATGTAGTCAACTTTATTGCCTTCTCATTGAAAAATGCATTAAATTGTTTCATGTGATGCTTGGGTAGACAAGATAACATACCAGTGAAGGAAGAAAGTAGCTAGTGACCAAAAAAGTAAAGATGTGTCTTAAAATCAAGGGAAAAGTAGTGAATCACATTATTCTGTTTATTTTCAAGCAAATTGATAAATCAAAAATGGTACAACATTGCGGGGGGAAAACAAGATGAATGTACTATTTGGGTTTGGGTTGTATGCATTATTTTCTGCATTAGACACTGATGTATGTAAGGCCGGAATCCCCAACCTTTTATACCCATGAGCCCCATTTAAATGGAAGAAGATTTGGAGAGCAACACAAGCATGAAAGTTCCTGGAGGTGCCAATGAGAGCTATAATTGGCTATTTGATAGCCCATATGTTAACAGGCAGCCTACAGAAGGCTATGTTTGGCAATTACACTGGGTTTTTATGCAAAGCTTGCCTCCTAACCAGAAATTCAAAAATAAGCACCTGCTTTGAGGCCACTGGGAGCAACATCCAAAGGGTTAGTGAGCAACATGTTGCCCCTGAGCCACTGGTTGGGTGTCACTGGTATAAGGAAAGGTGAACATGACAAAACACCCATCAGCTAAACTTTCCAGTCCAGCTGTCCAGCTTGTGCAGCTTTCTTTAACACATTGTTAATATTGATGTACAGGTCTGCCCAACCAATTGTCTTCAGAAACAGATCATTGGCAGGTAGTGGGTCATATTTGCTGCCAGCCAATCCCTTTCCCAACCTCTCCAACTAGTCCTAGTCCACTATGATTTCACAAATGCAGTTTAGAGTTGCAGCGGGTCTTTGAGCTGGTTATCACCTAAAGGTAGATCCAGGGCTGAGACTACCACTGCTATTTGTCACGAGTCAAAAAAAGTTGTAATCGCGTCAATATAGGCTCTGTTGCCTCAAAATAGGCATAGTGGCGTCAAAATGGGTGCGGCCACATTGCAATGGCCGTGGTCACGCAAAAATACACCCGTGTCTTATATATATTGTTTGACTGCCTGATTTTGACTACTTTGATTGCTGCCTGCCCTGACCTATGCCTGAAATTCAAGACTCTTTCGATACTGCAAATTGGACTGTAATAACTGGCTTGACTTCTACCCTGCTTTTAGCCATAACTAACTGTAAAAACAAGGCCAATGCAAGTTAGTGCCAGGAAAAAGACACAGCAAAAAAAAAACCACAGCAATTTGCTTATTTTATTAATGGGCTCTTTAGTCTCTTATGTGCCTCTTTATTTGAGGTTCTACATATGTGACTTTTTAAAGGAAGACAATAAAGGTCATTTACTTACGCAAGTGCAGTGTGCAAAGTGCAATTTTGAACATAATGCACCATGTTTTGTTTACACAGAATTCTATCATTTTCCCAGAATTCCCTTCTGCATTCTCTGTCATAGATTCAAGTCTATTGAGGCTGCAAAGTGTTGTTGCTTAAAAAAAGGGATAGGAATGCTGAGGTGACTGGTTTCATTGAGAGTTATTTACTGCAGAATGTATAATCTATTAACAAGATTGAAAGTAATTGTGTCCCTTGATAATTATGCAAGAAATCACTACTGGTAAAATATTACATTCTAAAATACAGGACTATTTTGTACACTATCATGGGTCTAGGTGCAGAAATTTTAATATCTTCTCTTTCTGCCAACTTTATGCTTTCAGCTTTTCCTAATGTCATATATTATGTGATATGTTTTTGTTTACTCATCACCAATTTAAATTGTTAAAAAGAACACGAAAAGAGACGGAAGAAGCAGAGAAGTCTCTTGGTCACCCAGTTGCTGCTTCCACTGTTTGAGAGATTAAATGAAAAATTGAAGATTACAGCGCTCGCTATGGAAAGCATGTGTTGTTTTGTGTAATCCACTGTGGGATCACATGTGATACATGTGAAAGCATTTTATTCTGATCATTTGCACACTTTTTTATCAGGGATCACTACTTTGGGGATATGTCTCTGGCTATAGCCTTACATATTTTAACAATTTTTGGATTACCCTAATATAGAATATTATTGTTTATGATAATTAGGTAAAAACCCTACATATGGGGATCCTTTATACCTTGAGTATCTGTCAGGCCCAGAAAGGTCTTTAATTCATTGCAAAAGGTTAAACTTAGCAATGTACCTGACCCAGGATCCGAGCAGCATTTTTCAGATTCTCAGTGCTTTTTGCAATATTTGGGTTTGTCAGAATCTTTAGTGCTCAGTTGAATTGAACCCCGATTCTTAAAGACATGTGACCTCAAAGGAGAAGCAAGCCTTCAATCACTGATGGTGCCCAGTGCCCCCCCAGTGATTGTAATCACTTACCTGATATCCTGGGCTGGTGCTTCTGTTAGCAGAAAACTGTGCTGGCCTGTGGTACACTTGTGTGATCCTCTTTCTGCTTTTTCCTTCTTCGCTGGGGTGCACATGTGCAGTAGAGTGAAACGCCTAGAACTTTAAAGAAATTCTTTTATGGGAAAACATGCTTTTTTCCTAGACACATCAGTTAATAGATTTTTTTATATTTAATTTTGAAATTTCACATGGGGCTAGCCATATTCTTCATTTCCCAGGGTGCCACATCCATGTAACCTTTGCTCTAATAAATATCAGTCACACTTTACTGCTGAGCCGCAAGTTTGAGTGATATCACTCCCCCAGCAGCCGATCAGCAGAACAATGGACAGGGAGTAAGACAGCAGCTCCCAGTAGATATCAGATTAGCACTCAATAGTAAGGAATACAAGTCTGACTTGGGACTCCTCCAGTTACATAGGAGAAGGAGAAACAATAGGTTACCTGAAAGCAGTTCTAATGTGTAGTGCTGACTCCTTCTGAAAGCTCAGAATTAGGCACAATGCACTGCCTACACCAATATTACAACTAAAAAAAATATATATTTGTTGGTTCAAGAATAAAACTTGAATTGGTAGAGTGAATTATATTCTATGTAAACAGTGTAATTTAGAAATAAAAAGTACACCATAAAAAACATGGCAGTATCCCTTTAAACAAAAAAGCAGCTTTTTCACTCTACTGAGCATGTGTCGGCCATGGGATTTTAAAGAAAGAAGAAGTGGAAGAACAGGGTTGCTCTGTGGTGCTTGCTACAATGAACCCTGGACTGGGGTGGGAGTTCAGATTACAATCATTTGGCACCCATCCACCCCCCTACCCAGTGATTAAAGGCTTCCTTCTCCTTTAAATCAAATGAATAAACACTTTTTCCCTTCATTTCATTTTCCTGATACAATTTTGGGGGATTATGCTCAAATTTAAGAATGCAAATTAAGCTACACATTTGTTCATATCTTTTGTGGAGGATTTGTTATTCAACCAAAAAAATTTATGGATTTGGTGATTTCCTATTTAAATTTAACTAATCTGGTTTATTTCATCAGAAATGGCAGTTTTAATTTACTGTCAGAGTGCAATTTATCTACTTTATGCATAGGAAAAATGCCCCTTAACAATATTGCACTGAAATCATGTGGAGAAGGTAATGCTTATCAGCAAGGAATAATGTATAACTAATGAAGCACATTATATTTGTGACTAACAGCAATGTCCGAATTGTTTTATACAAATGAGTTTGCCATAAGAAATCACTACATAAGTGTTATATTAAACAGGAAGCTGAACTGGCACTAAGAAAGGTCAAATAATGAATACAAATTAGCTTTGGAAATATATCAAACTGAAGTTTAAACACATTGCATATTACTCATAATAACTACTTAGGATGACAAATCAAAGCCAGTGAAGCTTGCTATCAGTAATAATTTATTTTAACAGACAGAGGCATGAAAATTATGGTATGGGTATTATGGGTGTGAAATACTTCATTTGGCAGGGACGACACAAACAACATAAATTTAACTGTGTAAAAGAGATGTGTTTGTTTGGTGTTTTGAAGCATTTTTTTCCCCTTTTATGAGTGAATATATTACAATAAAAATATATCAGCCAGAGGAAATAAGAACCTTTAAAGCTCAGTTACAGTCTGGTTTGTATAATAAATAGACATGTTTGTCATTGCACTATATTTGCCCCTTGATCTCGGTCATCAGTTTTAATTTGCATCAGGCCCAAACCTATAGTAATTAATCACTTGTTGGCTTTAGTACCTTAAAGTTCTTATAGCTCCTAGAAATATAAATGTTCAAAATATGCCTCAACATAAATGTAAACTTAGGGCAGTGGTTGCTTTTTCACTTTAAAGGAGAAGGAAAGGCAAAGTGCCCCTGTATGGAGAGAAGAGCACCAGCCCGGGGTGGCTGAGCGCTTCCTCCTTCCTTCTTCGCTGCGCGTGCATGCGCAGTAGAGTGAAAAGCCGAACTTTAACAGTGAAGTCTGCTTTTGCACTCTACTGCACATGCGCCGGACTCGGAGTCGCAGCGAAACGAAGGCAGAAGGAGGAAGCGCATCGCCCCAGGTACCCTGGGCTGGTGCGGTTTTCTCCTAACAGGGGCACCAGCCCGGGGTACAAGGTAAGTGATTCAAGTCACTTGGGGGTGCTTAACATTTTAGCACCCCCAAGTGACTTAGCCTTTCCTTCCCCTTTAAGCCCCTTTGGTCCAAGTGCCTCATAGTTTATGACATGACAAGATATGGGAAAGTACCAGTGCACCAGTCATTCAGTCCTAGTTCCAAGAAAATCTAGGAGAGCAAACACATATTCACATACATATGTTTATGTTTTTTGTTTTTAAAATGTATAAACATTTATGATCTTCAGCTTATTATGAATGTAACTATTATTTCTATTTAGTGTTTTAGTCAACCTAGCAACCAGGCATTGGTTTAAAAGAGTGATGGAAGATACACAACATAAGGTCTCAATAGCCCAACTTGATTGTTACTTGGTGACCTTTATAATGATGCATTTATTTTCTTCCATAAACTTTTGCAAATATTGTGGTTGTTACATATCAGCAAAAGTCTTTCTTTGGAAATATATAATCAAGGAAAAGGGAGATATGTGCTGGGAACTGGAGGCATCAGTTCTTGGTGAAGTTTGAATTGAAGCAGGGTTGTCATGAATAAGGATTAGCTAGTTGTGGGGCTAAATTTATTGCTGAGCAATAGTATATGTAGCTGAGCAGTCTATACAGTAGTTCCACCAAGGAGTGGCAGAAGGATTTGTCTCTTATTAAAATCCTACACTTTTATATTACAATATATGGTAGAGCCCTTTTAAAAATAGACTGGTGTTATACATGTAGGGATCCATAGGGTTAACTAGTCCCTATGGCTTTAAACCCTGCAGCTTCCTGGTTTTGTGCTGTTACTGGGCAAAGACCCATGTATCAGTTTTGAGTTCATATGTGTGATTATTGGTTAACAGGGAGACCACTCCCTTGGCACTCAGATATAGTGCTTAGCAGGGGGTGGGTCTGCCTCTTTGGCTGCCTGTGTTCTCAAGGGAAGGAGCACTGTGCTGGAGGCAAGGAACTAGGCCCCCAGTAAAGCCATGTGCCCCAGAGTGTGTCAGCCACTCTGGTGAAGTCGGGGACAGGGACCCCGTGAATGAGGACCAGTTAGATAGCAAGTTTTGTAGAGCACTTTCTAGGAACGTGAGATAGTGAGGGAAGAAAGCACGAGCAGTTTGGCTCAGAGGAAAGTAGCTGTGGGAGTTCCCTTCCAGACAGGCACTGTTGCCTTAGTGTAGGGCCACGGTTTAGACATAGGAGGGAGGTAGTGTGTAAACCCTGATCCAAAGTTGCCGTGGGGCCTGAGGAGTGTGGTATCCAGCTGACTGTTCCAGAGAGCGGGTGTGCACCATCTATGTGCTTTCCTCAGAGAACTGCTATGCTAACTGATGTGTGTGAGTATATTGCATAACCCTGCAAGTTGCTTGTCGCTGAAAATAAACCAGTTCTACTGTTCAACTGCAAGAACCTTCTGGCGCCCATTTGTTATTCTGCACTGCACACAGCTACAGTGGGTTGTAGTTGCACTACACCATAGCTCCGTTTATTTACTTCCACATAGCGAAGGCCCATCCTGAAGGACTGAGTCGCGTGTACCCCATGCTCTCTAGACCTATCTAGTCGTGCTGTTGGCTTGTTACAGCCAAGAAAGGGTTACATACATACTGTATAAAACCACTGTTAGAATAGTAACTCTGCTATAATTCCAAGAATATATAGGACAGCTAATGCGTGTTTCACCCCACATCTCAGACTTACCAGTCTTTAGCCTTGCCTTCCAATTAAGACAATATAAGAATTAATTCAAAGTTTCACATTAACTGCCCTTCTTGCTAGGCATCTCTGGGAGGGCATCTGGCAGTCTGAAATCTCTGGGTTAAACTGTTTTTGTTGTAAGTACAGCAATAATTTAGTACAGAGTCCAGGGATTGAATCCCAATAAGTCCTTGCAATAATAAGGCAGCAGGCATAATGTGGCTTTAATGTGATGTTATAAATTGTTTGTTTTGTATCTTTGTATTTTGTAATACAGGTGTAGGACCTGTTATCCAGAATGCTCAGGACCTGGAGTTTTCCAGTTAAGGGGTTTTTCATAGTACTTTATAAATCCATAAACAGATATGACTCTGAAGGGCCATAAATCTCATCTTTATTGTATAATGTGTATTATGGGTCTGTGGAGGGCTTGGGTGAGATCTGGTTTGGATGGGGATTGGGAAGTGGGGTAGGTGGTCTGGCTCCCAGCCCCTTGTGAGGGAGCTTCATGTGGGTCCTAATTTCTCTCTTTCAAGCTACATCCAGGGGAGCCCCAGGAGCTCATGATCACAGCCCTTCCCCTGTACTTGTGCCCTTATTGCCTCCATTGTTCTGATCCATTTCACCTTGATTACAAGTAGTTGTTGTGTGGGTAGGGTGGCCATTTTCCAATTAGTTGCTCGGAGTGTCTTTGCTGCTGTGAGTATGTGGGTGGCTAGTCTGTTGTTGTCTGGGGACTTTAATGCTCTGATTGGTGTGCCCAGGAGGTAGGATAGTGGGTCAGGGTTGATTCTGGGTTTGAAGATGGTTGAGAGGGTTTTTGCCACCATTTCCCAGAATTCCTTGACCACCTTGCAAATCCACCACATGTGGAATAGGGTGCCTTCAGTTGTCTGTATTTAAATATTTATTTATGAGTTCATCAACCTAACAGTTTTTTCCAGCTGTAATCAACACACTCATGCTGTGAGTCACTGACAGATTTGAACCGCTCTAAATGGCTAATTCCAGCATGAGTCGCTATGGACAGACACTACTGGGTAAAACATTAGGTTGAGGAGTAAGTAAAGTAAGTAAAAGTAAGTAATTAAAATAACATTTCTTTCTGTAAAAAAATGTGTTCCATATCCACTATAGTTTGGGTGAACGCTTACATCAATTATAACTGCCCTATAAATAATACATAGATAAAATGTGTAGAAGCACATGTGAGTTTTGTTTTCCCTTAATATAACATTTTTACAGATTGCTTTTAACAGTTGTTGAAGCAGGAGGGTTTCCTTGGCGGTTTGTGTTTTTAAGCAGATGTGGGAACAAAGTATTTCAGCATGCAATACAGTGATTTAATAGGTTCTTGTTTGGTACTGGAAAAAAACAGAAGAAATACCTAATGCTCTTTTCAGAATACAGCCTTCGGGAGACTTCAACCTGACAGAACTTTACCAATTTTCTGTCTCTGCTGTCGTTGGTTATTAAGCCATATTCTTATGTCAAGCTGCTGGCTGCTAGCCCGTCATTTATTGGTGTCAGTTATTTACATGCATCAGTGAGAAGGAACATGAAGAAAGGCTCAGGGCAGGACTGTAAAGGAGAAAAGGAACAAATCTGAAGTTCAACACAGCAAACTCCAAAGAATATATATATATATATATATATATATATATACATATAAAATAAAAAAACTGCAATGTTTGGGTCCCTTATTTAAAGTGATAGAAGAGAAATGACTGTGACCAAAGTAAGAGATTCATGACAACCACTCATAAAATCAATATTGGGCTCATCTATGGACACAAGTGCAAGTGTGATGCTCTAATTGGGACATAAAATTGAATGCGCATTGATACAATTGACAATGGCGTACTATTCCTCGATATCAACGCAGTAGGTACAAGTGTGCCCCAAGTGACACAATCACTTCTCATTCACAGCACTGCAGCAACTGGTGCCCATTTAATCAAAACTGATGTTTAATTGCTGCACCTGCTATGTCCTTTGGAATTCTGGGAGAAACACACTGCATTTTTTGTTGAAGATAATTAGATTAAATATTCTCTCTCTCTACACATAAATTAAGTCAAATAAATAAGTTATAATATGTAGTTTCACCGGCACATTTAAAAACAGGGAGAAGCAATGCAGGGATTAGAGATGGCCAAAACTGCTTCCTTACATCTATTTCTTTGTATATTTTATTTATTATTAATTTGATATACTGTAGCAAAAAAAGAGAAAGTTATGATCACCACTAAATTTTAAAGCATTAGGCGGGGGTGCAGTGAGGCAATATATATAGTGCCAACACATTTAGGAGAGATTGCAGAGGAGTTTACAGTCAAGTCACACATACTTATCAAATTCACACATACTGAGGTAGATTTCATCAAGAGCCTTTTAACCTGTCTGTATGTTTTTTTGAGTGTGGGAGGAAACCACTGGTGTCTGTTCATCCTTTGCGTTTTTGTTATGTGGGTTTTTTCAAAACAACTTCTCCCAAACTAAAGTTGGCCATACACGTTCAGATTTTAGTCTTCTTCCGATGAACTTTTGGATATTGATCTGAAACTAACATTCAGACTAAAAGTGTAGGGTAATGCTCTTAAAATACAAAGTGGAGGCTGTTCTGAATGAAGTTGACACCAATCGTAGATTTTTTCGACAGCCGACTGAATTTTTCTAACCTGGCGATCGACTAAACGACTGATCAAAATGCGGAGCCCATACAAGGTCCAAAAAACACAAAAAAATAGTTTTCATACGATTTTATCGGTACTTGTACGGCCAGTTTTATTTGATGCTCCCCATTAATTATACACAGTATGAGAAATAGGCACCTACAAAAGCCAAGCCACCTAAAGCTACAGAGCTGCCAGTAGGTGTTACCAACCTGTCACAAGGAGAACTGCTCTGTGACTACAATGATTAGGTGGCAAATCAAACTGCTGTCCCTGTGCTGCTCTCCCACCTGCAGGTTACACAGTGCAAAGCTGCCATTAATGAAGTAACACATGGTTCATCAGTATACCACTGCTCCTACAATAAGGCTCTTGCTAGGAACACATCCCAATAAATCCTGAAAAATTGAATAGGTTCAGCAATCACAGCACTGAGCTCATTTAGTACCCTGGGATGAATACTGTCCGGTCCCGGACCTTTGTTTACCTTTACTATACATGTTCAAGTCTAAAGTGAGTTTTCTCCTGAGTGACCAATTTATCAGTACTTATATTATAAGAATTGGGTCTATTAAAAAGGAAGCTTTCATTAGCTGGTCACCTAGCTGTGCAGACAGATGAAAAATTATAGTTCAGAATTTTTGCTTCTTCCCTGCTTTCATCAACCAACTGATCTCCCTCAGATAACAAGGGCCTTACCACTTCTTGCTTCATTTTTTACTATTGACATATTAAAAAAATAATTTACTCCTTGTTGCAATACCCTTTTCATCTCTATTTTAGCTTGTGTGATTGCTTTTTTGAATGCTTTATTGGCCTCCTTGCACCTGATGAAAGTTATAGCTCAGAAGCACATTTTTCCTTGCCAAACCCGACACCAACACTTTTCTCAAATCATAAAGGTTTTGCTCTGTGATGTCTTTGCTGTCCTTGCTTACAAGGGGAAAATACTGACAAGTGTATTTATTAAGCAAAAAATTCAATTTTCCCTTTATGTTTGATTCTGTGAAAAACCTTAAAGGGGAACTCCACCCAAATACAACTTAAGCTTTCTAAAAAGTGAACTTAATTTCAAGCAACTTTGCAAAACACATCAATTAAAAAAATGCAGACTTTTCATGATTTTTAATGTAATAATATGGTTTAGAGTGTGGCCCTCCTGCTGATCTGGCTGACTACTTTGAGGCTCAAAAAAAATGTAACAGTAGTCAACTGTTCTCAGCCTGCATCCTCCAAATCCCACAATTCCCTGCACACGTGATGTCAATAAGGAAAAGAACATCACAATGCAATGCAATGTGGGTTATGCAGTTACTGCATGCTGTCTGTATGCCGTGGAGAAGTTTGTGATTTGTAACATCAATGTTTTAGGCCCTCCTTCCCTGCCAGGATTTCAAATGATGCAAAAAGAGAAGAAACGTTTTGCAGCTGGATTTCAGCATATAATAAAGATTACAGTTATAGGTGTATTAGGGGTTTCTGTGTTTTGTGGGGCTCTTTAACAAATTTTGGTTTGGAAGCTGGAGTTCCTCTAATATATTATATTATAATATTATAGTTAAGAAGCCTTTATACTGCCAAAGTTTGCACGTCTAAAATGTAGAGTTTTAGTTACTTCCTTATAGAGTTGTCTCTGCAGTACAATCTCCAAGGAGACCATGTTGTGATCACAATTCCCTAAATGCTCACCCACGCAAATGCTAAAGATGAGTTATGGAATAATGGAATTATTAGTTAGTCGGAGTGGTTTGTAGCATTTACCAATGCTAATTTTCTTGTTTCAGTGTTGCATTGCCTTCAGATGCCCCAGGTCTCTGCACTCTATTGCCCTGTTAGTTCTCTTGCAATTCTGCCCAGTGGAAATTATCCCTAATGTTTTGTTGAGATTTTGGTTGATTTTTCAAGTTGGACAATTAATTACAGTGGATGGTCAGCACAAAAAAAAAGTATGTCAGGAAGAAATGTTCAAATCACAGTATATTTTACACTATATTTTTATGGATTTAGGGTAACCATTCATTTAAAGGCATATATGTGGGATATCCTGCATTGGCCCTAGATACAGATACAAAGAAGAGATGCACTGGGTATGGCTCCGGAACCTAGTATTTAGACTATAAGAAGAAACACCAGCACAAATGTTTTAAAAGCTGTGCATTTCAGGCAAATATAAATGTTGATCTAGAAAATATATTTTGCCACTTTGTTATTGTAGGTATTTTAGAACTGCCGCAAATAATTTTAGACATGCATAAATGTGGCTCTAGATACTATTTTATGTGTAAAAGTTTCTGGGGAGTTTGATCCTCTACACAGAATTTCAGACTCGTATAAATGTGGATGTAGATACTATATTATGCGATGCTCTGTAAAAGCTTCTAGGGAGTTAGATCTTCCCTAAAAAAATCAGACACGTATAAATGTGGACCAAGATACAATATTATATTATGTGTAGTAAATAATTCTAGGGAGTTTAGATCTTCCACTAAAGTTTCTGAATACAAGATTAAGCAATATATGAACTAGGAGACACTGTAGTTTGCTTGTGTCTGAAATGCAGGCACCAGTATATTGGCTTTGCATGTTGGAAAGCATGTGTCGCATATTAAAAAACAAACAAAAATAACAAGGGAAACCGTTGTTAACAAACACTATGCAATTTGTAGTGGTACACATATTATTATTATTATGATTTAGGCTTTCTAAGTGTAGGGGTTTGCCTAAAAATGGGCCCCACAGGATGTATACCCCTAGGATAGGCCCCGGGAGGGTAATGGTTAAGGTAGCAATGGTATATGCTGGGTTATATCCCCTAATAGTTAATGAGGAGTATCCCCGCAGTATGGCGTTATGTCCAACAGGGTTTGCATAGAGCCCATTATAATATGGGTAAACAGTCCATGTGTCTGGGTTCAGCATGCTGTAGTGTGGGAGCCTCTAGAGAGAGGAGCTCCTCTATTGTGAGTTTGTAGTTTCCTGTTGTTAGGCTAACACTCTAGGAGTTGCAATGTAGGGAAGTAACATCCTTGAAAGGTATAGTTTTTCAATGTAACACAGTAAAAATGAAAATGGGGGTACAAACATTGTAATACTTAATTATACACAGCTACATGTGTTAAATACACAAGAGAAAGGTCTATGTCCTGTAAAGCTTACAGCCTAAGTGGGTGGATTACTACAGGGTTGCAATTGTAATGAGGTGAGTTGAGAAACTCAGATGGCAGTGCCCCTTTAAGAGCCAGAATTCTGATGTTTAATTGTAGTGGGTTGGAACCCCCACAACACGTTCCAGTGAAACAAAAACAAACCACGGGGAGGTACAGTAAAGGGGCACTTCAGGGTGGCACTGCCTTAACAATGGCATTGACCCTTAAGTACCAAAACTGAATCAGACATAGTGCTAGTACAAGAGGTACGTAGAATCGAAAGGCTCTAAGAAGCGGGAACACACTGCTTCTTTTCCTTAGCCCTCTGCACTGAAGCTACTAAACTTCAGTCTGAAACTGGCACAGTTACGTGCTTTTGTTTCAAAGACTATGAATGGAAATCTGCCCAGTGATAGTGGTAAATAAAGGATATCCTTATACATAGCTGATTTTGAAGATCTGGCCCTGCTCCTCATGATTTTAACAGAGACTTGGGGAGCAAGGCAATCTACCCTGGTAATATACATATGTATATATGTATATGTATGAACAAAAACTGCAGTGGTCAAAGAACCTATAGTTTTGCACTGAGCTTCTTGTCCTCATTCTTTTACCACATGGCTAAATGTTACTGATTCCTACAGTGGTTGTTTCCTATTTCTCATTTAATCAATAAACTAAATATGGAATTTGGCAAAGGGTGTCCAACTTTTTCATTCAACTTCATACAACATTGGGTCCAAAGATACTCCTTGCACATGAGAGTGCACCTATTGACTTAGGGGGAGCTACTGCCACCTTACAGCTAGGGGCTGATTTACTTACCCACGAACGGGTCGAAATGAGTCCGATTGCGTTTTTTTCGTAATGATCGGTATTTTGCGATTTTTTCGTATTTTTTGCGATTTTTTCGGATTCTTTACGAATTTTTCGTTACCAATACGATTTTTGCGTAAAAACGCGAGTTTTTCGTAGCCATTACGAAATTTGCGTAAAATCTGGCGATTTTTCGTAGCGTTAAAACTTGCGCAAAAAGTTGCGCTTTTTTCGTAGCGTTAAAACTTACGCGAAACTTTGCACCTTTTAAGTTTTAACGCTACGAAAAATGCGCAACTTTTCGCGTAAGTTTTAACGCTACGAAAAAAGCGCAACTTTTTACGCAACTTTCGTAATGGATACGAAAAACTCGCGTTTTTACGCAAAAATCGTATTGGTAACGAAAAATTCGTAAAGAATCCGAAAAAATCGCAAAACATACGAAAAAGTCGCTAAATGTTCGTTTTCAAGTCGGAACTTTTCCAATTCGGGTCGGATTCGTGGGTTAGTAAATCAGCCCCCTAGTGGTAATTCCAGCCTTCCCTTTGTAGGCTGCATCAATAGGCACAGCAGACTTGAGTCCAAAGAATCATGTGTAGGCATCACTTTTATGTCTTTCCGAGAATACGATACACGTGACATTAGCCTAAGAAATGGCTATATATTCTGCTATCAATTAGCTTGCATACATATAAAGAGTGACTACAGTTTTATAGCTGTAGCAATAGTAGTGCAAGTTATTGTTCCAACAACATTTATTTATTTATAAGTTATACAAAATACTAAATTGTAGTTTTACATGAATAAAATGCCCTAAAGTTATTGTTTCACTACAACTCCCAGCATCACCTGCCAGCTCACTTGGCATGTATGTTTCAAATTGCTGAAATTTTGTGCTAAATAACTTGATTGCTGCTGCTCAAAAATGCAAGTGATATGTGGCTTCTTTTTTAATGTTTTTCTCATAAATTACAAAGAAATAAAGTTATAGGTGTTATAAGTTATAAGTGACTTGGGTGGGTGAGAAGAACAAAGTGTCAGACAATGTAAGGGGAAATTGGGTTGAATTTTTAGACCTTCTTCGATGTCTTTTCCAGGTTTTCTATCAGATAGGAAGGATGGGCAGGTGGGAAATAATCTTTGGACGTCAGTCAAGAATGGTTGGGCCGCTCCCACTCCTCTCTGCTCAGCACACAAGCTGCCTGTCAGAACTGAGCCAAGTTAGGCCATACGCCTCCTACCTGTGCCTGCACCCGAATGAATGAGATACGCTCGGGTGCAGGCCGATATCCGCATAAAAATGTGAGAGAATGCAAAGTCTTGTGTTTTTATGCATATTTCGGCTACATGTGCCTGCACCTGAGCGTATTCCATTCATTCGGGTGCAGGCACAGGTAGGAGGCGTATGGCAGTATTTTCAGCAAGCGTTTGTCTGCTTGCCAAAAATATACACCATACACCACGTCTGACATTAACCATAAGCAGGTTCCTATTCATGATAGTTCCCCTTTAACATATTCTTCATATACAGGTATGGGATCCCTTTTCCGGGAACCCGTTATCCAGAAAGTTCAGAATTATGGAAAGGCCATCTCCCATAGATTCCATAATAAGCAAATAATTCACATTTTTAAAAATGTCCTCTTTCTCTGTAATAATACAACAGTACCTTGTACTTGATCCCAACTAAGATTTAATTAATCCTTACTGGATGCAAAGCAAGCCTATAGGGTTTAATCAATATTTAAATGATTTTTAGTAGAATTAAGTTATGGAGATCCAAATTACAGAAAGATCCCTTGAGCCCTGAGCATTCTGGATAACAGGTCCCATACCTGTACTGATATACAATACAAATACATCAACTGATTATACATGTTACAGTCCTCTGAGTGTGCTGATTTCACCTATAATAGGGGAATAGACATTTAAATCATTAGTGTTTATGCTTGCCCTTGTGCTTACTAATACAGAACCGCATAAAAGTGGCATTGCTTATAATTACATTTAAATGACTAGCTATGGCTTTTAGCAACTACTGAGAATGATATAAATATGTTTCTCTCGGCTTGTTATTTTTCATTGCTAATAGATTAATAATTCTAAATCTGCATATGTCTAATTCTGCATATGTATATACATGCATATATAATCTTACCCAATAAAGAGGAAAATATTCTCTCCATATGAAATGGCAGAACTTTCCCTGTGGCCTGTCAATGTATGTCCTGGGAATGGAAACATTTTCAATATTATTTGTTTAAGGTTTTAGCTTTTCTTATATTGTGTTTATAGTAACTCAGGACATGCTTTAGTATCCCATCAGCACTACAGATGCCAGCTCTATATGACAAATACAAATGCATAATATCAAATACAAGAAGTGATAGCTGGAATCACATGGGAGATTAAGTGGACTGAGCCACATGGGGAATATGCAGCTCCCGTGAGTGTTCCTTATGCTCCAAGCCATATGGAAATGAATGAATCACAGGCACAAACACATCATTCTTAATACACATGGCAAGGAGAGGCTTAGCATGGCACTGGGAGATTATCTCCAATGCATTCATGACAGACCTTGTTTGGAGCTCCCTTAAAGGAACAGTTCAATGTAAAAATGAAACTGAGTAAATAGGCTGTGCAAAATCAAACTGCTTCTAATATAGTTAGTTAGGCAAAAATGTAATCTATAAAGGCTGGAGTGAGTAGATGTCTAACATAACAGCCAGAACACTACTTCCTGCTTTCAGCTCTCTAACTTCTTAGTTAGTCAGTGACTTTAGGGGGGCCACATGGGACACAACTTTTCAGTTAGTTTGCTTTTGGTCCTTAGCACACAGGTCAGATTTAAAAGCAAAATGTTATGCCCCTCCAAGTCACTTATTGGTTACTGACTTTTAACAGGTTAGAGAGCTGCAAAAGGAAGTTGAGTTCTGGCTATTAACTTAGACATCTGCTCACTCCAGCACTTTTAGATTACACTTTTGCTAATTAACTATATTGAAAACATTTGTTAATGTGCCCCGCAAAGTTCAGTTTGCTCTTGTGTCAAACTCTAAACACACAAATCAAGATTTCACAGACTAACCCACATAAGTAATAAGAGGCACTAAGTTTACCCAGTAGCAGTAACCCATAGCAACCAATAAGATGTTTGCTTTCAAACAGGTGAACAGTAAATTCTACGTGTTGATTGGTTGCTATGGGTTACTGCTCCTGGGCAAACTTGTGTCTTTTTATTAAATAACCCTGGAAGGGAGGCCTACTTTATCAACCAATGTTTGCCATATGCAAGTTGCCTTTTGCCAGTTTTCTGCTGAATGGAAATTGCAAACAGGTTCTGTTGTCCATAAATCTCCAAATTAAGGGAAGGCCATCCCCCATAGACCCCATTTTAATAAAAATAATCCACATTTTAAAAAACAGTCCTATTTAATGTTTAAATTAGTTTTAGCACTGTCGGAAATCTACAGATTTGAGGAGATGAAATCAACATCTGAAAAGGAGTCAAGAAAATTTATACAGGGGTGGTTCTACTGGAACCAATTTAGGCATTATGAACAATATTTAAGATTGTCTGCAACCTAAAACTCTGCATTTAAACTGCACCCCTGGCATAGACCCCACCGATCTTCTAATCTAAACAAAACCAACCATATTCTGCGCTTCACTGGCCTGTGCCCCCCCAGCCCCCGACGACTGCACCCCGGATGCGAGAGCATCTATCAATATTTTCCTTCCAGCCGACTTCCTCTGGCCTGACATTGGCAAACAGACTGAACAAGAAACGCAGACCCCAGCCTGATGGCTCCTGTCTGTATTTACGCAACAAGACCACGGAATTACAATAGTCTAGTCTACGAATGAGCAGAATGCCTTCACAATTTCTCCTACTTTTCCAATCCTTTTTTTTTCCTAGTTCTTGTTCTAGCTTACATGATTTACTGTCTTTACAGCACACCACTGCTACTTACTTGCCTGTTAACCTGTAAAGCTGACCCAAAAAATATTATCAGCATTGAGGGGCCCAGAGCTGGCCCTCAACGATGGCAATCCCATATATTGAAATACTGGTTAATGCTATCATGCACTGTTATTCTATTATGACCAATAATGCTTTCACAGACTCTGCATAATTCGATTTATTTGCACTGTCAAATATGAATGTAAAAAAAAAAATCGTTTTAGTAGACTTAAAGTATGGTAATCCAAATTATAGAAAGATCCCTCATCCTTAAAATCCAGCATTCTGGATAACAGGTCCCATACTTCTACCTATAAATGGAGCAGACCTTGGTACACATATCATGCTCTTCATTGCATGGGGAAGAAGCTTTAGAATATTATTATTTTTATTAAAGAAGACCCCAAGTGACTTTAATCGCTTACCTTGTACCCCGGGCTGGTGCCCCTGTGAAGAGAAAACTGCACCAGCCCGGGGTACCTGGAGTGAGCACTTCCTTCTTCCACGTTTCTTCTGCGGCAAAATCCCTGGGCCAGCACATGCACATTAGAGTGAAAAGGCAACTTTGTTGTTAAAGTTCGGCTTTTCACTCTAATGTGCATACACAAGCGCGCCAACACGGAAGAAGGAAGCGATCGCTGCTACCCCGGGCTGGTGCGGATCTCTCCCAACAGGGGCACCAGCCCGGGGTACAAGGTAAGCGATTTAAGTCACTTGGTGGTGCCTAACATTTTGGCACCCCCAAGAGACTTAGGCTTTCCTTGTCCTTTAACATGTATTTTTAAAGTGCCAACATATTCTGCAGCCCTGTACAATAAGTGGATTTCTACAGTGGCCATTCAGAATTACATACAAAGCAGCCAATAACCAATGCAAGAAGTGAAGATGTTTCAACCTGCTATAAATACAAATTTAAAATGCATTACTGCTTCTTTAAATAGAGATATTGTGTACACTAAGCAACTAAGAAAGTTTTAGTATGGTACCAGGGTTATAGCTTTAATATTTCTCACTGAACAGGACTAATCACATTTTACATTCCCTTGAGTTTCAGTCCTGATTTATATCTGGAAGAGATCCTCTTCTTTCAGTAGAAGAGGAGAAGTAAGCTAAATAAAATGCACCTTGAATACTAAATATGCAAATACTGTGCACACATGAAAGAGAATTTAATATCCTTGGTGCTGATGAATTGACTCCACGGCTTTTCCTGCACAAATAATTATCCATAAAATAAGAAAAATTGCATAGTAAAATTGCACCCAGTTAACAATTCAACAACATATTGTTAATAGGAAAAGGAAACTTATATCCTTGTGTTGCTATCCGTCTCTTGCTTTAACATTTCTGGTTTTAGCGCTGCACTTCCCACTATAACTAAATGAGTAATATTAAAATCTCCAGTTCTCAAGAGCAAGGACAAAATTAAGTGCTCTAGCAGACAATAGAAAAGGACAAAACATTATGTTCCTTTCTGTTCTTTAATTTCTGATTTTCCTTGATTTTATATTATGAATTCTAAAATGTAGTCTGAGTCATTGAGGACCTGTTAACGGAATTCATTTTGGTCCTTGATGGTGGAAGCATTTGCTAAAAGCACGGCCAGTTCTTTAATATACCATTAACACTACAGTATAAGTTATTCGGTGTCTACAATGCAAATGGCTATACACTGGCGTACAAGGTTTAACATAACAATCTATTCATGTCAGCTCTCTTCTTATAAGTTTATGACCAGCTCTGACCTCTTCAGTCTTAGTATAGCATATTGTTGCCACCATGCTCCTACCCTTGATGGGAAACCCCTTGACTGGGGTCCTCTGAACACATGCCTTTACATTTGCTTGTTGCATTGTTGTATTTTGTTCACATAGAGCTCTGAAATTTGGTTGCAGCTTATAAATAAAATAAAAGTAATAATATGTTGAATCAGTCATGCTGGCTGATACATTATATAGCTTTAAGAAGAGGCTGGATGGCTTCTTAGCAAGTGAGGGAATACAGGGTTATGGGAGATAGCTCTTAGTACAAGTTGATCCAGGGACTGGTCCGATTGCCATCATGGAGTCAGGAAGGATTTTTTTCCCCTCTGCGGCAAATTAGAGAGGCTTCAGATGGGGTTTTTTGCCTTCCTCTGGATCAACTAGTAGTTAGGCAGGTTGTATATAGGCATTATGATTGAACGTGATGGACGTTTGTCTTTTTTCAACCTAACTTACTATGTTACTATATGTGCTATTTATTTAATTGTTACGTTTTTATCATATCCTTATACCTTGCTACTCAGTCTTATTAATATCGGCACTAATTAAGCATTTCAAAAAGAGGATCATGGGCTGATTTCATATCCAGTCTCATCCTGTGGGCAAGGCAGATATTGTACAAGTTGCTATGCAAAGTATGGCTACCTTCTTATTATTTTGCTTGTGTGGGCTGGCCACCTGAACAATGAGAACAGCATAGACTGGAGGGAATCTGTGGGTTCTCTTTGCTTCGTCATCTGCCAATGCACAATGCATCGGGCAACATGGAGAATCGGCAGGTGAAATTTTTAAACTTGCACGATAAAAGAGCAGGCCTTTATCTATAGTACATGATATCTTTATAGTACATGATGTTCAGTTTAAGTTCTAATCCCTCTTAGAAAAATGAGTAAGAATGCCAGTCACAAAGCATAGCATATTTTTTAAAGCAAGAAAATATTCACAGGCAATACCAGATGAGGTAAGTACAGGTAGTAAAATGAGCTGTATAACGTTCTACAGTACATTTAGGATTTAGGATAGAGCTCCTTTAACTAGGCAGAGAGAAATCCTTACTTCTTCTGACAAAAATATCTTATTGCATATATTTTACCTGTTATTGTAAGCTTTCTCATAGCAACAAGACCTCTCGCTGGTAAGGAGAGAACTGCTGCTGTGCTATGGATCACAAGACTATGGGCGCTGTGCCTGTGTTTGTGCATAAAGTAAGGAATCAGCTGCGACATGTTCTGAATACCATTGGCATTTATAATTTACAATTTTCGGTTTCTTCACTGCAGACTTCCCCATTTAAAGCTTTTCTTTTCAATGATTTTTATTTGCATTTTGATTTTTATACAGCGGATCAGAATGTAACAGTCAAGTACCAGCTAGCATTTATCCAGAACCATTTAATGCTTTTAACCATACACAGTTCAGCCTTCCACCATGTTTAGTCCTAAACATAAGTCCTGAGCTTTGGTGACCCTATCTGAACTCAGATTTATTGTATCTGCCTAACTCCTCTCTTTTCTTAGTAGAACTTCAGTTTGTGAATATGCTGAAAGGAAAGAGTTTTTGCAGTATAACCTTTTGTACTCATCAACAAATTATGTGCTCATACACAGTGACAAAGTCCAAGCCTTAAAGCTCTTTTTTCCTTTGCCGCTGTGCTATCAGCACATAAAAATGTACTTGTCACATGCATGGCGCACATTTGCTGCATAGAGCTAGGTTAGATGTGTCAACCCCTCATATTTATTATTAATGTTTTTACCCTTTATTTACAACGTACACAAGATCCAAAAGAGACAGCACTCAGAAGCAGGAGCTGTGCAGGGTAAAGTTATAACCAGTTTGCAAAATAGGGTTTTTACCATAGTATTGGAGTATTTGCATGTGTTTCCTTTTTCCAATAAAGCAGTAAATAATAAAGTTTTGGTTAATAACTGATATTCCATTCCAATTCTCAGTTCTTTAAGCAACCAGTCAGTTTGATTTCTTGGTGCATATTTATCTTGTTTCTCGCTAAGTGCATATGAAAAATTGTCTTTACATTTCCCCAAATGTAGATCCCCATATAATTGTAATCACCCTATGACCAATGCTATTTGCTTCTGTTAACCTCAACTTTTTTTATTATAATGTCTCCAAGGTCAGTCATACAATGCTAAAGATTCATATGTGCCAATCTTGCTTTAGAAAACAGCATTCCAACTTAGCCTGTATATCTGAAGTATATTATAAAAACAAGAACTTGTGTACCTATGGTTTTGCTTTTCTTACTAAAATCTGCAGCTGCCTGTTTATTTGATCAAAGATAATTCAAAGGGATAAAAATATCTGAATCATTTTTAACATTAAGGCTGAAATAGATTTTCTAAATCCAATCCAGTCATAAACTTTATTAAGTACAGAATATAAGCCCACGTTTACTTACAACACTGTAGTGTACAAAGTGCAATTTCAATGCAATCATCAATGCATACAATTCCAGCAACATTGCAGTTTCCAGGGGAAGTTGCGGTAGATTCAATTGTGGCCAATGGGTTTAAATTGATGCACTTATATGTGAATTAGACACAACTGCACTGGAATTCCAATTACCATCACTTCCAGCACTTGACATACAGTAAGAGTGATGTGTGCATCTGCATTGCGTTGATTGATGTGGGAAAATGTGGGAGCTACCACCTGGTTTGGAGATGAAGGTAAAGCCAGGTTACCCCCAGCTTCCTGCTTCGTTGGCACAATGGAGTTCAGTTGGAACAGGCGGCAAGAGGAAGGCAGCCGAGCCAAGATTTCTTGCACTACCTTCTGCATTCAAATATAACTGGGGTGTGGTAAATAAATTACCCCTTGCAACTTTCTTGGCAAAAAGTGGCAACTTTGGCCTTCTTAAGTTTCTTCCTTAACTTTTTCTCTAGGCCTAGCATGTGATGGTACATGCATGAGCGGAATCAGTTCAGAGAACATATCCCTGATATATCTTATATACAGCAGCAGCGTAGGTTCTGGACCACTGGAAAAGCTCTTATGTTTGTGGATGAGCAAGTGTACAAAAGTCTCCAACAGAATTAAATAAAGTGATTCACAGCACACCATAATAAAGAGCGTTCACGTACAAACACAACCGCAGTTGCAGTTGAGCATAAATGAACGCAGCTGTTGCACACATTGATGGCATTCATTTAATTTACTTGGATGCAAAGAATCTTCTTACACTTCTCTATAGTTACACTTGGTGCCAGTACATCCAACCCATCTCCACTTCCAAATCATGCCCAAGTGTGTCAGGTGAACTCTGGAGCTGCTGCCACCTTGAAGCAGATAGTAATTGCAGGGCTCTCACTGTGGGAAACATAAATAGGTGCAGTAAACTTGCATCACTTCACACAGAAAATAATTTTGATGAATTGCGTAAGAAATTGCACTTTGCACACTGCACTTGCCCTTTGCAAAGCATATATGAATCCACATATAAACACCCTCAATATCTGAATATACAACACTAGTAAAAGCAAAATTATTATACATCTGTGAAAAGTTCCTGAAAAATCTATAAAATGTATTACTGAAAAATGTATATTAACTTTTTTTCCCATTACACAGTTTTTATGCAATCACGGAAACTGTTCCTAAGACAGAATTAGCAAAAAAAATTGTCAAAGTTCCAAAGATAAGTGCAGTGACTTAAGTTAAGGCAACAATTTCCATGGAGGAAAGCAGGCATAATCCAGCATCGCAATGTGCAAATAGCCTAGAGCTACATTTCAGCTAGCATCTATTAGCCACATGTGTTCAGCTCAAGCTCTATCTAGTTCCTCCTAGTGGGTTTCAGTGGTTCTAAAAATAGGAGGCATTATTTCTGTATTTGTCTATACATACACCAAGGATGCTGGAAAAATCTAGGGCCTTCAGGTGACCATACATACGCAATTCTGTATGGTACTCTGACTGACCGGCCTATTTGCTGCATGCATGTAAACCATATGAGGGGCCTTTCTATTGTTCCATTTATTTGGCTCAAGAACTGAAATGATCAGAACAGCAGGAAGTGATGAGGAGATACAGAGCTGCAGCTCTCCTTTACTTACTTATTGGCGGCTGAGAGAAATTTTTTCTCAGGATAAATGATCCTTGATCCAATAGGATAGCAGGATTATCTAATTTCCCCTAACTGGCTTTTCATGGCCAGATGGTCAGCAGTATGATTGAAATCAGCCAAACTGCCTAACCAGTTCTGGGTATGTATGGCAAGGTTAAATGGTGCAAGAGTAGTCCTTCATGCACTTTGCAGCAAAAGCACTGACAACAAATTCAGAACAATAAGGTTTGAGCTGAACATGGAGGAGGTGTAAGCCCCTTCTACATCCTCCTAGAATCTCAGAGTACTGACTAAAGATGAGCCTGCTCGAGAGAGAGTCCAGTTTCAGTTATTTTGTCCACTATTTCCATGGTATATGGTCCTGTAATAGCCTTAGAAATATTTCAATATGTTCAGACTAATCTCTGCACTTGGCCCATACACAGCCTTTGGCTCCTTGTACATTTATAAACAAGTAAGAAATGGATACACTTTCCAAATGAGAACAAAATTCCTCTGACTGTAATCATTTATTTTAGGTATCTAATATGTCTGCATCTTCTCATCAGCGTTGCAAGGGAGAACAAAAGGTTTTGTAGCATTCCTGATAGCAGATGATAAGCACTCATTATTTAGAGGGAGAAGCAGTCAGCATGGAGAATGAATGTTCCTCTCTGGAGAGCAAGACACAGGCAAACAGAATTTTATTTTGCAGATGAAACCCAAAATATTAATGCACCACAGCGTTTGGTAGAAAATAGTACAGGCTATTAAAACAGCATAAATACATAGGACTTGGTATAGCACATTGTATTCAGAGTCACCTAAACATAAAACTAGATTTACTTTTTTTATAAAATATATATTGTTTACTTTGCACTGGGTAATAATAGATGCGATCCCCTATGTCGCCTGCAAATATAAATAAGCATTATGCAAAATTTTTAATTTAAATTATTCCTTTAGCAGAACGAAAACACGGCCTTCTGTTATATTATGGTTATGAATCTTCTTCTGCAGTGTTGTAAAATTTTATGGAACCACAGCTATGCTTAAATAATGTACGTTTGGGGATACTGATGCATCCTGCATGGTAAATGCCAAAGCAAATATTTTGTGACCTGAAATTTTGAAGTTATGTTTTCACGCTGATTTTTTTCTTGGAATAATAAAGAGAAAAGCTATTGCTCATAAATTATACTGTGAAACCACATAAAATTGCGAACGCTATAACGTTCAAGGGAAGATTTAATGCAAACATAGATATTTTGTAACTATAATAGTGCCATATTGGAAAAAATGAAAAAATAAAACAAAACATATTTTTTGCTGTTTTTATATATCAGTATTTTATGGCACAACTGTAGACAGTACCATCATTGTTAAAGGAGACCTAAAGCCCAATAAAGAATTAGTGTATTAATATTGTACCACACTGTACTGAGGCACACCGTTCTTATGTTGGTAATTAGCCATGTCTTTAGCCATGTCTCCCTGTATTTTTAATCTTACTCGGCACTCTTCCTGGTCTCTCCAGCACTCCATACTAAACATAGTAGAAAGTGTTGTTATATCTGCCATAGAAGCTGTGGGAATGATTAACAATCCACTTGAAGGCAAACTAAACTAATATCCAATCAAAGTGCCTTATACTGTACATGGGCTTTTTCCAAGCATTTGAGATGCAGAATTGCTCACACCAAAATGCATGAGCTAATTCATTCCATTTTATTCTGCACTGACCACTCAGATCTGCATTTTAGCACAGTCAGATTCCAATTTGTATTTTTCATTATTATGTATTTGATGATGAACTTTCAGCATATTAATAATGGAATTGCATGTTAATCAAGGACTCACCTAGTATAAACAAATGCATATAAAGGAAATACAGGGTTTTTTAGTTGGGATCTCTGTACCTTAAGTCTACTAAAAACATTTAAACATTAAATAAACCCCAAAGGATTGTTGAATGACCAGTATGGATTTATGCAGCTTTGTTATGAAGAGATGACCTTTCCATAATAAGGATGGTTCTTGATTCTGGGTTTCTGTATAAGATATATCATACCTAGAAATTTAAAAACATGCTCTAAAATGCAAAACTCCATTTTCAGCCAAGAACCTACAACTTGAGTTTTCTCCACTTTGTAAACTTCCCCCTTGTTTGATGATGATGATGACTATATTGCACAGGATGGTGTTGAGTAGGCCAAAAGCACACTAAATAGGGTCATTTAATATAATTTCACAACTACACTGGTCTGTGTATATAAAACCACAAAATTACCAGTGCTGATCAGCTGATGGAAACATCCATTTAACCTACATTAAACAGCTGCTACAAACAATATAAATCCATTATTTGCTCTTAAAGTAGACAGTATAAAACTTCAACATGTGCAAATATATAGTACCACCCTAAGGCCAAAGTTCATAGGCTCCCATGCCCTCTCATTATGCATAAGTAATACACTGCCTGCAGGTGTCCTAAATCTTTGGTGTACTGAAAATAATTAACCCTACAACAAAAATATACTTGTTCTAGTGAAGAAAGCAGGAAAGCAGCTAATTTAATTACACCTGTGAAAGAATCCTTATTCTAAAGGCTGCAGCTAGAAGCAATACAAAGCTACAATCTGAACATGAACCAAAGAAAGAAATCCCCAGTCCTTGGCCCAACTTGTGCTGTATAACTGACCAGCTGCAAGAAGCACCCATATTCCCGCACTGGCCCAGCTACTAGAAACAATCATTATTTGCAAACAAATGGGGGCAGGAAATGTTGGTGTAAAGTAGACCAGCGAAGTTAGTTGCTATAAGTTTACAACTACAATAGGGTGCAGTGCTATGATCACTACAGACCACATATTTAAATTTGTTCTCAGTTTCAATGCTACTGTAATTCAGAGATGTTTAACCTAATTATGTTTTGTTGTGGAATATAAGTAAACTGCCTCCCACACAGTCATGTTTCTGAGAACAACATAAGCAAGACCTTATGGAGTTCACCATTAATTAAATACCAGAACATGAAGATGTGAACCATGAAATAAAACAAAAAAGAAAAGCCAGCAGGGAAAAAAATTAGCTTTTTCCCTTAAACCCACCTATTTGCTTGAATAGAAAATAAATGTGTATATATATGTGTATATACAAAGAATCAAACTAGCACTCCACTCTTAAGAATATCAGTATTGATAACAGAATATGTTATCTTGCCTGGGTGCTCTACAGAAAAAACATCTTCATATTCATAATCACAAACACTCTGTGGCGCTCTTGGGGCGTTATGCTTTATAAATAAAATTTACTTTTGAGACCTAAACCAAAATATTGACAATGAGGTATTTTTTTTGTAAATTAATAAAGTACAGATTTTTTTGCAAATATGTATATACAGGTCCCATATAGGACCCATTATCCAGAATGCTCCGGACCAAGGGTATTCTGGATAAGGGGTCTTTCCAAAATTTCGATCTCCATACCTTAAGTATACTAAAAAATCAATAAAACATTAATTAAACCCAATAGGATTGTTTTGCATCCAATAAGGATTATTTATATCTTAGTTGGGAACAATTACAAGGTACTGTTTTATTATTACAGAGAAAAAGGAAATCAGTTTTAAAATTCTAAATTATTTGATTAAAATGGAGTCTATGGGAGACAGGCTTTCCGTAATTTGGAGCTTTCTGGATAATGGGTTTCCGGATAAGGGATCCCATACCTGTACATATTTTAAAAATTCATTTTTTTAAACTTGAGTGGGGCTCTGCATTTAATAGATGCATATTTGGCTACTAATGATAAGCAATATGATTATAATAACTAATATTTGTTAATACTTCTCTTCTACATTAATTATTTCTTGCATTGTCATTGTTATTTAAAATTTCCCAAATACAATCAAGATTAGGATGTACCCTGAGCTGCTGTCGGACTACAAGGTGCACTAACTCTGTTCAACTTGGAAAAATATTACAGAGATTAGATTTTATAGTCCACTGCATAATAAAAATGTTATTGAAGAGAGAGGAGGAATTGTCAGCATGAAGCCACTCGACGGGTACAATACTAGAAGGTATTGTAACGATGAAGGAGAAATGTTTCCATAATGCCAGTATGCAGGAGGTTTGAGATATAACTGAGCAATTAATAAAGTCTATCACCTCACTGAAAGTCAGGCTGGGGCAACAAAGAGGAAAGCCATAGTGTTTAAGAGCACCTAAACTGTTGTACAGCGAATCCTCACAGGGCCTATAAAGCTTGCAAAGGATTATTGTTCAAAATTCTTTTGTTGCATGATGCTTTCTATAAACTAGTTAGGAAGCAGAACTGAAAAACTAATATCTTATCAGCATGAAATGTGTGTTCAGTAGGATAAACCATGAATGACAACGAATAATGATAAAAGGAAACTCATTACGCAGACTGTGAGCACAAGCCAACATGTACCCTGACCAGAGATTGCTGCAGAAAATGAAAGAGCGGTTTTCTGATTATTTTGTTTTCCCAATGCTTAGGTGTTTATTAACTACACTTGAGTCCTATCTAATTTCTATTTCACTGCTCATAAGTATGTGTCTCAGCTTCCGGCACAGAGAGTGTTTAGATAACTGTTTCTCAAATGTTGGAGATTGCTATGGAATGTTGTGCGCTATAGTAGTGAACGTGAAAGAAAACATGAGTGGTGACAGTCATTTTTTGTATGTTATATTTTAAAGGTCCCCATACACAGGCCGATGCTAGCTGCCAATATCAGTCCCTTAGACCGATTCGGCAGCTAATCGGAGCGTGTATGGGCACTCCCGACGGACCTGCCCGACCGTTATCTGGCCTGAAATCGGCCAGATCTCGATTGGGCAGGTTAAAAAATCTAGTCGGATCAATGACTGCATCGGCTTGTTGATGCGGCCCCCGGACCGACTTTTCCTATACCCGTAGTTATAATTCATGTGTGTCAAAAAAGTTACATAGTTACATAGGGTTGAAAAAAGACCATAGAGTCAATCAAGTTCAACCCTTCCAAGTTAACCCAGCACACACAATTGCAAATATTGAGTTTATTTCCATGCGTACAAATGAAAGCAATTAAACATTATTCTCCTCTGTTTTCCTGAAGGAATGCTTATTTAGGAGTATTTTTTATTCATCTCCTTTGCTTCTAAAGTTAAATTCCTTGCCTTTCAGGGTTACGGCACACTGCGCTAGTGTATGTTTACTGGTGACCTGCAGTGATTCCCAGCACTTTGATTGCTGGTAGTGATTAGCACAGATCAAAACGCCTGGTGTGCTACAGCCATAAAGTAATGATCAGTACAGGGATTCCGAAAGTTAACCTTTGTTATCCATTAAATAACATTTACATCATTAAAAACCAGGTGTACCAGAAAAAGCAAAGTTAAATGTACGTTGTGCCAGACAGATACTTATTAGACCCGTGATTGACTGGTTTCTCTTTACTGCTTGCCAAAGCATATGACTTCCACATTACCTAAAAACAAAACACAGTGAGATGTGATTTAAAATGTTTCACTACGGTAGGTTAACAAGGTATTAGGCGTATTACCTTCCAAGGAGCTGGATTAATATACTAAATGTATTGATTTTTCATACCTCCCTCCCAGATACATAAATATCATGATTCCAATGTTTTGATAAGGTAAATGTATGCATAAATCCACAGCCATCACCAAAATGTCAGTAAAAAGTATCTTATATATACAATTGCACGGAAGCATAAGCATTCAACATATTGCAGTTGTAAAACATCAGAAGCAAAAATCAGATTACTGTATAAAAATCAATCTAGATAGAATTAATGTGCGGTTGAATCAATCTTTCACTGTTGAGAATACTCCAAAACGGAAATCATATTGCTTCAATCCCCAGTTCATGTTTCAGCAATGTATCAGGGAATACTGAACTGATTGCAATATGTTATATATTCAAATGAAATAACTCTAACATATTGCTTATGTCTTTTTGTTTCTGAGCCCAAATCTCCTGAATTGCAGGCATTTGGCAAAAAAATGTGGTTATTCGATGGGCCCTCATAGAACAGAGTCCACTTGCACTATGCTTTTGTAGGGTTTAGTGACAATATTAATGCTCCTAGAACATATGTCTTTCTTTTCGAGGCAGAAGGCAACATCTGTCATTAGCCAGGCATTAAGGACAGGGTTCCCTTTGCACTCTGTGACCATATGCATATTGCACCAAATGACAAGTATCCTAATGGAGGACTTGAAAGTAAACCCATGACATATCTACATGACAGCCATATAGGCACAAAGTTTATGCACTTTTACAAACCATACTGACTTTGTCCTTTGCCCCTTGCAAACAATATGGAAATGAGGGCCTATAAGTTATGAGTGTCACATGTAACATTAGATAAATAGGAAAAATTAAAACACAATTCCAATCCATTTTTATAATGTAGGAATGTCTAACCTATAGGGCTTTATCTGCAGTTGAAATGATGGGAGTTGTAATTAAACTGGTAATCCATATGTAACCCTTTCTTGGCACATTCACTTAATATTTGGCTGTAATGTCAGGAGATATGTGTTCTCAGAGTAATATTGATACTGGGAACTGGGAACAGCGCAGTGCCTCCACCTAGTGGACACTGAGGAACACACCTCTAGGGGATTTCCACTAGGAAATAATCACACACGGGTTGCAGTAAAATCAAACTTTATATAACTTTGAAATAGAAAATAGAACAGCTTAGGGAGGACTGACAATCCTGTCCTGAGGAACTTGTGTGGGCTATCCATGGCTGGCACAGTCTCTGTACTTGCCCAGCCCCAACTTTGATCCGGATAGACCCCCAACCCTTTAATCAGTTCAGTCCCTTCCCAAAGAGCCCTTATTCCCCCCCAGGTAGCGCTACCTGCCCCAGAGTACCTTCCCCGTTGAAAAGGGTGGCTGCTCCCACGTAGCAGGTAACCGGGCAATACCTGTTCACTCAGGGGACTCAATCTGAAAGTTCCACAGAGGACTTTATACTTCCTGGCAGTCCAGCAGACTTTTATTCTTTCTAGTCTGAACTCACACAGTTTGTGTTGACTGCTCACTCTGGGTCTCTATCTCTGTACTGGCAAACAACAGCAGGGGCTCCCTTTATAAACTGGTGGGCCTGCCCCTAGATTTTTGGCTCCAAAACTGAGGCACACCTCTCCCAGATGTGCACTGGGGCAGCCAGCCAACCGGATCCCTCCCCAGGCTGTAGCTAGGCTGGATGAGATCACAGACTGAGAAACAGGGGACAGGGTTCTCTGATCCCCTACACATACTTAAAGAACTGTTTTATAGCAAGCAGCAGGATTGAACTGGCCCACCGGGACAACAGAGCTCCAGTCCTAATGAGCCTCACTGCCCCATGCATTTTGGCATGTGGTATGGCATACAGTGGAGCCAGATTGCTGTTGTTCAGTAGGTGGTAGCGGTGGAGTAGTGGCGGTGCCCTAACTCAGGTCGTCCAGTGGGCCCCGGGTATACCAGTCCGACATTGGCTACAGCTACATCACTATAGCAAATGATAACATTTGCTTTGGATACCTGAATCACAAAGTACTGTTTTTAGTGTTTAATCAGTAGGTTACTGCTTTTAAAAACAGAAGGTACAATATAATTTTTCCTTATACGGTGATAATTCAGCAGATATTTATGGATTCTGATTCTAGCCGTTCTCATCTGCCAAAGGGGTGGCAGCCTGTAAGTTCTCTGATGTTTGCAGTAAATGCTGGTAATTACATTATCTGGTGACATTAGCAAAACAGGATCAGATGATCACAATAGACTGACTTAAAATAACCCTTTAAAATGAATTGTTTTCAAGTAAAATCAACTTCCTTTCTGTACATATTAAAGCAGATATTTTGTCTACATATTAGAATTTGCAAGACATTGCTCATTAATTCATTCAACAAGAGTATTCAAAGAGCGGTGCAGATGGAGCAGATATTATTTTAAGATTTGGCACACCATTTGATTAAATGTCATATGTGCACTATAAACCATGTTTGCCAAATATATCTAAAAAGTCTGCACTGAATTCTGAAAATGTCAGTTATGGGAGTAAAAATTCTGTATTGTTTGCTCTGCCACTCTGGAATCTGTTTTGAGAATATTTGGGGTTGACAGACATCCAAATAATTTTGGAAGCAAATGAAGAATTGATTTCAGATTAAAAATTGATTACTTTATTCATCCATGACAATACACATGCATTGCCTGCACTTATATACAATATAACAACATCCTCTATTACTTCTATAGAACATATAAAGGCTCATTTACAGCCACAAAAGCAGTCGTGGACATGCAAAAATGGGTGCAATTCATTAAAGGTACTTGCATCTAAAGCCACCCTAGTTGCAAAGAATAGTCCTGCTTGGCGCCACTGTGTCTGTCATGCACCCCTGTTTCAAATCATGAGCAAGCATGGCTATTGACACTGGGTATCACCAGAGTTTCCACAGCAGGCTGTCTCAATATGCATTTAAAGAACCACAGGCATTTTGATGGCAAGAAAGCGGCTTAAATTTTTTAGCGCAACTGTATCTGATTCATGTTGAAATACAGGAGCATTTGTGGGCATTTTGATGAATTGGACACAACTGTGTCAAACACATTTCCCCATTGCAACCACAATATGGAGAAAATGCTGAATTGTGAAAATGCACTTGCAGTCGTAAATGGCCCTTATAGAATTGTGCCTTTTATAGCTTAGTGCATATAAACCATTTAATTCACTTTATGTTTTCATTGTTAACAATATTATTCTAGCATAAGACTTTAAAACAGTTCTTTGTCCAAATCCTTTATTTTAAGGCCTTAATTTATATTTTTTTTAATTTGTCCACTGTGACCCATAATATACAGATGGAGGTGAGTAGAAGGTGAAAGAGCGTGCTCCATCTATATAATTATTAAAGACAGCAGGTTCTCTTGGTGAGGATGACATAATCATTATTATTATTTATACTTCACCATAGTTTCCTTTATCACTTCACAGCAGGGGTTTAAACACAAGAATATAACATTTCAACACAAATGACATGATATTACAAACAATAACAGCCACATCTCATTAAATACACATTATTGCAACTGCAGTGTGTTAAGAAAAAAACAGGTGAGAATCCTGTTTGTATGAGAAACCATGTTCATATCATAGACCATAATTTATACGAGATATGATTAGAGCATAGATGAGTACTTGTCTCACGGGTTAGGAAGGGGCAAATACAGGAATTGTTGCCAAGATGAAAATAGAAGAATTTGGTGCATATGTAGAATGAGAGGGCAGAGTTGAAAATGACAGCTGAGCAATGAACTTGGTGGATATTTGATATTGATGTTATCAACACTGATATTTATACCAGGCAGAAGAAGGACTGTTATCTCCTTTTTTCTATGTATATAGTTTTAAGCAAGAACATGATATAAAGGAGATAATATTGTTAGTGACACTAACCATTAGAATGGTTGTTCGAGAGAGGAGAAGTATCTTCTGCAAATAAGTTATACTGAAACCCTAAAGAGCTGATGTTGACAAGGTCCATTGTTTAGATGGACTGTGGCAACCACCCAATGCCATCCTCCCTCCTCATTTCGGCTTTAGTGGATCAGTGTTGCTGTATCATACAACTTGTAATTGCCCCCATACACTAAAAGAGCTGTATACATTGGCTTTTTGCTACACCTGGTAAAGTGCTCCTTGAGGCCTTTAGCAAAAATGGCACTGCTTTTTGTGCTCCAAAGGGAAAAGTACAAGCACTCGAGGTGGAGCCAGCATGGGCAACAGCGAAGGATCAATAAGATTGGGTGTGATTCAGGAGAATACAGTTTCTTGATTCTAAATGATGAGAGAATTTGGGGTAGCATGTAATAGTATATGGTGCTGAATATGCAGACAGATATTTTAGCTTTTCGATTTAGTATCAAATAGACCAGGGATCCCCAACCTTTTTTACTGATGAGCCACACTCAGATCTAAAAAGTGTTGGTGAGCCACACAAGCACGGAAAATGTTTTATTGGGGATGTCAAATAAGGGATGTCATTGCCTATTTGGTAGCCCCATGTGGACTTCTGGCCTGCAAGAGGCTATGTCTTTGTGCTTCCAAAACTTTCCTCCAAGCCAGAAATGTAAAAATGGGCATCTACTTTAAGGCCACTGGGAGCAACATCAAAAGGGTTGATGAGGAACATGTTGCTCATGAGCCACTGGTTGGGGGATCACTGAAATAGACTATAAACTCATTTTGTAAGGGATGTTGTAATCTTTAAGGGTTGTTCTGTCTTAAAAAGATGCCAGTCGGTTTAATAAGTAGTTTGATGAGAGATTGCAAGTAGCCTCCTTTCTCACGGCTTTTCAAAGCTAAAGAGCGGTTAGAACATGGAATGGAGGAATCAAAATTTACTGTAGAGATTTTTCAGAAATCCTAGTTTGAATGCAGAAAATAGAGGTCAATCTGTGGAGAAGTAAGGCCAAAACATGTAATCCCAGAAATCTTTATTTTAAGTCTGAACTATGGAAAAGCTGTAAGTAACAGTGAACAAAGTCACAAAAGCTTTAACAATTGTACTATCTATGGGTTCTCCCTGTGTTTAGAAAATTCAGTGTTCAAGAGGGACACATTACCAGAAACAGTAGATATGCATTGGCAATGTCCCCCTAACTGCCTCTAGCTATAAAAACTATTTACACTCACATTTGCATTTCCTACATGCCAGTGAATTAATACTCAATGTGTTTAATAAACCATGTGATTCCAAGACTTATGTAGATGCCAAAAAAATTTAAAAATTAACTTTTCTGCTATTTCTCTATTCCCACTCAGGATCCCTCACCAAAAATCACTGTGACCCTGCAAAACAGACACTAATATAAGGTGTTGCCTTCATTTTGAGACTGTCCTAGGCCAATGTGCATGCACCTGGAGGTTTTGGTGTGCAGGCTTGGGTCACAGTGTGTGATGAACAAAGCAGGCAACTGAAAGTAAAAATGAAAACAGGTTATGGACCAAGATGTGGATATTTAATGATGGTGCCTGTAGGTCCCACCTCAAAGTAGATTCCAGTAAATAAATACTTCTTTATTTAACACGTGTTGAATATAGAAGACAGCAGCACAGTTTCTGCATGAGTGCCTGTTTCCTCATGTTTATTTACAGGCAACTTGAAGTGACATGGGCCAAGATGTTGGCTGGGAACAACACTGCCAATTTTGGCATTTCTTACTCATGATACAGCTCTGAGTGGTTTATATACAGTATATGCACAGAAAAACTGTCTGTGTTTGAATAATGTGTCCCTTTATACCCTTTCTAGCATATTTTAACCTTACTTCATTAATGAGGAGCATCTCACTGATCTATTGTAGCAAGTCCTTTTTATTCCTCTGTATTATAAGGACTATATAGTCGTTAAAATATGGTCTTTCTGTGCCTGAGAATGTATTTCATTGTTCTGCAAGTGAACTGATAACTCTTAACTAATTAAGATATAGTCTAGTATTAAGGAATTGCCACAATTAGCTGCATAAAAGCTGTTTTTCTTCTTTCGACGCAGTTCTCACCATGCTTCTGGTAACCCTACATTTCTAATCAGTTTAATTAACTGCCGAGCTTTGCAGGCTTTTTAACATAGTTTAAAATTTATGCTTAGAAAGTCTGCTAAAGTCTCTGCCTAATACTATTGTAAATAATGTCTCCGAAAAGCACTTTCCCAGGAACTCTTTTTACCTTTCCCTGGTACATAAATACTTGCCAAGGACACCTACATTGCATTTAGAGATCCGACCAATATTGTATAATGACCTTCACTATTGTTTCTCTTCTATGGTTTCATTCTATTAAGGACGTATCATTCTGCATCCACAATATTTACACCCTTCTTCTGACAAATTGAACTAGAGATATTGTTCTGTTAAAAGAAAAAAACTTGTTAACGTTCCTTGATGCCTGTATCTTTGTGAAATGTATTATTCTCATATTACAGAATATATAAGGCAATGACAGACATAACAGTTGTCCCTACCTGTATTGCCGTTATAATAAATATGAACATTGTCCTTGGAACACCTCTTGGATAAAAGAGCAACTCAGATTCTTCTCTGAGATATTCTCTAAAGCAGTGGTCCCCAACCAGTGGTTTAGGAGCAACATGTTGCTCACCAACCCCTTGGATGTTGCTCCCTGTGGTTTCAAGAAAGGTTCTTGTTTTTGAATTTCTGGATTGGAGGCAAGTTTTTGTTGTATAAAAACCAGGTGTCCTGCCAAACAGAGCCATCTGTAGGCTGCTAGTCTACATAGAAACTACCAAATCCCAATTAGAGCCCTAATTTGGGACCCCAGATACATTTTTCATGCTTGTGTTGCTCCCCAACTCTTTTTACTTTTGCACCTGGCTCATGGGTACAAAATGTAAGCACCATCTACTGTATAAGGACATTGATATTAAACCTGTCTGTGACTTTTTGCTCTGCTGGCTCTGACTTCATTATGTAGCAGAAGCAGCTGGTTAAAAGACCAAAAACAGAATGTACTTTTGCTATATTGTTAAGAGTTGGACCAAGAGAACAGAAAGGGATAAATAAACACTGCTTTCAATAAGTATATCTTTTTACAAGCTTATCTGCTATGTAATTATAAATCTAATAACTACCTGACTAATAAAGTAACAAAATCCCTCTATACACCTAGAGGCCTATTTACTAACATTCAGATTTTTTTTTTTTTTTTTGAGACCACGAATAAACTCATTTCCATGAATGTAAGTAATTTATCAAAAGTGACAAAACCGGGCTTTGGTATAAGAAAACCCAAATTGAAAAAATCGAGCTTCCGTAGATGTCCCCCTGGGGGGAGGTAAAATGGTCCCACATTTGTCTGCACTTATTGTATTACGATATCCTTAAGGGACTTCAGAAAATTGTTAATTTTAGTGATATTTGAAGGACCCCCTTCCTACAGTGTTTCTCCAAACTCTAGAGGCAATTAGGAACCCCTTGATAATTACAAAGACTATTGTTTTTAGATTAAAAATAGCAATTTATTTTATAAGGGAAGCAACCCATTTATTCTTTGCAAAGCAGTGGTTATGTGTTTTCTCTGATGTGTTAGAAATAAGATTTGTATATGTCTAGTTGTTCATTCATCGCAAGTTCTTACACTATAATTTTATTGATGTCACCTTTTACCTTTTTCCAACTACTTCTTCGCTTAGGTCTTGCAGTTCAGCAACAGATGAAGGGCCACAGGTTAATCAAACAATATACTTTTAATGACTATGCCCTAAAGTAACAAGAGAAATATCTCACGCCTGTATGGGCTCACATTCATGCTCTTTACGTGCCCCAAAAGTGAACTCTATAAAAGACTGGTGAGTGTTGTTAACCCAGACTGCAAAGAAGAATTGAAAATGGATGATGATAATTATGTTTAATTTTCAAAGCTTTACAGCAGTAGCTAGATATTTTTACACCTTCCTGTTAGATGAGCTTAACTTGTTATGCATTATTCAGGTAATATGAGCCGTGAAAATGGGATTCTTTTAACCTTACTAAAAGTGTGGTAAAGTTAAACTCGCAGGAAAGAAAAATGGTTCACACTCTTATTGTGTTTTTCAGAGCTAGATTTATGCTGGCTGAGTGCCCTGGATTTAATAGAGCAAGAGTGAGACAGAGAAGAGGGACTATAGTATAAGAATGAACATGCCTCTAGTGCTTTAAGTGAACACAGTCATTTTTTTTCCACTGGTTCTCATATACTTTACAATTCAGCACTGCAATAAAGTGCCTTTACTGTCTATAACGCTACGCTTTTTAATATAATTGAAGTGCTGTATTTATCATTCCCAAGCTATATGAACAAATTTAGTTAAGGTGGATTGGACCAGTGTTAAAACATTTTTAATTCTATCATCGGGAGTTTAAACCTTTTATTCAGTGAAGTAATTTTTTCCACATATAAAACAGAATGGAGATATAAATCCCCTGAAAACAAATTGTAATAAATGAAAAATTACCATTCCTGCCTGCATTCTAGCATTTATTACTTACAAAATGTTCCCGATTCCCTATTGCCCTTGTGCACTTTGACTGCATAATTATTCTGGCTAAATCGAGTTACCCAGCAGTTTGAGTAATGTTTTCACAATTTATGGAAAATAGATTATATATTTGTATAAATATGCTATTTTAAATTGATCAAAGTTCAGCATTTGATATTTATCCTGATATATATGTAAGGGTATTCAGGGGTTAGTTTGGGGAGTAAATGATTAAATTAGTTGGTTTTAGGGTAGGGCACAGAGGGCATTTATCCAGGCTTCAAGCACCATAGGGACTTTTTAGCTTTACTTTTTCTAACATAATGGGTGTCAAGTTTGTATGGCCATCGGGTAACTATTTGTTCCAAAGGTAGCTAAAAAGTACCCAGAAAAAATGTGATATCTTTCAGGACTGCTATACAAGCATACCTAGGGGACAATTTGCGATTTTTTTTCACAACTTGTGTTTTTTTTAGTGATTTATTATGCATCAAAAATGCAAATGTAAAAATACGCCATCTAAAAGCTGTCAAAGTAATGTAGAAGTCAATGGGGCTGGCCTATGCAAATTGTAAGAAATGTTTTTATTTTATGGTTTTAGAGGTTTTGGGGTTTTTTTCATTTGTAAGTCCATGAAGATTCGTAGGAAAACATAAAAACCATAAAAAACACATGGTTTTTGTGTTCTTTTCTTTTTCGTTCCGCATTTTAATTAGTTTGTGCTCTTTCAATTCAGATATTTTTATAAAGAAATTGTGGTTTTCATGGAAATAAGTTTGCTTGTGGTTTAAAAAAACTCTAAAACCACTAAAATCCGAACATTCATAAAGCTGCCTCTAAGGGGTATATTTATCATGCTGTGTAAAAAGTTGAGTAAAACATTTCAAGTGATGTTGATCATAGCAGCCAATCAGATGCGATGCTTTGGTTTTGTAACTCTTGAAATCTAATTGCTGATTGGTTGCCCTGAGCAACATCACCGGTAATGTTTCACTCCACTTTTTACACCGCATGATAGATATACCCCTAAAAGTTGTGCCTTTATTTGGAATTAAATAGGTCTCTAACTGTATATCTGGTGTATAGTTTTCATTGCATCTTTCAAATTAGAATATAGATTACTGAGATTCATCAGTTGGGTTAACTGATTGCTTGCAAAACTCTAATTTTGGGTTTGAGTTCCTAGATGTACTTACCCTATTTTAGCAAATCCAGCTGCAGCCTATCTCCCAACCTTGCTTGCCTAATGCCTTAGGTTTTGCTTGTTTGCTGCCCTGCTGGGACTTGGCCCACACTTTACTTTTCTTAGTGCAAACTTAAGCTTGATCCAAACATTTTCTAAATCCTCCTTCCTCCTTATCCTTAATTCATTGCATAGGTTCTTGCAGTTATTCTTCAGGAGAGACAATTGACCTTGGTGAAGTAATAGGTTCATGCTCAGAAACACCTTATAGCCAATATTTTGACACCTTCATTGTGGAACAGGTAGAGGTGACTTGGGACTGACCAACTTCTCTGTGACAAATACTAGTGTTGTACTCACTGTGTCAAGTCTTCTTTACACCTGTTTATATTTGGGACCTATTTATGACATGCAGAATATTGTTTTAAATAATTTCGGGGTACTCAGACTTTTTAAACGAATTTGGAGGATCATTCTTGTTTTCTTTTGTATGAATGTTGTCATAGATAACTTACCAGTGTAGAAAGATTGCATGCAAACTGAGAATAATGGACAGTAAGGTGGCATCAATTTGTAGAGGGTTAGTGTCTACTTTAACTGAACTGATCCATCTTTTCCCATAATCCAACATAACAACATTCTAACGTGAATCCAAGATAGTAGTGTTAAATAGTAGTGTTATTGCACTGTAAACTTTGTCGAAATACCAATGTTCTACTGTCATTTTTTTTTTCCGTGCAGATTTATGGCTGGTGCATAATTATGACTGGAAATCTTCTGCCAAGAGAAGAAAAGCCTCAACAGATTGGTTTGACACCAAGAAAAAAAGCAGTACATTTTGTGCTGTCATAACATCTGTTTAATATTTGCACAAAAATGAAGATACATGCTCAGTGCAGTTATTAATTATGTTGATAAAAATTCAAATGAGAGAAAACAGATGTTGACGTCTCTTTACTAGATTTAAACTCCAGGAGTTGGGCTACTTTCTAACTGTGGGGCATGCTAAGAGCAGTGTAGGATCTATGAATGACTAAATGCAATGATTTTGCAAGGGCACCAATGTTTATATTAATCAAACGAGCTGTATAGTATTCAGACTCATTGCATGATTTCTAATGAGGAGGAAAGAACATATGGAGAACCTTTTCACTTATTCATCTGGTTATGGCTAGCTTTCATCCTAGGAAAAGAATGTACATACATAAATGATGGCACCCCAGTGGGCTAAGGAGCTGTAAAAGAAAAATATTAATAGGTATACACTGTACATGACATGGAGTAAAGATAACACTTTTAGTGAAATAAATACAGAAATTGCAAAATAAATCATTTGGGAAAGTGGTACAATTTGTGCTGGATTTAACACATTCACTCAAATGCTTCAAATGTACTCCTCTATCAATATACAGTATGCTGGGGTGATCATTAGAGGTGTAATATCACATAAACATCACATGATGCTAATCTTTGTGTAGCCCACTTTTTAGATGCTTGTGATGCTACCTGCTGAATTACTTTGCTTTGGCGCTACAGGAGTCCTGAGCCCCCGCTTACTATGGGGGTTTACAGGGATTCCTCCCTTTAATGGCGTGCCTCCACCCAGGGATGGTCTTGTGGAACTATAATCCACCCCCTGGGAAACAATCAGGATGCTATGCCCCTCTTACTCCTGGTGTAATGTACCCCACCCTGGGGTTCATCCTTACCAGCTTGGTAGTGGTCCTCTGGGCTTGATAGATATCACAACACAGTAGTATAAGTGAATCAGATGAAACAGTTTATTCAAGGCAGACACCTGTCCAGGAGTGGCATATCAGTCATACACATTGCAGGGCACATCTCCCTACATCTCATTGAGAACCTTTTCCTGTTGGACTACCCCACGGTACTCATGCTCGCGCGCTCTCCCCGGTACTCTCGGCAGAGACACTCTCTCATAGAGTTTTCCCCGGTACTCACGCTAGGATGTTACACCACAGGGACCCACACCGGTACTCTCGCTAGGCACCCTCAGATCCGGCCTCCTGGACTAGCGGTGACCTTGTCCACCTACCTAGCCACTTGTGGCCCTGCACTCCAGCAGATGTAAAGCTGGGGGATCTTAATCCCACTACCACTCCTGGAGGGGCAATATCCGTCCATTCTAAACTCTGGTGTCCTACATATCACTCCTGGAGTGATCTATTACCAAACTTCTATCTATTAACCGTGCCAGGGAGTGCACACTACCTGCACAGTCCCTGGACTAAAATGTCTGACTGCACATGGCTGCAACCCCTTATATGGGCCTATGCACCACCCTGTGGCCATAACCCGAACTACAGGTATACTCCCTGTTAATTATTGATAACCCAGTCATCCCAGTGTCCCTGTTAACTAGCACCACCCTGTGGCCTGTCCTAGGGGTGTCTGTCCTAAGGGCCCATTTTTGGAAAACCCCTACATTAGTATAACAGAAACGTTTCGTTTTCACAGAAAACTGTATCGTGGGTGATTAACATAAGCAACGCCCAACATCAGTAACACCAAAGGTTGCAAAGACTACTGCGTCAGAGTATACCCTTTTAAGAAATACCACTGTTACCATTATGTTAATAGAAAGGGGGTTTGTTTACTAACACATCCTGTTGCACTGCTATATAATGGGTAACTGGTAAAAATAATTGCTGATTAGCTGCCATGTCTAATTATACTGGTACAACTTAGCACCTAGTAAATCGCAATGTAACTTAATGTTTGTACCTTTATCAACAAAACCCGTGAAGGTGGTGCTGTTTCTTTAAATCAAAGAATCACGGCATACTTTTGTTGTTCAATGATATAATACTTTTTTTCTGTTTTTGTCTTTTTTGTTTGTTTTGTTTTTTGCAATGGATGTTACCAGCATGTTGATGGTGTTTATTTGGCCCTTTGTGAAGCAAGGACAAGCACTGATAAATGAATTATTGATTTCTTCTATTGTTCTCTCTGAGAATCATAGGCAAAGTAATAGCTTTATATATACTGAGTAAAATCAGTTGTTCGATCTAGTGCTGTAACCTATTTAGCAAATAGGAGCTCATGTTTTCCACTCGCTTTCTGTCAGATCTGACCATGCTATGACACATCCTGCTGACAGAATCTAGAATGATTGTTTTTCACACAAGTATATCATTCTGATAAAGCTGTAACCATCTCTTTTTGCACAAATTGGTTTAGTTAATACTGGTTTCGTTTTTTTTGTTTGTTTTTTTTTTAGCTAAATTTTGAATGGCATATCTTAGTTGCAAAATTCCTATATTGTTAAATCAGTATGGCACAACAATAGCAAAGTCACTAACTTTTTGTTACACCAATAGGTCATTTTGCTATAGCTACTTTGATGGGCACATGTCTCTCTCAACACAACTAAACTCTACTAGAACAACATTTGAACAAAAGTGGTGAAATATGTAGATATGTGGGGGCAGATTTATTAAAACTCACATCTCTTTCTCTTTTTTTTTATTTTCAAATTCGAATAAACTCGTTTCCACAAATGTCTGGCATTTACTAAATAAACTGAAATGAAAAAGCACGTGCGGGAAAAGTTGCAGAAAAGTCACAAAAGTTCCAAATTTTTTCATTTGTTGCATGAAAACTGTGACTTTTTCTAGTTGTCACACAAAAAACAGCATAAAAAATCTGAAACTTTTAAAGTTTTGAAGCAAAAGAAAGATCCTCTAGGAAAGTAAAGGGACATCTGCAATTGACTTCTACATAATCTCAGCAAGTTTTAGCTGCCAAATTGTTGGATTCAGAAATGGTCCCTAAGTTAAGTTTACTAAATTATCCAAAATCCTATACCAGAAGCAGTCATTGTTTAGAACAGTGTTCCCCAACCAGTGGCTTGTGAGCAACATGTTGCTCTCCAACCCCTTGGATGTTGCTCCCAGTGGCCTCAAAGCAGGTACCCATTTTTGAATTTCTGGCTGGGAGGCAAGTTTTGGTTGCATAAAACCCAGTGTAATGCCAAACAGAGCCTTCTATGTGCTGCCAGTCCACATTAAGTAGCCAATTATAGCCCTTATTGGCACCCCCAGGAACTGTTTTCATGCTTGTGTTGCTCTCCAAAACTTTTTCAATTTAAATGTGGCTCGCGGGTATAAAAAGTTGGGGATCCCTGGTTTAGAACAATGAAACCTCAATTTTAAAACAGATTTAAGGTTGCCATACACAGGCAGATTTATCTGTCCATTTATGGGACCCTCCAAAGAGCCGGCCTGAAGCACTGCATCAACTTACTGATGGGGCCCTTCCCTCGACAGCCTACTTACCATCATTGTGCATACCTTGTGCAAACGATTGGATCAGTCCAATATCGCCCACCTTAAGGTGGGCAATTCAGGGAAACATATGCTCATTTGGAGACCCCACCACATGAGCGCATCACTCAGTATATGGCCAGCTTTATTGTATAAGACTTTCCCTAAAAAGGTTTAACTTCAGAAAGCAGTTGATAACTGATAATACTGACAACTAGGTAGATTTTATATAAGCTCACAGAAAAAGAGAAAATGATGGTTTCACAGGATGCACTCTATTGGGCTAAGTCTATAAACTCATTCAGTTTGCTATTATAGGGCATGTTGCTAAGAACAGTGGCAGAGACTTGCTTTCACAGTTGCAAAGCAGTGTGGTGCTCTGTCCTGGGGAACAACAACCCTAGGGGTGCAAGTCTTGGTAAATGAGCACTAAAGTGGGCGCTTTTGTTCCCTTTAGTGTTTTTGCACTTGACACAGAAGCAATAAATCCATTGTCTTATGGAAGAATAGTTCATTTAACAGTTTCTGGCTTCCCTGCAAATTATAACAAGAAGCCACACTGAGAACAGGTTAAACAATTTAGGAATTACAGTGCACAGAAGCTCCACCCAGGATATAAGTGTAATGTCAATGAAGATGCTGCAAGCAGTCAGCTGCAAATGATCAGCTAATTAGTAAAAGGTCCGTAGGGAGAAAAGTGAAGCGGCTCTCAGTAGCTTCTTTAATTTTAGCTTGACAGGAGATAAAACTGATGAGTTCCCAAATGGATTACAACCTAAATGCTAGCCAAGAATGCTAGAATGAATTTTATTTATGTTATTCAGCACATCTGTTGTTGGTTTTATTTAAACATTCAAGAGAGTACTACAGCATGGTTTTACCCAGTTGAAAGGAAAGGGCATTATTTTATCATTAGGTAAAGTTAGGGTGTTGTAGAGTTTATCCTATCATTTGTGCAAAACATTGATTTGGAGAACTACATTTTGTAAATGGTCTAAATGGTCTATAGCTGGCCATACAGCCCTAACGACCAATTTCAGTGCTATGCAACAAATCTGTCAAATTATCGTAAGGTTAGTGAACAATTGTATATCTAGCGATTTTTCAAATCGATCAGCAGGTTTAAAAACTTTTGTTGTTAACAATAACATTTGCCCATTGTCCAGTTGTTTTCAGGGCCAAGCAGGTAGTTTTCCTTGAAATGGTCGTTTTCATTGATGTGCAATACATTTAAATTAAAATTTCAGGATAAACTTGGTCGTACGATAACAAAAATGTAAAAAATCTTAACATTGATGGTCAATTTAATACTAAATGTATCTTACCTGCCAACATCACCAAAAGAAAAAAGTGTTGTTGGACAATCCCTTTTATTAAACCTGCATATTTTTGATACTGTCTCTGTACTTGAAACTCCCACTATAAACAGTACCAGGGGTATGGACACAGCTACTGTAGTGGTGCTGTAGTCCCAGAAAATTTAGAAGCAGGAAAACAAAGAAATTGAGATTCAGAGCTACATCATGTAAGCTTAAACCTAATAAGCAAGCATAGTTGGGAATAGGCTGGGGTCGGGATGGGCATCTTGTCAACTGTAATAAAAGAAGTCCAAAAAACAAAGTGGTTCAAAAACAGGAAAGTCAATAAGAACAAAAGCTTAGAAATATACATATCCACATAGAAAGAGTGGTCTCACTTTGCAAAGTGACCAAGGCTTGGAGTCTATTTAAACCTGTTGCATATGTGTGCAAGGGTGTGCATGAAACATAGTGCCGCCATGTACGTGTAACTAAAGGCTCTCTTACATGTAAACATACTGCCATGTGCAGATAACCTAAGGTGGCACTAATGAGTCAGAAATATAAACTCCATGCAGATGGAAAATAATTTTTTAAAAACATAGCACCTTAAGGAGGTACACAATGCAGCTTTCAGACATGCCAGGGGTCTAGTGCAGCATGTTAAAAACAAACCCGTTCCACAATTATAAGCCACAACCACTATTATAAGAAGCCTCACCCACAAACATTTCTGATATTTCCCACTTTAAATCAAAGTTATTCTGCTATTTCCTCTACTAAACAATTGTATGGTCAAAATGCATAGATTTACTAAAGAATGTGGCTCAAAGTATGTAGGAACCCAAAAATGAAAATAGTATATTCAGCTTCAGCAGACAAAGCACCCTGTCCACAGTGGGCTTAGTTCTTACACAAGAAGGGGTCAAATGCCATTCATTGCTTTCTGCAGGACTGCGCACTGAAAACCTTCATCTTATAAAATAGGGCATTTGTTGCCAATAAATAGTTAAGGTATGTGTTGGATCAACAGAAAGAAAGTTTACATGTACAAAAGAATATTACACTTTTTGAAGTTACTGGTCCTTTAACATTTGCTGTTTAGCACAAACGACAAACACCAGCTGAACAGCACATTACAGATTTTTTAACATTTCCTGTGATCACTGTTGTGTTGCAGAAGCTTGCATTATTCAACCTAATTATCACATTTTCAAACTGGAATCCATATTTTTTTCTTCTTCCCTTTTATATTTGTTGGCCATTATGAACACAGTTCATCTCTCTCCCATTCTAAATACCTCATTTTGTTAGAATTCTATTAACATGTTCTAATGTAAGTACTATATTATGCTCTAACATATACTGCAAATTAATTTCTTTTGACAGTTTCCCTGAAAATACTTGTGATTTATGTGCCTCTTTCATATTTTGCTTTTCAGCTCTGCTATATGGATTACTGTGATTGCGTTTTTCATTCAAAGCAGCATTAAAAGTCTTTGCCTGATTCTGTTTTCGAAAGTGTTTGCTAATGCGTTTATGACTAGGATATACTAGATGCTTCATATTAGTCTTGATCCGATGCATCAGAAAGAAAACATACTGTAACATGCTTGGCTTGACTAAAATAGTCTCACCTGATTTAATAGATATTAAATGCATACTCTCTTTTGCTGTGTTCAGTTGCCACCTTCACATTTTCTTGCAGTCGTTTTCTTGGGGGGTCAGGGATTAAATAAAATATGTGCCTACATACTGTATATGTAATATTTTGTGATAATAAAAGCCTTTTATTCCTGTCTTCTCATTAACACCCAATCAGGTAATTACTTTCATTTTCTAAATTGTAGTAGACTAAACTAATTGCTGAGTATTTGGTATTGTATGTATAACTTTAACTTTATTAGCAACTAGTAAATAAGTCCCGGTTTCTTTTTGTGGATAGTATCCAGAGCTTGTGTGTTCTGGTGCATATGCAGCTCATGGGAAGCACTGTTCTGTTCCGCTGAGAGCACATCCGGGCAGTGAGGGCAGTGAGGTTGGGGAATGCCCTTCCTAGTGATGTGGTAATGGCAGATTCTGTTAATGCCTTTAAGAGGGGCCTGGATGAGTTTTTGAACAAGCAGAATATCCAAGGCTATTGTGATACTAATATCTACAGTTAGTATTACTGGTTGTATATATATAGTTTATGTATGTGAGTGTATAGATTGGTTAGTATAGGTTGTGTGCTGGGTTTACTCGGATGGGTTGAACTTGATGGACAATGGTCTTTTTTCAACCCTATGTAACTATGTAACATCCAACCAACTATAGATGTAGCGATATGATCAGTTATACTATTAGTTTGGTGTTGCCAAAAAGATGATACAGGTATAGGACCCATTATCCAGAATGCTCGGGACCAAGGGTATTCCGGATAAGGCGTCTTTCCGTAATTTGGATCTCCATACCTTAAGTCTACTAAAAAATTAATAAAACAGTAATTAAACCCAATAGGATTGTTTTGCATCCAATAAGCATTATTTATATTTTAGTTGGGATCAATTACAAAGTTCTGATTTATTACTACTACAGAGAAAAAGGAAATCAGTTTCAAAATTCTGAATTATTTGATTAAAATGGAGTTTATGGGAGACAGGCTTTCCGTAATTCGGAGCTTTCTGGATAACGGGTTTCTGGATAAGGGATCCCATACCTGTACAAAGTCAGAAAGAGACTGTTTGTACTCATACTTTGGTGACTGTGTCTGCCATGGTTTGACATGACCTTGACAAGATATGATTATCTAGCCTTTCTGATAAACTACCCTATGATTAAGCATCCCTTAAGGCACAAAACGCGTCAGGCTTTTTTGTTTGAGATGCTTTTTCTTTAAAGTAAAACTAAACATGTTTTAACTGCACCACAGTTCTATTTTTGGTTGTGGTTGTGCCAACCTATTCTCATTTTGAGACTATTTGGTTTAATAATCTTCCTAAGAGCTGAAGGGGTTAGGTGTGTGTATCTGGGCCACTTACTTTACTTAGCCGGATTTGAAAAAACTATCTTGTTTTTTGGATTATTTAAATGATTAAAGGGTATGCCCACCTTTTTGCAAAGTCCAAACAAAGCACTGAAATATAGTATTCTGTCTTTGAATGATGTTCTTACCAAATCCTGGATTCAGTGCAGATGCAAAGACTGACAACAGGGAGACATATGTGCATGCTTTGTCTGTTCTCATTCATTTGCATAGAATTCATCTTATTGGCTACAAATAAGATTTATGGTATGCAAATGAGTAAGAAAGAGATAGGGTATTCTTAAAGAAGTAGTTCACCTATAGTTTAACTTTTAGTATGAAGTAGAAATCAATATTGTGGGACAATTTGCAATTGGTCCTCATTTTTTTTTTGGCTTTTTGTTCCAGTTTGAACAATTTCGATAGCTATCTGATTACTAGAATGCAATTTATCCTAGCAACCAGTCAATATTTAGAGCCTGAATAGAAAGATAAAAAAAGTAGCAATAACAATAATTGTAGTATCACAGAGCAATAGTTTTTTGAAGTGCAGTGGTCAGTGACACCTATTTTAAAGCTGGAAAGAGTCATATGAGAGAAGGCATATAATTCAACAAATATAAAAAAATGAAAGCTTGCTAGGAATAGGACATCTATAACATACATCCCCTTTAACACCATACAGTCTTTACTATTTTTTTCTCTCCCCACTGCTGACCTCTTTCTCATCATAGTGAAGGAGGGGGTTGGAAAACCTGAGGATTGAACAGGCACATATTTCAATCATTTATATCATATATTGAAGGCATTTGTGTTGACCTCCTATATTGAGAAAATCGGTAGGACTTTGCAAAAGTTGGAACCCCGCCCCTTTAATACTTTTACTCTTAAGCACTGATAACTGATGTGCAGGAACTGGTGTTTTAAAGGGCATCTGTTGCCCCAAAATTGTTTGCTGCACCCATGCTGGGGGCTGATACAACACTCACCCCATGCAGGGGAAAATGATGCCCCTGACAGTGATGCAGCTAGCCAGTTATACCTGGAGCCATTGCCAGCTGGGGTTCCCTGCAGTGAGCATCTGCAGCACAGGAGTGGAAGTTAAAATGTGTGTATTTGACTACCTAAAGATTCTGCAGTTGACTAAACCCACAATAACCAACTTTTACGAGTAAAGTATGCCAAATGTGCAGTCCCACATCAGGAGTATGGTATTCTACATGTTAGACACATAACCCAACTTAGAGCAGCAGCGGACTACCTTGCAGTGAAACGAGATAGGGTATTTATGCTATATAACTAAAGCAGTGATCCCCCAACCAGTGGCTCGTGAGCAACATGTTTCCCCCAACCCCTTGGATGTTGCTCTCAGTGCCCCCAAACCAGGTAGTTATTTTGAATTCCTGACTTGGTGGCAAGTTTTGGTTGAATAAAAACAAGATTTACTACCAAATAAAGTCTGCTGTGAGCTGATAGTGTCTATAGAGTCTACCTAATAGCCAATCTTAGCCCTTATTTGGCACCTCCATGAACTTTAATGATGCTTGTGTTGCTCTCCAAGTCTTTTTAGACTTGACTGTGGCTCACGAGTAAGAAAGGTTGGGGACCCCTGAACTAAAGGATGAACAAAATAAACTAAACTTCAGTTAGTTGCCAAAGTTGCTGACTTTAGAACTTAAATGTTAAAGGGGTAATTCAGTTAAAACTAAAAGGTATGAGTCACCTACAAATACGGCTTGTGAAACCTTTGCATGTCTTGCAACAGTAAGTTTGCAATTGCAAATGTTTTTGTTTGCATGAGTGCACAGTGTATGTCATAAAACTTCTTAACTTATTTTTGCATTTAAATTTATGCTGTCTTCAAGCAGGTATTAAACATTTGCAAAGTAATAAATGTTTAGTGAACAGTATTACATTGGGATCAGCGCTAAACATTCCCAAAAACACCATTTTACACTGCTTGCAATTCTTATTACTATCCCCCCCCATAGTTACTTCCTAATTGGAAAAGTTACTCTGCCTGCACATGCAATTTTCCCCTGGTCTGGGAAGCAATTGAAGATTTTTTACCACAGGGTTAATGTCACCTTTGACCATTATAAAACACGGGCCTATTCCATAGCTTCCCTTAATAGGCTGCTAAAGTTAGCATGAAAATGAATATTAAGATGAGTAATTGTAAGCTACAAACACCATCGAATGTTAGCGTTTTGAAATGGCTTTTGATAACATGCAGAAAATGATGTTCCCAGAAAAATAATTTCAGTTAACAAGTAACAAGGAATTGTAGATTTTTCTCGAGTAAAAGATGTTTAGAAATATGCTCTTTTCAGCACATCTTTTCGTATATATTCTGCCATTTTCTTCACTTTAATCGCAGATAGTTAAAAATACGGTAAAACTATGATCCATCACTTTAAAGGAAGCTTCATTGTTTTTTTTACTACGTCCTTTTATCCCTACTTATAATGATACAAACTGATTTTAAATGTTTGTGATGGGGTCCTTTGGCCCTACTGATCAAATGTGATAAGTGCATTCGTATAATATTGTATATAAAATTGTATGCCATTGTATTGAAAAGGGGAAACATTCAGAAAGGTTAAAATGTTTCATAGATACCTGTTGTTATAATTTTGTACTTTGCAGTGAGGCCCCTGTTAAGCTGCTCTAGCATTTCTGTGGTGAATTTGTTTGGTAGGCAAAATAAAATTAACAGTTTAACTAATTCTAGAGCAATTATGATGTGCATTATAGTATAGTGTTACATTACAGCTTATAATAGCCTAAAATGTATGTAAAAATTAACACTGTTAATTTTTTATGGATTTCATAATATTAGGAGTTCTTACACTGCCTATACTATGAAATGTAACTTGAGCGCTACCTGCTGTTTGCCCAGGCAATGGCTGAGCAGAATTGTAAATGCTTATTTTTATGGTAAAGGAAGTTTCTCTTACAATTTATCTAATCATTTCTCTTACAACGAGCATTTTTCTATGCGAATGTTGATAAATACAATTTTTATTTCTTTCTCCTGGATAGTGATGAACAAATCTGTCCCATTTTGCTTTGCTGAAAAATTTGTGAAACCGTAAAAAGATTTGCCAAATGCGGAAAATGACATGTGCCAAAAATAGCTGTGGCCATCAAAAAATTGTCGTGGGTCGTCTGTGTGCGGCAATTTTTTTTGAAGTGCATCATTTTTTGACACGTGCAACACTTTTTTTTGACGTTTCGCGAAAGAATCCGCCAATGGCAAAAAGAAGAAATTCGCCGCAAATCCATGCCTGCCAAAAAATTTGCTCATCACTACACCTAGATGTTTATGTTGAGCAGTATTAGTGTATATAGCAAAGCACTATAAAACTTTGAATTTGCTATATTCCATCTTAACTATTTAATCACTCAATATCTTCTTTCATTTAGGATTCTTACCCTTGAAATACCTTAGCAGTTCATTTTAGTTTTCCTGTTCTTTGTTGCTATCGCACAATCCACTTTATTTTTATTTGATCCCTCTGTAAAAAGTCCCAGTTCAGTCATTTTTTATTCAGTGACACCTAGTTCTAAACATGATAAGGTCAATTACCTGGTGAAACAGAACTTCCCCCAAACCTTCCCAGACTGTTAAATGGTCCTAAAGATTAAGAAAGCTTATGTGTGTATGTTGTTTACAGTATCTTGAATACACTATGATGCTATTGTTTAGTAAGGCACTGTAAAGTCGACATTGTAAGACTCCATAAAATACATAGCTGTGAGGTTCTGGGGAGAGCCATTGGAAGAGCTTGGATGGAAGTAATTGTCAGTGTCACGTAGATGTGGTTTGCATAACTGTTCGCAGCTCTAAAGAGCAGGGCTTTCCGGGACCATTCAATTATCAGTTGCCTCTTTTAAGATTTGCTTCACTTTCTTCTTTCTTGTTAAACCTTTGAACAAATACACTTGCATTGTAAATAAAACAGCAGGACCTTTTGACAGCATTGCCTCTCTCGTCTTAGCAGAAGACTGGGATGGGAAATGGCTGCTCTCCTACTGTTATCAATGAGCCTGCAAACAGACCTTTTCACCTGTTGTTTTGAACAGTTATAAAAGGCACCTTAGTTCCGATGCTGAGGGAATGTAGCAAACTGCTTGATGTATTTTTGCATTTAGAAAATGAGCAAATGAAACAAATTCAACCATGTGTTCATTAATTGGCTGTTTTCAGTTATTCGTTTTCTTTAAAATACAGGGAAGTCTATAAATCAAATCTATTTTACCTGAGGACAATGTCCAGTGTTAAGTCATTTATATAATTTAACCATTTTTTTTCTTAAATCTGAGAAAATTTTGTGTATCTGCTGACATCATGTCACACAAAAAAGGAAATTTATTTCAGTTGTGTATACCACTGCAGATGGATTTATTAGGAGAGCAATAGAGGAAAAATATTAATTCAAAATTATTTTATGAGCACTATAATGAAAAATAGGATTGCTTTACAAAAAGAAAAAGGTAATCAAGGGTTTTGTACGTAGAGTGATTTTCCCTTCTATAACATTTGCTACTGTGTGAGAGGACTATGCCTTTTTTAACAGCAAGAGTCAATGAGATAGCAAAGCTTAGATGAAGCAAAGGAAACACCTTACATCGTACATAGAAGTAAGGTATGGGTGTGGGTATGTGTTTCTACAACAGTGCAATGCAGGAATTGTCTAACCCAAGTCTCCTCTACTAACCTAAATACAGGTATGGGATCCCTTATCTGGAAACCCCTTATCCAGAAAGTTCCGAATTACGGAAAGGCCATCTCTCACAGACTCCATTATAAGCAAATAATTCTAACTTTTAAAAATGATTTCCTTTTTCTCTGTAATAATACAACATTACCTTGTACTTGGTCCCAACTAAGATATAATTAATCCTTATTGGAGGCAAAACAAGCCTTTTCAATGATTTTTAGCAGACTTAAGTTATGAAGATCCAAATTATGGAAAGATCCCTTATCCAGAAAACCCCAGGTCCCCAGCATTCTGGATAACAGGTCCCATACCTGTATTATAAATCTAATTAGATAAAATTCTAAATAAATTAAATCTAATTCATTAAAGGATGCAAGCTAGATTGGTATTTTACTTTAACATGTAGCCCTGACTTTTTAATAAAGCTTTTAATATGTGCATTTATATGGCATATTTGAAGGGGATCTTATTTAGCAGTGGCATTATCAGTTCAGATCTAAAAATGAAATTTAGCTAACAATGAATGCTAAAAGTTTCAAGTTTCAAGTTTATTGTCATATACAAATAACAATGAAGCATCATTACTGTAATAAAATTTTTTTGACCCGTGTTCCTCCCAACTTTACATAGACAAAAAAAAAAAAAAATACAAATATTAAATATAATAAAAGTGTGCAATAAAGGTACAAGTATTTACAATAATAAAATGCAATGCAATATTTGAAATTGTGCAGTGAGGATTTAAAGTGGCTTTGCTTAAAGTGACACTGCGAAGAGTCCAGTAGTTATGGGGAGGCAGAAAAGTGATACTGACTGCTTTTCAGAAAGTCCATTTGCTATACTTAAGGTGGCCATACACGTAGCAATTCCAATCTTTCGTGCGACCATTTGTCGCAAGAAAGATCGTTCCCACCTTCCACTGATGTTCGGGGCTGAATTGTCAGATATGGAGTTAGAAAAAATAGAAATTCTGTCTCCACCTGGCAATTCAGCCCTGAACGTAGATTTTGCTCGGGCGCTATCAAAAACTTTTAACTTGGCCAATCAATGAGTTGACCAATATCCATTGCCTTCTGTGATATCGGTCGCCTCTTTGAGTCGCCATACATGCACCGAATATCGTATGAAACGAGGTTTCATATGATAATATTGGTGCGTGCATGGCCGGCATTAGCAGTACACCATACCATAGCTTCATTACACCCCTTTAAACAAATTTACACTACTTCAATGAGCTTATATTTGTTATCACCCACAACCACTAGCTTTGCCTGTTGCCACATTGCATACTGCAGCTGCAGAAAAAGAAACAGAGCTGAAATATTCACACGAGTTAATTTGCAGTGCATCTGCAGAGCAGGTTATGTTGGCGATTTCTAATGATGATGGGCAGAGCAATTCCAGCTGAGAACTGTACATGTTTATAGATTCCTTTTCATATAGCTAAGACATAATCAGAGCAGTGGGAGACTGAGAGGCATCTCTACCCAACTGAAAACAGTACAGTCACCTCTGGGTGTCAGGAACTCCCTAGATGAGAACTGAGGACTTAGAGTATATTGGCCACTGTTCCCCCAGACTGAGCCACAAGAGGCAGTTTATCTAAATACATTTTGCTCCTGTCTGTATTCACCTGCTAACTTGCTATGATCCAGCTGCAGGCAATAGACCAGTTAAAGGAGAAGGAAAGGCTACAAAAGAGTTAATCTCAAGCTGCAGGCTTACCATCCATTGTCTCAAAGGTGCCCTTAAGTCTCCCCATATAGTGATGGTTTAAAAAAAAAAACGCAGAGCTGTGTGAATAAACTTCCCATGATGCCTCTCTCCTTCGCAGATTTGAGGACTTGTGAACAGAGGCGGCGCATGCGCAATGTGGATAATCAGTGGGTCATAATCAGTGAGTCTCCATTCAGCACCCTCTGAGCCGGTGGGGGAGAGGCAAGGGGGAAGAGTTCCGAGCTGCGGCGGGGTGGGGTTGGTTTGCTGGTGGGGGGAGAGGCAAGGGGGGAGAGTTCCGAGTGGCAGGGGAGCGGCGGTGGCGGGTGGCTGCTGGTGGGGGGAGAGGCAAGGGGGGAGAGTTCCGAGCAGCAGGGGGGGGCTGGTGGGGGGGAGAGGCAAGGGGGGAGTGAATGAGCGAGCGGGGGGGTGGGTTGCTGACAAAAGGAAACGAGCGGACCAGAGCGGGTGGTGTGTGACAAGAGGGGGGGCGTCGGGGGGGGTTGTGCAGACGAGGATGTATATTATGGATACAGATATCTCGATACATATAAGGACGCAACTGCTGGGGTGGGAGACACAGAAGGACGCGGGGGCGCAGGGAGGATGTTGGGGGGCGCATGCGCAGTAGAGACATTGAGGGAAAGGGAGTGGGCATGCCTTATTAAAGATGGCGGCGCCATTCACTGAAACAAGTATGTAGAATATAGCAGGTGTATCTGTGTAAATCTTTCATTAGGCAAGCCAGAAATATAGCGTTTTTACACAGCAATAGTAGTGTGCTTAATAGGTTTTGACTTTCCTTGTCCTTTAAAGGAGAAGGAAAGGTAAAAATCACTGGGGGGAGCCAAATTTTAGGCACCACCAGTGACTGGCTTACCTTTTACCCCAGGCTGCTGCTCCCGTTAAGAGAAAACCGCATCAGCACGGGGTAGCTGGGAGGGAGCTTTCCTCTTCTGTCTCTCTTCATACATCTGAATCCTGGGGCCTACGCATGACAACCTTTCTTGTCAAAGTTCTGCCTTTCACTCTACTGCGCAACCATCACGAAGACAGAAGGAGGAATAGGATCTCTCCCTCTCAGCTACCCCGGCTGGTGCAGTTTTCTCCTAACAGGGGCACATGCCCAGGGTAAAAGGCAAGCAACTACAATCACTGGGGGATGCCTAACATTTGGCGCCCCCCCCCCAGTGATTTCTACCTTTCCTTCTTCTTTAGGAACTATATAAGCGTACATCCTAAAACAACCTGTGCTGGATCATTCTGTCAGAATTACCCACTGTATAAAGAAAAACAGTCTGAATACTTGAAAGGGAAGTTTGAGAACAAACTTTATGTTAGTTTGAAAAATGTGAAGTCACTGAATGAAATCTGATGTGTTGTTGTCTCCACCCAGTTTTTCCAACCTTTAACCTAAAATAAATTAAAGAAATTCGATTGGCTGTTGGTGGCTCCGCTCACATTTTTAACCTTTAATACGTAGTCACCCAGTGACTGACTGTGCAAAGTTTGGGAACCCTGGTATAGTGTGAGAAAGGCAGCAGTAAAAACCAATAAAATTCAATTGGTGAAATCTGATTGGCTGTTGGTGGCTCTACCAACTTTTTATAACCTTTAACCTTATTCCCCCAGTGGTCAGGTGTGAAAAGTTTGGGGACACTGGTGTTAAAGGTGTGAGAATGGCAGCACTTTAAATTTCCCCATTAAAATCAATGAAATAAATCAGCAGTTTAAATAAACATAAGAAGGTGAAATATGATTGGTTGTTGCTGGCCCTGCCCATTTTTCTAGATTTGGAATGTAGTCACCTAGTGGCAAGCTGTGCAAAGTTTAGGGACCCTGACATTTAACATGTGAGAATGGCAGCAGTTAAAATTTCCCCACTTAAAACAATGAAAGAAATGTGATTGGCTTTTGGTGGCCCCACCCACCTTTTCTAACCTTGAGTACCTAGTCACCCAGTGACTGACTGTGCAAAGTTTGCAAACCCTGGCATCAAACCAATAAAATTCAATAGGTAAAATCTGATTGGCTATTAGTGACTCTGCCCACTTTTTCAACACTAAACCTGCAGTCCCCTAATGACCAACTGTGAAAAGTTTGAGGACCCTGGGGTTAATACTGTGAGAATGGAGAGTTTGGGTGTTGTACCCCTAAAACTGTAGGAGGAGTAGCATTTAGAAAATAGGGGGCGCGAAGAATAAGAAGAAGAAAAACTGGAAGAATAAGCTGAAGTCGAAGAAGAGTATGTTGGGTTTTTCAACCCAACATAATATAAGTCTGTGGGATGTTGGCAGGTTAACACCACTATATTGTGGGGAAGCAGCATGGGAGATGGGGCAAAAGTTACTTGCCTTGTGTGCAATTACCTCTAGGACCAGCACTGGTCATGAAGGGCACTGGCTAACACTCCTTGGTGGTAAAACCAGACCTTGGCACAAACAACTTTTATTTAATATTTTATTGAAATATTAACAGTAAACAGACAGTAAAACAAAAAAAAACCTCAACCCTTTGGTGGGTGAGTATTAAACCCCCACACCTTCTCCAATAATCTAGGAATGGATTCTGGGCATCATTTTCAGTGAAACATCTCCTTTTGGGTTGAGGGGTTGGTGGTATAGGGACCCCATCCAGATGTTACTGTTGCTTTTGGTTATCTTAGGTCCATAGTTCTGGCCCATGTCCATGACGTTGATCCATTTTGAACCATTTTGCAACATCTTTGTCAAGATGGCAGTCTCATTGCAACAAGACAAATTCCTACATTCCTGGAGCAGACGAATCTCATCCTTTCCTCAGGATTATCACACACAAGCTGCATGAAGAGACAGGAGTTTAGATACCTTAAAGGGGACATATACCCTCCCATATAATGTAATGAGAGTTATCTTCTCTCCCTCTAATAAGAGAAATAGAACTGAGCTGGGGATTATCAAGAGATGCTTTCTCTATCATTTAACTAAGGGGGTCCAGTAAATTCCCTTCCTCCCTCTCACACTCACCTTCAGGATAAAGTCCCGGAGTTCGGGGCTCATGGAATGTATTTGACCTTTAGACTCCAGTGTAGGCTCCTGTTCCAGTTTCAGCCCGGTGGCCATCCGAAATAGAGTTACACCAAGTGAGTAATAATCCACAGTGTGATCATACTCATCCCTATAGAGAGCCTGCAAATGCACCAATAGAGGGGGTTAAGGAAGCCTTTTGCATGATGGGCTTTTATATTCCCTATAAGATATAAAGAAGCAGAAGGTTTAATCCTCACCTCAGGAGCCACGTAACCGCGGGTTCCAACGCAGCCCTTGGCTTTACCATTAATCATGTGTGCAGCCAGGCCGAAATCGGCTATCTTGGCATGACCCCTGCTGTCTAGCAGAACATTTCCTAGTTTCAGGTCCCTGGGAGGAAAGAGAGTCATATCAGCTTGTGAGACAGGTCTATGGCATGCTCAGTACCCATGCTGGGAAACTTATGGCTGCCCAGCAGGAGGCTTATGAACCCGTTAACAGACAGTAAAACAAAAAAAAACCCCAACCCTTTGGTGGGTGAGTATTAAAACCCCTTACCTTCTCAAATAATCTAGGAATGGATTCTGGCCATCATTTTCAGTGAAACATCTCCTTTTGGGTTGAGGGGTTGGTGGTATAGGGACCCCTATCCAGATGTTACTGTTGCTTTTGGTTATCTTAGGTCCATTGTTCTGGCCCATATCCATAACGTTGATCCATTTTGAACCATTTTGCAACAGTCAAGATGGCAGTCTCATTGCGACAAGACAAATTCCTACATAAAATAAAATGCACATTAAATAAGCAATTGTTCAAGGTTAGAACATTTGTTTGTAAATATAGCAGCAAATTCTCACAGTTCTATCCACTCACCTGCTATATAGCTCCTCCGGAACTATAGATTAGGCACTGGTTCTGCTCAGCTATCCAGAAACATCTCTACATTTATCTAAAACACGAGTCAGGTGTTGCAATTTCTGACAAATGATATGCCTCGGAATAGTTCCTGTTGGCTAGTGGTGAGGGGGATCTTCTCGCCTTTGGATTGCATTAGTGTCCCATAGGGCACAGATTCACCTAATTTTTTAGGTTGAGGCTAAAACAGAAGAAGAATCAGTGATACAGAAAAACCTATGTGTTCAATCAGGGCAAGGCTGCAAGGAACTATGGGGGCTATGGAACTATGGGGCTGTAGGATCTATAGAAACAAATGGATGCACAATCGTATTTCATGCTTTTAGGGAGATTTTCATTGGCTGAAACATAAAAAAAGAACAAGGCTTTGTGCATTTGGGTCCCAGGTTGGTAGGACCCAGGTTGGGTGTAGGTTATTTACACACCATATTTAGGTTATTTACACAACCTGAATAACTTATACTTTAGAGTTTCTCCCCCGCATTAGTTTTATTTCTGATCCCTGAATACAATATAAACCCCCTTTTATGACAAAATCTGACCATGTGTCTTTACCCAGTAACATTACTCGGATCAGCAGTGGCATAATTATATGGCACTGGGAACCCCACCAAAAAATCTTCAAAGGGGCCTGGCTAGCACCACAACCTGTTAGGTCACATTCGCCAACTTGTTGTTTCACACCCGCCCGCTTTTTGGTGAGTGGAGTGGAGGGGAGCGGTAGGCTACCTCTACGGCTATAGAGAAAGTAGACCCTGAGGTTCAGTTTCTCTGGGGCCCATCGGAGATGTCACTCCATGGGCCCCCAACTCCAGTCCCCAACTCTTCCACCACCCCCACCCCGCATGCTTTGTGTATCCAAACTTTTTTCCTTGCGACCATGATCAGGGGTGCAGGGGTGGGGATGGACTGCTCAAAGTTACTACCAGGGAGTGGGCCTGGGTTGGCGGGGCCCACCAGTTTTTTTCCAGTTCTCCTGCCAGCCCAGTCCGACCCTGTCATGGTCCAGGCCTCCCCCCCGGGTCCCCCAGACACTGGGGGTAAGATTAAACAAAAAGTACTTACCATAATATAAGGTGGTTTAAGTTTTCCACTTTCCAGGGCCTCCCAGTCAATGGGCCCCAAAAAAGGATGGTCCTTTATGGAGCAGACGAATCTCATCCTTTCCTCAGGATTATCACACACAAGCTACATGAAGAGACAGGAGTTTAGATACCTTAAAGGGGACATATACCCTCCCATATAATGTAATGAGAGTTATCTTCTCTCCCTCTGATAGGAGAAATAGAACTGAGCTGGGGATTATCAAGAGATGCTTTCTGTATCATTAAACTAAGGGGGTCCAGTAAATCCCCTTCCTCCCTCTCACACTCACCTTCAGGATAAAGTCCCGGAGTTCGGGGCTCATGGAATGTATTTGAGCTTTAGACTCCGGTGTAGGCTCCTGTTCCAGTTTCAGCCCGGTGGCCATCCGAAATAGAGTTACACCAAGTGAGTAATAATCCACAGTGTAATCATACTCATCCCTATAGAGAACCTGCAAATGCACCAATAGAGGGGGTTAAGGAAGCCTTTTGCATGATGGGCTTTTATATTCCCTATAAGATATAAAGAAGCAGAAGGTTTAGTCCTCACCTCAGGAGCCACGTAACCGCGGGTTCCAACGCAGCCCTTGGCTTTACCATTAATCATGTGTGCAGCCAGGCCGAAATCAGCTATCTTGGCATGACCCCTGCTGTCTAGCAGAACATTTCCTAGTTTCAGGTCCCTGGGAGGAAAGAGAGTCATATCAGCTTGTGAGACAGGTCTATGGCACGCTCAGTACCCATCCTGGGAAACTTATGGGAAGCAGGAGGCTTATAAAGCCAGAGCTGGGAAAGGGAACTATTTGCAAATTCCTACATTTCTCCATAACAATGATGCAGTTGGTCAGTAGGGACACGGTACTGGGTCTCTATTCTGGTAACTAAATGGGGCTGTTAGGCCTGGACTGGGATAAAAAATAGGCCCTGGCTTTTCAACTACAAAAAGGCCCAAACAGCTACCCAGCAGCCCAATAAATAGTGACTGTCTATTGCATCTTACTGCAACCCCTCTGGCATTTGCCAGAACCTACAGATTGTCAGTCCAGGCCTTGCTGCGGAATCTGTAAAATGCCAGAGGGGCTGCTGTAAGATGCCATAGACAGTCACTATTTATTGAGATGGTGAGGGGGGGTGCTGTTTGGGCCTCTGTGTACTTGGAATGGAATGCCAGTGCCTATTTTGGGGGGCCGTATTATATACTTTAGGGCCCAGGACCTAAATAAATAGCACCATTAACTCACCGATGGATATATCCCAGGGAATGCAGCGATTTAAGTCCGCAAATCATTTCAGCTGCCAGAAACCTACGGGAGATAGAAACACTGTTAGTGCCTGTTCCACTGCAGCCCACAAAGCCCTATGTATCATTCACTCCATGCAGCTCATTCACTGTCTCCGGCACCTACCGAATGGTATTGATGTTAAGGGGTTTGTTCTGCTGATAAAAGTCATATAAGGAGCCACCTGATAAATAGTCCATCACGAAATAGATGTTGTCCTGTAAGAAAGAACAGACAATGAGGAGAACAATAAAGGGAGGGAAGACAACATGTTACACATTCTGTACATTACAGCTCTATGGTAAGGAAAAAGGTTGTGGATTATGTGACACATCATGGCCGCTACTCAGTCAAACCTGTATGAAAGGGAGGGAAGTCATAAGAATTAGAGGAGCTCGTACCTCAGTGTGAAAAGCAGCAAATGCTTCTGTGAGGAACTTACAGTCCATGGCAGCTTCTAATATTTCCTTCTCAATCATGATGCTAGCCACAGAATTCAGTAGTATGTTCTTCTCTACCACCTTCACTGCGACCAGCTGTTTGGTGACCAACTCTCGCGCCAGCAGCACCTAAAGAACATAATAAGGAGGTGCAGCAGGAGTTATAGATAGAGATATAGATATATATGGTACATTATCCCTTATAATACATGAGTGATACCCAAAGTTCCCTGTATAACTCAGCCTGCAGACTTGTGCCTTTAAATGGTCACAAAACCCCTCAGTGACTTCTAATATCCTTATCATTTACAGTAGGGGGTACATTATCCCTTGTAATACACGAGTGATACTCAGTTCCCTGTATAACTCAGCCTGCAGCCTTGTGCCTTTATATGGTCACAGAGCCCCTTAGTAACATTGTACATTATGGCATTTTAGAGTACGGTGCTTATTATATTGTATATATGTCTATGAAGATTCTCATTCATGCAGGTCATGATATACAGCAGTGCTGTCCAACTGGCGGCCCGCGGGCCGCATGCGGCCCGCGACCCCCCTCTGTGTGGCCCCCCACCTGTCTGGCTGCTTTGATGGCTTACTCTTGTGTAAGCTTTAAATGGTATCAGTACTGTGATTAACTGCCCCCCCTGCATGGTTCTCACCTCAGATTCAGGCTGTAATCCCCCTGTATTGTTTAAAAATGTAATCTCCTGTGTTGTTCACACCTTTTAGTTTCTGCACTGTTCACCCCCTGCAGTGTTCACACCTCAGGCTCAGGCTGTAATCACCCCCATTGTTCCCCTGTTCACACCTCAGGAGCAGTAGAAACCCACAAATAATCCCTGCACACTACAAAAAGAACATATACTGAGGTGGTACTGCAATTATAAAGTTTTTTAATATATAGTTATTGTGCAGACTGTAGGAGCAGTGCCAGCATTGTGTCACTGTAGGCTGCCTGTGTGTGCCATACACACAGGCATCATAGGGCAAGCAGAGTATGGCACACAGAGGCAGGGTAGGGAAGGCAGAGTATGGCACACACAGGCAGAGTATGGCACACACAGGCAGAGTATGGCACACACAGGCCAAGTATGGCACAAACCAGCCAAGAATGGCACACACAGTGAAAGTATGGCACACGCAGGCAGGGTAGGGAAGGCAGAGTATGGAACACACAGGCAGGGTAGGGCAGGCAGAGTATGGCACACACAGGCCAAGTATGGCACAAACCAGCCAAGAATGGCAAACACAGTGAAAGTATGGCACACGCAGGCAGGGTAGGGAAGGCAGAGTATGGAACACACAGGCAGGGTAGGGCAGGCAGAGTATGGCACACACAGGCCAAGTATGGCGCAAACCAGCCAAGTATGGCACACAGGCAGGCAGAGTATGGCAGGTTTTTGCTGTACTACAACCATTAATATGGGTATGGTCATGTGATAACATGGGTGTGGTTTCAAGTGGGTGCGGTTTCAAAAAGGGGAGTGGTAAAAACTGGCTTCCATTATCGGCCCTCCACCATGCAGGTCAGAAAAATTCCGGCCCTCGGTACAACAGAAGTTGGACAGCACTGATATACAGTATCTAGAAGAATTAAGTCTAAAACAACTGAAGAAAACTTGAAGAAAAACTCAGAAAAGTCCAGTTGTTTTAGACTTAATTCTTCTAGATACTATATTGTATATAGGAAAATCTCACCCATTAAACTGTATAATACTGTTCATAACATTTCTCTTAACCAACACTGTAAGCCCTTTACCTATTTAGAGAAGGACATAACCATTACGTACCTTCCCATAGCCTCCTTTGCCGAGTATCTTATAGAAATTGAAGCTGTTAAGTAATCCGGTGGGACCTACAGGAAGGGCGCTTGCACCTGGAAAGAGAAATATTTTAATCATTTAATATCTGAGCTGAAACAGCACTCAAATCCCAATCATTTCTCTACAGGGCTGTGGGTATGAAAGATAATAGCTGAAGATGAAGCCAAAATACATATGTTTTATATCCAGTTTAAAGGGGTAGTTCACCTTTTAATCAAATTTTAGTATGATGTAAACATTAATATGCTGAGACAATTTTCAATTGGTCTTCATTTTTTATTGGTTGTAGTTTTCAAGTTACCTAGCTTTTTGGTCAGCAGTTCTCCAGTGTGTTATTTCAGCAGCTACTCAGTTGCTAGGGACTTATTTATTTATCTAGGCAGTTGTTTGAATGAGAAACTGGAATATGAATAGGTGAGGGACTAAATAGAAAGGTAAGTAATAAAAAATAACAATAACATTGTAGCTTCACAAAGCAATAATTTTTGTTGGCTGCTGTGGTCAGTGACCCTCATTTGAAAGCAAAAAAAGAAGCAGAAGTGGAAGGAAAATAATTTATAAACCATAAAATAAGTAAATAAATAAATAAGACCAGTTGCAGAGTTGCTAGGAATAGGACATTCTGTAACACACTAATGAGGTTATGTAATAAAAGGCACTAAGTTTGTCCAGGAACAGTAACCCATAGCAACCACTCAGCAAGTAGAATTTACTGGTCACCTGTTTAAAAGCAAACATCTTATTGGTTCGTATGGGTTGCTGCTCCTGGGCAAACTTAGTGCCTTTTATTACATATGGAGGTAAAAGGTAACTTAAAGATGAACCGTCCTTTTAAATTACAAATTCGCTACTTACTTGGCGCAGGTTGTAGTTTTGGTTCATCAATCTCCTGGTTTTCACCTCGGAGTCTTTTAACCGTTCCTTCTGTAGGTTCCTCTGCCCTAGGGCGCTTTACACCCTGGGTTGGGAAAGGAACTAAGGATTTCATGTTCTCCGACCCACTCGCAGCAGCGCTTGCAATGGCGCCGCTTGTTCCCGGTGGGCTCAGGGCACCACGTTTGGCTTCAGCCTTTGGATTTTCTCCTCTCTTTTTCTTGTTTGGGAGATCTTCTCCTTCTTTGCAGTTCTGCTCTGCCTTTCTCTTTCTTTGAGGGGCCTCATTTTTAACTGATTTCTCGGTCTTTGCCCAGGCAGATGCAATGAAGGTTTCCTTCAACTTTCGATGAAGAGAACGAAAGGCAGCAAAAAACATTGCCGTGAAGCCAAGGGCGTTGCTTTCTCTGGGTTTTATTTCCTTGGTCGGATTTTTATCCCTTGATTCTTCCTCCCTTTTCATTTTTTTGTTTATTTGAAAATCTTCTAGCTTTCGCTTTTTAGAATTGAGTTGTGAGTCCATAGATCGCTACGCTAGGCGCACGAGCTACGAGCTGTATAGCACACTCCTACTCCTCCTTTGCTATACTGATGACTTTCTGCATGTGACCTGCACAGGAAAACTCTGCTGGACACATCACAATGTCCCTGAAAGTCTTGCATTGTGATGTCACTGGTGCACATCCAAACTGAAACTGTTATGTCAGTAACAGATGTACCTAAGTGACAACTGTTGGACTCATTGAACTCATGGGATGTACCATTTTTAATTCATTGCCTAAAGCTATAGGCACAGATAGTTTTTGTTATAAAAATCTGTACTTAATGGATAGTGGGTTTATGTCAGGGAAGGGCAAACTGTAGCCACCAGGCTTTGACAGTTAGAGGGCAATGACAGCAGCTCATCTGGATTGACAGAATGGCAATTATTAACCCAGTAAAGGATGGCAATACAACCTCTTCTTTCCATGCTGGATTGTACAGGGAATGTGTGAGGTGCTAGAGAGGCCATAAGATTGGTTGGTCAGGCAAGGATGTATGAGCCCATTTTTTGGGTTCTTTTTATTGGAATTTGAACTGTAAACTTTTTAGGTACACAGTACCCTGTACTAAGCACAATTCAGTAGGAACAGACCCCTAAGTTTGCGCATAGCCTGTACAGAGAGATACCATAAAATCTATGGCAGCATAGGGATTCCCCTGTACTAAGAACATTTCAGCAGGGACATCCCCCTAAGTTTGCTCATAGCCTGTACAGAGAGATACCATAAAACTATGGCAGCATAGCGATTCCCCTGTACTAAGCACAATTCAGCAGGAACAGCCCCCTAAGTTTGCTTATAGCCTGTACAGAGAGTAAGGTATCCCCTGTACTAGTAACCCGATGCCATCAGGGTAGTAAATATACTAAACACTATGAAGGAATCATGAGAAATCTAGAATATAAATAAATAAGAACCACTTATTGGAAGGTCTGTGAAGTATGGGAAGTGGAGAATCCCTTTCTTTATACCTATAGCAAGGGACCACATGATTGAGAGAAAGAAATGTAATGCATGCTCTACTGGGAGTTACAGGGAGTTGAAACACCCCAGGCCTATGACAAGTGAGAGAAAGAGCAGCATATCTAAAGCAAGAACCAGTCCTGTTCTGGGTACATTGCAACAAGAGTTGCTTCTCAATTGGGTCACTGACTGAGCAGTTCTGGTACGTTTCTATGGAAATTGGGGGCCATTTACTATGTGGAGGTAGGATTTCCACCTTTGGTGAGTAATCACCCTGGACATAGGGGGCATGCGCATTAACATCAGCAGAGCACACCCCCTGACATCATTGGGCACACTGGCGACGTAATTGCGCAATCTGCTGACATCATCATGCAGGCGGCAACATGATTTTGAGGCAGGGTTATAGTGTCCGTTGAGTGCAATTCTGAACATTCTGCCCAGTTTTTGCAGAAGGTTTTCATTTCACCCGGACAATCAGTGGAGTAACTATTAAGGGGGCCTGGGGGTACAGGGGGCCGAGCAAGGGTCTGCTTCCTTGGTAATGACCTGTGATTGTGTGGTGGTGGGGGGGATTGCCGGTGGCTAGCCCCAAGTGAAATATCAAAATGAAATACTAGAAAGGGAAGTTTGAGAACAACCTTCATATTTGAAGGTATATTATGGGTATCTCCTAGTTCCTTAATCTGTAAAGGAGGAAGAAACTCATAGTTCTCCCTCTTTGGACTCCTGGGACTACAAAGGACTACAATGGAAAATGCTAGAGAGCCTGAGCTAATGTTTTAGGATAAGTTCAGAGCTCTATGATGGTTTATAGCCTTAGTGAATTCAGCAAACAGGGCCATGTGTATTAAGATTAGATGTAATGACCAGGTGACACAGACCTAGCGCAGTATCCAAAGTAGAATGGGATCTCGGCTATTACTTTTCTCTGAGGAAGGCATCCACTAAAGGTATCCAGTACACTGAGGTGTAATTTCTATAAATGGCACTAAAATTTTAACCAATCTATTCCCTACCTTAAATAAACCCGGTCAGAATTTGACCAGAATAGGCCAAAAATGCTGGCCACAACCTGGGTTAGTATTATAAATTTACCAGCAATGTACTTGCTGGTAAATTTGTAATTTTCTTTTGTTCCTCTGCTACATGGTCGGACTGGGCCGCTGGGGCACTGGAAAAAAACCTGTGGGCCCCGGCAGCCGAGACCCGATCCCTGCAGGACACTCAACTGATCCTCCAGTCTCCCTCCCGGGTGGTTGGTTGGGGCCCTTTGGAGGGTGCAGGGGTCTCTGAGGCAGAAAGCCCCAGTGGGCCCTACACCCCCCAGTCTGACCCTTCTCCCCTAATCTGCCTTAATTCCCGCTTAAATTTACCTTTTGTCTCAGTTGTCTGTGATCAGCCCCTTTATGTCACGGGACTGATTCTTTGTGTCATCACTTGGCTCCCAGTACACCCTGCCAATATTCTACTATTGGAAAGGCGCCAACCCTAAAAGAACTATTATGTGTCAGCACATTGATTCTACCCATTACTAACTTGATTGGATTTAGTTAGCTCAGTGTTTATAGAAAGGAAGTGCAGGTATTAGCAGGGATGTATTTAGGTCTGTTGCCACCTAGACACTGGATCTAAATGTGTACCCTACGTTGCAGCGTGCATGCGCATGATGTCACTTCCGTGAGGGCTGCCCACCTGAAGCTGCCACACTAGCACAGGTCCTCAGGTGCATATATATAAATACGGTCCTGGGTATGGGATCCATTATCAGGAACCTGTTATCTAGAAAGCTCCAAATTATGCCAAGCCCACCTCCCACAGACTCCATTTTAATCAACTTATTGCACAACTTATCACTTATCCAGAAATCCCTAGGTCCCGATCATTCTGGATAACAGGTTGTGGTCGTTGTTTAGATATTTAAGATTTACAGTTCAGCTACATTACCCTTTCCTCCACTACTTCAGTGATGGATCATCTAAGACAGTGCTGTCCAACTTCTGCGGTGCCAAGGGCCGGAATTTCTCTAGCATACATGGTGGAGGGCTGCTAATGGAATAGTTTTGACCACTCCCCTTTTTAAAACCACACCCATTTTATCACAATGGTGGTAGTGCAGCAAAAACCCAAATGCTTGGTCCTCACTGCGGGGATATCAACCGTTATTCATATATGAAAGAATTATATTATGTCATATTAAGACACACCCTTATATCCATATGCCTCCTCCTCCTCTGTGGATAGCACAGCAACCCCCAGCACATAATTACACACCTTAGGGGCCATTTAATGGCTATTTCCAACTACTAACAAACTCCCAGAACAAACCCCTGCCAGGTTCACCTCCCACAGGCAGCAAAGGGCAGGCAGAGTATGGCACACACAGGCAGCACTCTGCCTGCCCTATGCTGCCTGTGTGTATCATACTCTGCCTGCCCTACCCTGCCTGTGTGTGCCATACTCCGCCTGCCCTATGCTGCCTGTGTGTGCCATACTCTGCCTGCGTGTGCCATACGCTGCCGGCCCTATGCTGCCTGTGTGTGCCATACCCTCCCTGCCCTATGCTGCCTATGTGCCATACTCTGCCTACCCTATGCTGGCATAGGGTAGGCAGTACATAAAATGTCTGAGGTGTGAACAGGTGAACAATGTGGGTGATTACAGCCTGAGGTGTGAACACTGCAGGAGGTGAACAATGCATTGATTAAAAGGTGTGAACAACACAGGGGATTACATTTTTAAACAATACAGGGTGATTACAGCCTGAATCTGAGGTGAAAACCATGCAGGAGCCAGTTAATCACAGTACTGATACAATTTAAAGCTTACACAAAGCATCTAAGCCATCAAAGCAGCGAGACAGGTGGGGGGCCACACAGAGGCGGGTCGCGGGCCGCCAGTTGGACAGCACTGATCTAAGAGAATGTGTCCTATATAGGCCATTCTCTACCGAGAGTTTTCACTTATTAGGGCCTGTGACAAATACCAAATTAGCAGTGTGCTGAAAGAACTTATTTTTTATTTATAAAACGTAAAGACAATAGCACTTGGTGTGAATGCAAATGCTTTGCCACACAGTTAATGGGCAAAGCTTCCCCATAGACTTTCATTGTAATTGCTCTCTCCTAGTAGGTGCAATCTCTGGTCCGGAGATAATCACTTGAAATATGTGTAAGTGTAACCCTTTCTTGGCACACTCACTTCTGTTGGGCTGTTTACTTGCTTTAACAGGAGAATTTGTTCTCTTTGAATTATAAAGATACTGGGAACTGGGATTTTAGTGCAGTGCCTCCACCTAGTGGACACTGAGGAGCACACCTCAAGGGACTTTCCACTAGGAATAATCACACACAGTTTGCAGCAATATCAACTTCATAAAACTGTTGAAATAGAATGTAAAACAACTTTAGGGATAACTGATTATCCTGCCCTGAGGAACTTGTGCAGTCTATCCACTGCTGGCACAGTCTCTGTAGGTGCCCAGTCCCAACTTGGATCTGGATAGACCACAACCCTTTTATTCAGTTCAGTCCCTTCCCCAAGAGATCTTAAAGGAAATGTAACACAACATTTTTACTTTCAAGATATCCATTCTATATACTTTAATTAACAAATATAGCATAAAAATTAGAAAAATTACAATAGTATTAGTGGTATTTTTAGTAAATGTACTTTACCACAGATTTACTGAGCTCTGGCAACAGATCTCTCCCAAGTCGCGCATCCCATTTCCGTTTAGATCCCCCTCCCTCTCTCTGTGCAGGCTCAGGCACCGCTCCTTCTTACAGACATGCAGACCCAGCAGAAGAGGAGAAAAGGTCTGTCTCCCATCCCTCTCCTTTGCCTCTTTGTGCCCCATCGCTAGTAGCCCATCAATCACTTTTAAAAGGACACCGAAGAATGCAGTAAATTAACTTCCGGATTAAACCGGAAGTCTACCCCATCGCCGTATCGCCTTTCCAAGCTTTGCCCAGTAAGTCACTGGTAATGTAATTTATTATAAAACCACTTATAATATCACATTTTTTTAATGTTATTTAGGCTAATAAAAGTATTTAGAAGTGATATCTTTAAAGTAAAATTTTTGTGTTACTGTTCCTTTAAGTCCCCCCCGGGTAGCGCTACCTGCCCCAGAGTACCTTCCCTTTTGGAAAGGTGGCTGCTCCCACGTAGCAGGCAAACGAACAATACCTGTCCTCACCAGGGGACACACACGGAGATTCCACAGAGGACTTTGTAATCCTTGGCAACCCAGCAGACTCTTCTCTTTTCAGTCTGAACTCACAACAAGTGGTACTGGCTGCTCGCTCTGTATCTCTCTTCTAAAAGCTGGCAAAACAGCAGGGGCTCTCTTTATCAACTGCTGGGCCTGCCCCTTGATTTTTGGCTCCAAACGTAGGCACACCTCCTCCCAGAAGTGCACGGGAGGCATCCAGCCAATTGGGTTCCTCTCCAGTCTGATAGTAGTAGTAGTTGCTAGGCTGGATAATGTCACAGACTGAGAAACAGGGGAAAGAGTTCTCTGATCCCCTACATAAGTCTATGGTGGCGTAATTTGAACCACTAAACAACAACAATGCCTTTTGGCAGCCAGAAGGTTGGCTTTTGCGTAATCAGTGGAATAATTAGAATTTCTATTCTTAAAGACTTTAATTCCCCAGGAAAACGTATTGTTTTGCTAACATTGTACCCAGTCCTGGGCAGTGAGCTGCAATATCTCTGGGATTTTGATCCCTGGTACAACATGTTCTGTGTGCCACAGCCTTTAAACCTCCTTATACATGCTGTATAATAAAAAAGACAGCTGTGTGCAATACAGAAAGTTACCTGATGATGATGAACATTGTAAGTGTTTAGCCAATAGAAAGGCTCTGACTGTATACCCTCGGTTTAGCGCCGCTCATAAACGACAATATTATGCATACATTATTTTTGGAATTCAAATTATTTTTATCTAATTGTCGTGTATAAGTCATAATTATGTTGCAAGCCACTGAGAAATAAAACAGGCCAAGGCATAACACAGCTTTACACTTGTTGATATTTTGTTTAGCAGAGTGCCTTTTCCTTGTACCTCAGTCCTGTTATTCTGTTGCTCTGTAACACAGTCCCTCACTTTCTCCAGTTAGATGCATTATTTGCCATACTTTTCCCGCCAACTACCCTTTACGCCTTTGCTATTTTTCAATTATTCGCTACTATCACATAAATACGCCATATAGACACTGCCTGCCCAAAGCTACGACCAACGTTACTTTCAACGTGGCAACTCGATTGCGTGATAGCGTTTTAGTAGGCAGTACTGGTTGCTAGGAGATGGGCAAAAAAAATGTATAGTATCGCTGTATCGGCAAATGCGCATGCGCGCCAGGCAGCGAACGAAAGCAAAACCTCGGGCGTCCGGAAGTGACGCAATGAAGATGGCGGCTACGAACAAAAGTACCGATCTCTGCATTCTTGCCCCAGAAACAGCGGCACAGTAAGGTTTTTAGGGTTCTAAGCGATGCGGTTCAGGAAGGGTCTCGGCAATCAATGCAATGGTTATAAACTGACCAGGAGGGTTTGTTTGTACGAGGACAGATATGTGAGCAATGTGCTATAAGTGCCAGTGTGGTGGTGACCTGCTGCGAGGTGTCATTTTAAGCAAAATTCGCTTTTTGACACGATTGTTCCTTTTAAAACCGTTTGCGATCCGATCACTTACTATCGATTTTCCTTTCCGGTTAAACAGCCCCAAGAGAGATTATTCTCAGCCGCTCTAAATAATGGACAGTCTGGCAACATGGGCAGAGTTGTTGCAACTTTGTTCCAGCTGACAGAGAGTAGATTGTTGTACTTCATTCTGATCCTGCGTGACTTGGATTGCTATTTGCTTGGTAACATTGGTTTCATATCAAAATGTCAAGCAGTTTTATTCGTCATGCAGTTGTGACTATTGGCATACAGCACAAGGGAGGGGGAAATGAAACCTCAGTGGAATTGCAGTTTGGCTGAAGACACACAGAGCTACTTAGTCGCAGCTACTTGTCATGGCTACTAAACACCGTAAAATACCCTGCCATAGACAATACTGAGAATTGCCTTTGCTAAAGCACACGTAGGGACAGTTATCAGTAAATGATCAGCATTCTCTATTTTAGTAGCAACAAGAAATAGCTGCTACTAGTAGCTCTGTGTGTCTTCACCCTTAGTAAATTTGGAAGAAGAATAGGTGGCATGAATTCAGGAATTGCTCATATGTGACATGGAAATGTAGGCTGCCTGCACTTGCACATTGACATTAATTCATTTTTTGGCATTTATTTTTGATGCAGGACACACTGAGAACCCTGGAGCAAAGGCCTGGTCCGAATGTGGTGGTAGCTCCAGGGTTCTGCTGGGTCAATAGGCGTAACTGTTCGAGATTCTTAAACAGGAGATGGGAAGGACTGAGTGGCAGTGAGCACTTTGGAAGTGTATGGAGTGCCCTGTTGCACAAGTACCTTTAATGAGTGGGATTTTTCACACAGTTGACTGCAGGGAAATTTTCACTGCAGCAACTGTGCTAGTGCTTGTGAATGACCCCTATAAGGGAGGTTTACTAGCCCTTGATAAAATATTCTATGTGACCTTATATTGTAAGCTCCGCTGGAGTAGAGCCTGAAAATGATCTCTCTAAAGTGCTTCAGGACATGTTTATGCTATATCATTAAATGGGAATAATATTATTCTTTGGTATGTTGCACTCCAGGACTATATAATAGTACTCCGTGGCAACATTAAAATAGGGTTTAATTGCAAATGTAGGTGCTAAATATCACTAATGCAGTTACACATAGCAACCATTTGATCAGTCTACTTGGGAAATGAAACCAGTGAGCTGATAGCAATAATTTAGCACCTGTTTTAGTAAGTTATCACCACTCCCTCATGCTATATAATTTAAATAAGCTATATGCTTTAATACAATGTCCTAATAAAATGGTGTATATTAAATATTAATTAAAGGAATACTGTAATGGGAAACATGTTTTTTGCAAAACGCATCAGTTAATAGAGCTTCTCCAGCAGAATCCTGTGAAGTGTCCTCTAATAAATGTCAGTAACACTTTACTGCTGAGCGGAAAGTTGCCGTGATATCACACCCTTCCCTTTCCCCCAGCAGCTGATCAGCAGAACAATGGGAAGGGAGCAAGATAGCAACTCCCAGTAGATATCAGATAATACACAAAATCCAAGTCTGACTTGGGACTCCTACAGTTACATAGGAGTAGGAGAAACAATAGGTTACCTGAAAGCAGTTCTAAGGGCTGTGACACATGGGACTATTAGTCACCGAGCGACAAATCTCCCCGAAATGCCATCCCACTGGCTAGGATGTAAATTGCCAGTGGGATGTCGCACACAGTGGCGTGATTTGCCGTAGTGGCGGAAGTTGCCTTGAGAGGAAACTTCCGCGACTTCAGCAAATTGCGGCGCCGCATATGCCATCCCACCGGCGATTTACATTCTAGCCGGTGGGATGGCATTTTGGGGAGATTTGCCGCGCAGCAACTAACGTCCCCGTGTGTCACAGCCCTAATGTGTAGCGCTGGCTCCTTTTGAAAGTTCAGAATCAGGCACAATGCACTGAGGCACCTACACACCAATATTTAAACTAAAGATTTGTTGGTTTAAGAATAACTTTTTAAATGGCAGAGTGAATTATTTTCTATGTAAAAGTCACATTTATTGGGAGGTGCCAATTTGTTTGTGAGTCAGATTGCTAATCTGTGATCCTGGACTGTTGGAACTGTAGAAAACTTAAATGATTATTTTAGGAGCATAATCTGTGCCACAGATTTTGATACTGTGTATTCTTACAAAATTTGTGAAGTTCCCCTGTGTCATTAATGGAATAATTTAGGGGACAAAATTGGGAGTTTGACATTTTTGTTCAAAAGCAGTGCTCAAAATTAATACTTGTATTCTAGGCCAAATATTTAATTGCATTGTTATTAGGGTAGGCTAATTAAGGTTTGTCATTTTGTTCTCTGCAACTTTCTGGGTAAAAATTAAGATTTATTTTGCACCATCTGGAACAGCTATACACATTTTCTATTTTTAAAATGCCACTAAATGAATGAATGGCATTGAGTAGTGGAATCATTTATATGTTTTGTATATTTTAAACTTAAAGGAACATCTGAGGTATAGGATAGGTTTCTTTACTGCAAGGGTATATGTGGTAAAAATCACGTAATCTGGGTTTATTTTTGGTGACCAAAATGAATAGAGTTCCCTTTGTTTCCTAGGAATTGTTTCATTTAAAAAAATAAAATAAATAAATAAATTAAATGGGTTGGTTACCTGTCCTATTCTTAGTACTTTTCATTTGGTCTTTATTTTTTGTTTTGCTTAAATTGTTTGCCTTCCCCTTTCCTGCTTTCAAATTGGAGTTGCTATACCCGAAAACTATTGGCCTGTGAGGCTACAATCTTTGTAAAGTTGAAGTAGGAGAGATGTTTAAATATTTAATTTTTGCTTAATATTGGAATTGATGATTCTTGTGAAGGTATATGTGGTTTTGAATAAATGAGCATTAATGTGCAGGAAACAAAGAAGCAAATCTGCTTTTCGTGTATACAGGTGTAAACATGCTCTTCACAAATTGGTCCCAATGTGTGGAGCAGTGCTCGCCTTCTCCAGAGAGCAGTAAAACATGAGCATAGTGATTTAATAGAAGTTATATTTAGCTGTGTTTCTGCAATCCAAGCTACTGAAATAACTTATGGGCAAAGACTAACCCTGACCAATTTCTGTTTATCACCGCAGACCTATACATTTCTGTTGTGTAAAGGAGTACAACACATATTTTAAGAGAAGTCAATTATGTCCAACAGCTGTTAAATTTCCCTAGAGAGGCTGATTCAAAATGTTTCTTTTGTTAAATTATGTAAGCCATCTTCTTATTCCTTGTCGAGAAAAAAATCTAATCATTTGGTATATGCTTGCATTATTATTCTACAACCATTTAACTGCCAGAGAAGAACTCCAGTAATTTACAATCTAGCATGTTCTTTCCATGTCAAGGACACTATAAACTAAACTAATTATTTTAATAACAATGCATCATTTGCTTTGTTCAGCAGAGGTTATATGATGTCAAGGATAATATAAATTATACTAATTATATTAAGAACCACAATGCATCATTCAAACTGTTATAATTATTTACACACAAAATATAGGTAAAATAAAATGTCATCTTAATAACATGCAAGTTAAAGAAAACTTGAAGTAATTTTTAAAGGACAGTGGGCATTTCTGCACTCTGCCTAGCCTGTAATAATTGGAAATTAGAGCTAAACAATAAAATGACATAAGAAAGTTAATATGGGAAAGTTTTCATTTGCTTGTAAACTATATCTGGCTTTGGGTATCAGCCTATGGCTTTCTAGCTTTTGCAGAACAAAGTCTGTGTGGTATTGCAACAGCTGGAAAGCCTTTGGCTAAAGATCAGTCAGTGAATGCAAAAACTGTGCCTGTACCATGCATGATAGCAAGCGAGTGCCTGAATCTAACAGGGGAACTGGGATCTTAAAATCAGTGTTAATTTGGGAAAAAACTGGACCTATTATTGAGTTCTTCTTTGAATCCCAAACAAAAAAGGAGTAAGATGCAGAGCAGTTACTGGGGGTAACCTAAAGGCCAGTTAGTGTGGGTTTAACAGGCAACATCCATTTGCTCTCCTTAAAGGAAAAGTAACACTAATTTTTTTTAAGTGAAAAAGCTATTCTACCCTGCACCAATAACTGCCTTATCCTGCAAACCCCTTAGTATTTTGAATGCTTTAAAAGAAAATACCTGTTAAAACTTGGCTTCCTGTTAATTGAACTAAGGCGATACGGCGAAGGAAGGAGCAGCATTCACTATGCGATGATCGATTGATCAAGTCTAGACTTCTTTCTGTATAGGAAGGAGTCAGGCTGGACTCGATCGATCGTCGCATAGTTTATGCCTGCTCCTTCCTTCGCCGTATCTCCTTAGTTCAATTGACAGGAAGCCACAGAAATCCAAGTTTTAACAGGTATTTTCTTTTAAAGCATTCATAATACTGTTGGAAGGCCAGCCAGGGAGAGGAGTGAATGCTTACTTACTGCATTAGATATTCTTGGAATTATGACTGAATTGTTGATGCTGTAAATTATTTGTATTTGGGTAATTTATTTGTATGGGTAATTGACCATGTTTGACATCAAAATGGGGTCTTATCCACGATACACTTGGGGCCCTATTCATGAGTGCCAGATTTTACACCACTTCAGACCTTGTGTATGTATTAATGGAAGTTGCTCTATGCAAAAAAGATTATGCCGATTTTGGCATTTTGTGGCAAATCTGTCACCGTTTTACATCTGTCCCTTAGTTCTTTGCTCAAAAGATTTCAGAATTTTACCTTATTTTGTTTGGCCCCAGGTTACTGTATTTGAAGAATGAAATTTGTATGTAATTATGTAAAGCTTTATTTTCAAAGCACTACTAGTACAGGTATAGGACCCTTTATCCAGAATGCTCGGGACCAAGGGTTTTCCGGATAAGGGGTCTTTCCGTAATTTGGATCTCCATACCTTAAGTTTACTAAAGAATTAATAAAACATTAATTAAACCCTATGGGACTGTTCTACCCCCAATAAGGATTAATTAAAACTTAGTTGGGATCAGTTACAAGGTACTGTTCTATTACTACAGAGAAAAAGGAAATCAGTTTTAAAATTCTGATTTATTTGATTAAAATGGAGTCTATGGGAGACGGACATTCCGTAATTCGGGGCTTTCTGGATAACAGGTTTCCTGATAAGAGATCCCATACCTGTATATGTAAAATATAGAAAAATTTACACAGGGAAAACAGTATTATAATAAAATAAATATAAAATTAAATGTACAGAGATCAAGTGCCATGTGCTATGAAAACACAGAAGCAAGGAGCTCCCTGTCCCGTAGAGCTTGCATTTTAAGTGGGTGGCTAACATACAGGTGCAAAATAAGAGGGCTAAGTGCATACAGATTTTGCCATATGCTTTTAAGTTCTATGACTGGGCAGGTAATGTTCTAGTGTATCAAAAGGTAGGATTTAAAGGACAAGGAAAGGCTAAGTCACTTGGGGGTGCCAAAATGTTAGGCACCCCCAAGTGACTTAAATAGCTTACCTTGTACCCCGGGCTGGTGCCCCGGTTAGGAGAAAAGGTAAGCCTTTCCTTCTTTCTTTTGAAGGGGTTGAGAGGGTTTTACCTACAGAAGAAATGGCAATTGGTGTGAATAGTGTTAAAAGATGGTGGCTTTGAGAGGAACAGAGTAGACAGCCAGGAATGTACAGTGAGGAAATATAGTGAGGAGCAGAGAAATTTAGGGCATTGAATATTAGCAGAACAATTGTGCCTGCTTTCAGACTTCTCTGAGACCCAGATTATGCTTTTGGTTGTTGGCTAAATTCTTTTACTAATACTTTCTTTTTTAGAAAGTTTCTTCTGATGTTCAATCATGAATTTGATGTACTCGACACATATCTTCATTAAGATGATGGTACTATGAGAGCCCTAGCAACCTGAAGCTATAAGAAAAGTGCTTTTGTATTTGATTATCAGCTTTTTCTGTATTTGTTATTTGTATTGGGTGTTTAGTATGTATAATTTGTCTATGGTGTTTTAATAATGAGTAGATTCTGCTTGTAGCGATTTTTGTGGAACGCATTGTGTTTCGAGTAAAATCGCATAATACACGCATATGCTATATTTTAGCTTCCGCCTATTTCAGAGAGATGGAACGCATTGCGTTCCACCACGTTTTTGCGCATGTGTAGACGCGCTATTCTGCTTTAAGATGCGGTTCAGCTGCGTATGGACGCGAGGCGTGGATGTAGAAGTACACTAGGTGTTTTCTGCAGCCCACGAAAATGGTGCGAAATCCTTGGTAAAGAGGCAAGGGTATAAATTTTGCTGTGAGTATGTTCACCTTCTGCCCCTTTTTTCACTTTTTTCCCCTGATGAAGACCCTTTATTGGGTTGAAACGCGTTGGACTTTGTTGTCTTATGATATGATTTTGTAATTAATACATTTTTTTTATTTACTTTCTTTGCGTGAGCAGATACTTTTTTTTTGCTTTTATGCTTAAGATTTTGGCAGAGGGGAACAGGTTGCCTCTTAGGAGAAAGTACAGAATTTTAGTAAGAGAGTTTAAGATTGCTCTTTGCAATTGCAGTGGAGAGAGATGCAAGTGTGGGAGACCAATTATCAAGAGGTTGCAGTAGTGTTTGTGCGATAGGACATGGATTAGTGGATAGGGCATGGATTAGTGTTTTATTAGTTACTTGTGAAAGGAAGTGCCACATCTTTGCAGTATTATGGTGAAAGAAGCAGCAGACTTTGGCAGTGGTGTTAATATGATTACAAAAGGATAGAGAAGATAGTTCCCCGGTAGAGTGCTGACTCAACATAGTTAGAGAAACAGAACTTTCATTTGAAGCAGCACAGGGGGTTTTTCACGGTGAGGGCAGAGAGACTGGGGAATGCCCTTCCTAGTGATGTTGTGATGGCAGATTCTGTTAATGCCTATAAGAGGGACTTGGATGAGTTCTTGAACAAGCATAGTATCCAGGGTTATTGTGATACGAATATCTACAGTTAGTCTCGATGTTGGTGTATATGGTTTATGTATGTGAGTGTATAGATAAGTTAGTATAGGTTTGTGTGTGTTGAGTTCACTTAGAAGGGTTGAACTTGATGGATTTTTTTGGTATTTTTTTTAACCCTATGTAACTTTTTGTAGTAGTGGGAAAAGAAGACAAAGAACTAGGTTTGGGTGAAAATACCATGAGCAATGTTTAAAGCTAGGTTTACTGTGAGGTGGCATTGATTCATTTAAGACAAGATCTAGGTTTCAGTTAGAGATGTGGGTCTGAATGTCAGTGGTTAGTGAGGGGTTGCCTATGTATATCTGGATGTATTCTGCATGTGAAAGCGATATTTAAAAGATAAAATCTCCTAAATAGAGAGTGTACAGGGAGAACTACAGTGGGGCTAGTACAGGGCCCTAGGGAACCCCTACACTAAGCTGAACTGGGAAAGAGGACTTGTAAGCAAAAGCAACAGAAGTGGTTAGAGAATTGAGAAGAGAACACAGTAACTTGATAATATTGACCAGGTACCAAGAGAATAAAGAATTTACATTAAAATGAAACATTCAATAGTATGAAAAGCAGTGGATGACTCAAAGAGAATAGTGTAGTGCCCTTTGGCCTTGGCAGTCTGAAGATCATTCACAACTTTACCTTAGAACATAAGAGCTGGAGTAAGGCACATTGTTTTAGTAAGGGTGAGGACATAGCATCAAGTGAGCAAGTTGTAAGTGAACAGGACAGGAGAAGCTGAGGAACATCAACTCCTTGTTAGTGAGTCTGAAGAGGGATTAATGAGATTTAGGAAGGCTCAGATAATTGGTGACCGTAGAGGTGGCAAAATGTTTGTGGGTAGAATTTACCTTAACACTGTAGGGGGCTATTTAAAAAAGATTTTGAATTGTTGCCTGGTGGAGGAAGCAATTTTAGGTTGATAGGTGCCCTTTAAGCCGTGACCAGGGGTTTTGGGCATGACTATGATGTGGATGCAGAGGGACATAGGTATAAAGTATAAAATTGAGTTATAGGTATTGGCAGTGAACCTGGACGCTGTGGGAACTGGATGCACCAACAAAGATACTCAAGGTAGATAATATTGGTGTTCTTTAATGTTTCATATAGTAAACCAGTAATGTTTTTTCTTCAGTTGCTTTTTAGTTTTTTTGTTTAAGATTTACATTTGAAATGTCAGTTTTAGATTTAAATGTCAGTTTTTCTCTGGTGTTTTAAACAGAAGCTTGGTGAACGATTGTAGACTCCCTAAAATGTTACAATTTGTTACATTAATTGATTTCTCAACAGCATCAGAGGGATGTCAAAAACTAATAATTGTAACAGTTAAATCTGTATATACTTAGTTGTGGCAAAGTCAAGAAATGTATCAACATGTATCACATTTTAACTGTTTGGGATTTGTGACTCCCTCTTATTTATCTGCTCCTGGGAAACACAAGAAGGCGAAAAATAAAACCTTAAACTTCAATCTTCAATAAAGGAGGTACATTGTGGGAATCTAATTATCAAGGCAGTTGATTTTACTGTAACTTACTATAACCAAGAGCTGCTACAGCTTCTCCTCTGGGTTCTGCCACAAGGAATGACAATGATTAGTCATTATTGCATGTCTCATAACCATTGTGAAATATGGTTTGCTTTTCTTTTGATCATGAATAAATGGTTCACTGAACATGTTGATGAATATATAGGCTCATAAGATGGACGGCATAATCCAAGCTCTAGCTGTGTAGCAGCTACTGCACCACTGATATCTGGTCAATTCCTCAGCCGACTCTTCTGAAATCAGTGTTGCTATGATTGGGGTTGAGACGCCAGGGACTTTAGCGTTTTAAGGTTAAGAGGTAATTGGCATTGCTGGAGAACTTGGATGCTGATATAGCAGCTATGTTCATGGGAGAGAATAGATGTAGGAGTTTGTGGAAGTTAGCATTAAATTTATTGTGCACCTGAGAGCACAACATATACTGAAATGCATTTAACTGTTCTATAGCCAGTACAGATTGAATAATATGGAGACTTCTGTTTATTGTGTTTTGTAGTATGGGGAAAGGAGTGCTTTGCTTCAAGTTTGGACAGTAGAATGAGGAAAAAGGGCCATTACATCCACTCCCTGGAATGTTGCTAAAGCTTCCCAATTGCAGATGAAATGGCAATTATAACATAAGCTTTTCCAAGTCTTAAGATGTAGTCACTGTTATAGTCTTTAAATAAATTGCTTTGTTCTATATATGTCCTGTGTGGATCGGCCCGTTTGTTCAAGTATCTATTCAAGGTTTAAATAAATGTAGCTAATAATCTTTCCATTAGCATGAGGGGCACTGCATTTGTTTAACTTCAGATGGTTTCCCTTCGAGCCCCTCCACAGGGAAGTTGCTGGTTACAAGGTTCTTTTTGGGTATGTAACTAAGGAGATTAATAAATGTTCACCTTGTACCACGTCACTGTTGCCTGACACATTTGCAGGCCGTGCTCCATATATTACTGTTATAATTAATGTGCAAACTTGTTTTGCAGCGCTTTAAAACAAGAAGGTGTATACATCAAATACACGTACAATATTACATACAAATACTGACTCTATACTTCTATACTTGAGATAGGGTGGCCTTGCTTACTAGAGCTCACAGTCTACAAGGAGAGGGGGATTAATTAATCAACCACAGAACCTTGCAGATTTAATCTAATTTTGTAACACAAAGCATTAGAACAATGTGTTTTTTAAATCCCCAAGCAGAAAGTTCACATTTTCTGTAAACTAACATAGATAAAACTATATCTTGCACAACCAGCTTATACCGAACAACCATGGCATGTTCTGCAAGTGTCCTAACCAATAAAAGGGTTAATTCTGACAACAAAAGGCTTTTTTTTAATGGATAGACTGAAGCGTTTTCCTTTAGCCTACATATTAATAGTGTGCCGTCTGTTTTCGTTTGTGGTACCGAAGACACTGCAGGACATCTGAGTAGACCTGGCAGCTGCCTGCTAGTCTCTGACATTCTAAGTGGCTAAACACAATTTTGAACTTGCTTTTAGCTAATTGATGTGATGGGGACAGTAGGGGTTTAATGCAAGAAACACTTCGGTACTTTATATCCTGTCCCTACAGTCAAATGCCAAGAAAGGTCTAGATTTAAAGTTTGTTCTTCATCAAAAAACATTAAACTTGATGATATAATAGATTCCTACAAGCAGAACTTGTTAAAGTAATGACACCGTTGTCAATAAATATTCATGAACATTTGACTTGTCTTTGCTTCTTTCTTCAATATGTTTAGCAACAAGAGAACGAAGGATTGGTAAAACTAGAGGGAAATATAATCCTGTTTTAAGCAGGGCTTATCCTCTTTGTACTTGTTTTTTAGGCTTATGGTTTGATCAGTTATACCCTGAGTGTCTGATTTATTGCATGCACAGAACATTCATGATCTGCCAATTTGCATTTATACATGTTAGCTGCCATATTGACTTGCAGTGCAAATAATCCTTTCAATTAATGTTTCGGTTATAAATTCAAGCTCTTTGCAAGCTTCAAACACAAATCTTGAAGATATGCTGATATAATATTGGCAGTCTACAGTTTTAATTATTTTGGCTACATTCTGTTGATTTACTCACTAAATTAAAAAGTTAAAAGGTTCGTTCATCAAATATAAATTTTCCTATTTTGTTACTCTAAACCCCCCCCCCCCACCACCAAATGATGTTTATTAGTATTATTACTGGCTGTCCCAACCATCTCTTATTTATCTTCCAGTCTCCAATCTTTTAGTAGGGTAATTGGACCAAACCAGATTTTTTTATTGTTTTATAGGGCCACTGTAATAATTATATTTAATGGAAATACCTCGCCTGGCTTTAAAGGAGTTGTTCACATTTGAGTTAACTTTTCGTATTATGTAGAGAGTAATATTCTGAGACAATATGCAATTGGTCCTCCTATTTGTTTTTTTTTCATTATTTCACTTTTTCTTCAGCAGCTCTCGGCTTAAAATTTCAAAAGCTACCTGGTTGCTAGGGTCCAAAGTACCTTAGCAACCAGGGAGCAGTTTGAATGATAGTATGGTAAATGAATAGCAGAGGGCCTAAATAGAAAAATGAGTTATAAAAAAATAAAACTGAAGCCTCACTGAGCAATAGTTTTTGTTGGCTCAGAGGGTCAGTGACTCACATTTAAAAGCTGCAAAGAGTTAGAAAAAAAACAAATTGATCAGAAACTATAAGAAATAAGTAATGAAGACCAGTTGTAAAGTTGATTAGAATAGGCAGTTCTATAACATAATAAAAGTTAACTTAACTTATGATATATACATATTGCAGGGTATTGGACAACCTAAGAATTTGCTGTTGAAATTGACTACAAAACACCAAGCATTTTGTAGTCTGTTCAATTTATAGCTTGTGGGTGGATGACAAAGCACAGGAAAAATACCTTTGCATTGATAATGATGTTAATCACGCTGACCCTGGGGGCTGCACTAGCAGAGTCAGCGTGATAAACAATATTATCAGTGCAAAGTTATTACTTAGCATTTTGCCTACCTCCTGTTATATAAAAATCTCTCGGGTAACGAAATACTCTGTGTGCCATTATCTTGATAAAGCTCCATTTATAGATATGCACAAGTAAGTGCTTTTATTTTAATTCCTTTGGGTTCAAGTATGCCCATAACTGTTTAAAAACTGTGCTCTACCCAGACCCTTTGCCAGCTTCCGGTTTAGACTCTTCAGTATGTGGCTCTGATAGGTAGGGGTTTTCCCTGCTACTGCTGAGTAAAGCCTGTCAGTCAGTGCTGTGACCACTTCCTGTGGGAGACTGAAGCTACACTCCCATGTTTCATTTGGCTCTGGCTTCTGATTAGAGAGGTTGTCTCTGCAGCTCTCATATAGTGACAGTTTTAGGAGGTAAAATGCTTTCAAAACATCTTTCTGCATCATTTCAGATTTTGAGGGAGGATGGATATTTTAACTGAATATGAACTTTATATAAAATGTCTCCTTTAAGTGAGGTTTTCGTTCTGCATTTTAATTTGTTCCTGCTTTTTATATTTGGATCTTTTAATAAATGACTAGACGGTCATGGTTTTAGTGGTAATTAGTTACAGAAAAACTGTAAAATCCCCAAAATTGAATCTTGATAAATGGGCATTCCCATATAATTGTCATATTACTTTTACCAGTTTAGTTGCCTCTTTGTGTACTCTCTTCAATTTTCAATCAAGCTGTACATTAAACCACCGATAGGCTTGAAAGTCGCATTCTTACATAAGCCATGTACTGCTCTCAAAGCAGGCTGCAAGCATCCATTCCACTAACAAGGGAGACCATTATCACTTTTCCTGCCCTAAATGTCAACTAAAGTTAGGAAAGTGTTAATGAAAGTTGTTGAGCTCACAATATGTTTATCATGCACTATATAAAGACACTCGGCCATGAAAAGCAAATAAGCCAATCAAATTTTGCAGGGCTGCTAACAATTGCTGTTCTTATAGATTACTTTATTGATGTTCAACTTTTTATAAGGTTTTTTTTTCATCTAAAACATAATGCACTATGGTCTTAGACCTATAAAAATATTAAATTATGCAATGGACATAAAAGACAGCCTGTGGGCCACAAAAAGCTCATTCCACTCTGCAGGCTGCTAAGATGTGAATTCATAAATTGTGTAGATGTGCAGACATTTTCCAGATCACCTGTGGGAAAAATACTTCTATTATCTTCTCTTTCCAGCTTTAAAGGAAAATCGTATCTGAGAAAATTCCATGTTTCTAAAAACATTTGACGCTAAAACATGTACCCAATTATACATATGCGGTATAACACCAATATGTACTCTGCTTTCTATAGATCCAGCGGGACAAATTAAACTTATAGTAAGCAGTGCCACAGGGCACTTTGTGGTTTGTACTGTTAACTAGTATTTTTGACACTGCAATATTCTCCTATGTTACAGAATGGACAAATATTGCTATTTCCATTATGTCCATACCTAAGTCTACATATACTTGACATGAGACCTGTTTCCTATTTTGTAAATTGTCCTTTTACCTATTTGGCTTTTGTTATTTTTTAGACAAAGTAAAAAAAAAAAAGAAAAAAGACAACTGTTAAAATATTCAGCAACTAGGACCTCATTTAATGTAAAAGCAGTCAATCTTTAATCAGTTGAGCCAGCAATTTACTTTTATTATAAGTGATCTCTTGGTACCCTTTGGTCTCCTTTATCATGGCATGCAGCTGTAAATGATCACGTATCTGGGATAAAGCAAAGGCACAACTTGGGCCAGGTCAAGTAAACCATAGCAATCAATCAAATGTTAGCTTTCAGACAGGGGACCAGCAAATGCAATTCTCTGATTGCTACCCATGGGTTACTAGACCTAATGCAAAAAAAATAAATATATATATATATATATATTTTATATATATATATATATATATATATATATATATATATATATATATTTTTATATATATATATATATATATATATATATTTTATATATATATATATATATATATATATATATTTTTATATATATATATATATTTTTTTTATATATATATATATATATTTTTTTATATATATATATATATATTTTTATATATTTATATATATATTTTATATATTTATATATATATATTTTTATATATTTATATATATATATTTTTATATATATATATATATATATATATATATATATATATATTTTTTTTTTTTTTTATTTATATATATATATATATATTTTTATATATATATATATATATATTTTATATATATATATATATATATATATATATATATATATATATATATATATATATATATATATATTATGTGTGTGTATATATATTACCTTAAAACTGAAAATGAGTGTGTAATTATGTGTATATATACCTTAGAACTGAAATTGAGTGTATAATTATGTGTTTTAAAATCAGGCAAAGTGCATTAGCTGCTATAGTTACCATGGTAAAGATAGCTTGATATAGTGCCATTCCTGTACATAATGCGCTGCAGCCGTAGTAAATTCAACAATGGCATACCCTGTGTGCAATTTGTTATACATAAGGGGATACAAATTTCAAAGCAAGCATCAAGAAAAGACATTTTATTTTCTGAGGGGATTACAGTAGGTTGAGAAGAACTACACAGATAATGTGTGGATATGATGAATGTGTTTTGTTTGGCATATGCTTTGAAGAGGCTTGCTAAAAATGTGCAGTCTGATGCAGGAATATAGGCGGAAAAGGAAGAAAAAGGAAGTAGGAACAAAGACCAAATCTATTCATGGGGGTCAGACATATGCAAGAAGGCCTATTAAAGTTTCAACCATGTACATTAAGCCTCAAAACAAATCCAATATAATATCGTTGGTATTTTGCCCCCAAATCAGTAGCGTATGCATATGTAAGATCTGTGCCTGCTAGTCACAATTAAACTAAGAATATATGAAAAATGTTACCATTTATGAGACCTTAATTTCACTGCAGTTCCAATAATGCAGATGTTAGCTAGCAGCTCATCTGCCTATGCTAAAAAAGGTAAGATGGGTTTTGGTACTCTAAGGAATAATATTGTTCTGAGTTATGCAGGATAGTCTTTGTTTTAATGAATATGTTTTATTTCTTAAGCTATCTTGTTCAATGCACACTAAGTACAAGGCTGAAGCACATAGCTGGAAAAGTAAGCTATAGAAAGGTTTTCACAGCCATATATTCACACCCAGTATTGCTTTGAAATATACTCCACACAATGCCTTGCCTTTTTTGGTGTAGTAACTTTTCCAAATTCTATAATTTCAGCTATGTCAAGCCCATGACCCTTGGATTAATCTCAGCATTATTATTTCTCAACTAGTATTCTTCTTGTGCTTTTACTCAGTATTACAGTTAAATCTAAGAAATGGAAGGTGTTTTCTATTGTAAAGAAAATCTGTGGCACTAGACTGAATAGGAGCAGTGTTAGGTATCATTAGAAATGTATTGATTTACATTTCATTAAATAATCCCCTGTAGATTCTTGGAGTTGCAAAAAATGTCGCTTTAAAGAGTTACAGCTATTTAACGCTGAATAGTGTTATCGCACTTTCACATACAGCCATTCTGTTGTATTTTCATGTCACCTATTTATAAGCCAGTTACTGGTTAAATGTACTGTTGTCTTCCCTTCTTTTTGAAAACATGTTATAACCATCTTTACTGCAATCCACAGGTATTTCTTACTTACAAGAAGTTTTGAAGCCATGTCTATAAAATGTAGATGGCTTTCTCTCAATCTTAGGAATCCTGTTTGTTAATGCTTCCGATTCACTAAGGGTTACCAGTATGTCTTGGTAAATTAGGATTTTATTATTCGTTAGTCTTTCTATTGTAGAAGGAAATGTAACCAGAGTCAGAGGAAACTGGCCTATAGGTCTAGACCAGGCGTCGGGAACATTTTTGGCTGAGAGAGCCATAAACACCACATATTTTAAAATGTAATTCCATGAGAGCCATACAATATGTTTGGCCACGGATGCTGCGGGGCAAGGTAGGGTGGGTCCCAAGGATGGCGGATGCGATGCGGCGGAGGGCGTGGCCTGCGCTCAGCGGATAGCAGATGTGTTCTAAGGATTAGAACACATCTTCTATCCGCCGTGCGCAGGCCAAGCCCCCCGTTATTTTTTTTTTTTAAAGATTTGGCAGCGAGCCAGATGCAGCCATCAAAAGAGCCACATCTGGCTCCCGAGCCATAGTTTCCCTACCTCTGGTCTAGACCTATGAGTTAAAGGAGTGTTTGTGCCTTTCCTTCTCTTTTAAAGTAGCCATTCACAAGGGTCACCAAACAAGCGGATCTGGGCCGGGTTTGGCCACCCAAATAGTGGGCTAAATCAGGCTGATATGATTGTTGGCCCTAGGGTCAAATTTATGCATTTTTTTATTTTTATTGTTTACTAGATTTTATTTTTTGAGAAAAGTGCATAGTTTGGCCCTAATATAAATTAAAACAGGCATACTTTTTGTTTTTACATACAATGAGTTTTTATTAACATGTCAAGTCAAAAAGCTGCCTTTTCGTGAATGTGAATCCATGTTCCAGACTTGTGAAAGCATACAGCAGCTCACTCAGCAGAAAAGTATATTCCAAAGGAACTGATGAGAAGCCTCCTCAGCTCTATGCCAAATGTTGATCAAGTTAAACAAGTCTTCCCTACGTTCAGAGATTTTTCTAGGGTCTACTTGTAGAAAATAAAACAGACATAATATAACAAACATGAAAGGCAGAGATTCCAATTTGTATAATTCTTGGACAGTCAGAAACACCCATTTATATTCCTTATCTTTTTGTATTTGTTCATGTTTAAAACAGAAATATCTGCTCTAAGCCTTATGCCATACAGGTGCAGGAACAACAATCAAATTTTGAAGCATAGGGGCTGATTCTCGGCCTGTGCTTATCCGCAAGCTGAGAATCTGCCCTGTATGGCATTAGCCTAAAACTCAGCTTGCTGCTGTCTTTTATTTTTTATAATTCTCTGGCTCATCTCTGCCTCTTATGCAGTGACAATCCTATTTGTGCTTCAAATCTTTTATAGTGACAGTTCCCATTCACTGCAGTGGTATTCCAGTCACCCTTTGTGCCACCCCCCCAAGAGAGTTAGTGCTTTAGAACTTGAGGTACATCTGGAAAAGGCATCTGATATTACTTAAAAGAGAAAACAAAATATAAATATATCCCCATCGGTGAGCTGACATGACCGCGTCGGACTGAGCCCATGTGGGCCCTGACTACCCAGGCCTGCTCCCTGCTGGTACCTGTGGGCGTTCACCACCCCCAATCCCAGATTTGGCATGAAGAGGAAGTAAAAGATGAAGGGTGTGGTATGGGACTTGCAACTGGGGTGGGGGGGCCCTGATGTGGCAGCCCCGGTGGGTCCCCTAGTGCAGGACATGATTCCTCCACATCACATGCACAAGTCAAATAGATACTACATTAATAAGTATGGGTTCCCCTGGTCTAGAGAGTTACAGTAATATACAAATGTCACACAAGATTTTATTGGTTAGTTCACTAGTGCAGATTTGTTCCTGGCTTTGTAAATAAGGGTCTTATTATATGAACTGCCAGTTTGGGGGGTTCAGATTCATGGGGCTTTAATGTTCTATAAATCTGGTTTTCTGAGTTTTTTTTTTTTTTTTTGCTGTTTTGAGCAGAGTGAACAAGCTATATGCATTGAATGTTTTAAATTCTGAAATTACTCCTCACAGTTATCTGTCTAAAACACATTACTGGGCTGAGTACATGCTGAAGCATGATCTGACAATAAAAAAACATTTCCCGGTATTAAGAAATGTATGCTTTTGCAGAGTATTCAAATACATATAGCTGCAGGATTTATGTGCCGCTGCTCATCCGAGTTAAGCTAAATAAAATAAATATTTTCCATTCAATAGTGCAGCACCCAGCAATTTCTTCAGAATGGCATTGGCATTCTTAGCTTGTAATGTGTATTAGTCAAATCAAATACCAAAACCTTCAGTATTTTACAATAAATACAATGGACATTTCAGTTGTTAAGCTTGCTAAAAGCAAAACAGGCTTCTTTATGGATTAGTTAGCTTTGTTTTGCATGTCTGAGTATAGGGAGGGGGTGGACAGAAATGAGACACCAGTGCCATTGGGAATGAACACTCAGAGGCCGAATGTGTATAATAAAAGAATTGTGGCATACAAACAGCTCCAGTAAGGGTGGATGTGATTTTCATTTTGGATAGAGCATTTTATCTGAATGTTATAAATGTGTTCTGCGGGTTCTGGCTGATGTAAATGTGAGCTGTAGTCCATGCACTCTTGCTTGTGACTGTATCAAGTTGTTTTTGTAAGGTCACTTTATTTTTCTGCTATATGTCATGTCGTCTTATTGAGTTCAGCGTTCCAATGTGTACGTTATTAAGTTTAAATGTTGACATTTCATCCCAGAGGGCTGTAGTTAAACCGAAAGCTTTTAGACGTATTTTTAACCCATCTGTCCTTTTCTGAAAAGTCTAAGTTTTTGTAGTTAGCTTTAAAATTGCTTTTCTCTAAATTAGATTATGTATCTGAAATTAATTATAAAGGGCAATGGACATGACAGCATAAATGTGATTTGTTACTCATTTCCCAAAAACTGAACCAAAGTGTGTTAGATAAAACCATAGCGAAAGTACATACTGCACCTATATGAAAAGGTTTTATAGTGTTCATAAATATTCCATGCTGATCCCATGCCTGCCATTGCTCACACAAGATGGGCCACTTCTGTTTTACCAGTGGGCAAAGAGTGACTTTGTGCTTTAAGCTGGAGTTGGACATTATATTGTTCTTGATGGTAGCTAAGCTGCATTAATTCAGATTGGTGGCAAAACAATCCTGTCTGATTTATTTAATGTTTTAATAGACGCAAGGTGCGATGAAAACACGTTAGCCTGTAACTAAGTCCTCTCTCCAACAATATTCTGTTGTTCTTGCCATGATCCTCTGCCACTTTGTGTTTCCTAACTGGCTGATCCCATGCCTGTCAGGGAACACTGACAAAATACTTCTCTGCTTTAATTTATTTACCTTTTAATGTGTCTAATCTATCCCCTTTCTTTGTTCTAAATAATTAAACAGTGAATTACCCTTATCTGGTCGGTTACTATATTTCTCTAGAATGGACTGGACAAAAAAAACAAAAACTTTTGCTGTCCAGAAAAAACTTTAGGGCAGTGAGCATGTAGGCACTTTTGGAACAATGTGCTCTGAACAGACCAGTACAAAAAAAGAACCTTCACCCGCACTCCCTCCGCTCTCAAATAAACAATTGCCCGCTCGGTGCACAATGCTTAGAGGGATCAGCACCCTCCCACAGACTCCATACAATTAGATAGCAACGGCACTCAAGAGCTATGTACGGGACTTGCCCTTAAAAAATCCTTTATTGCGGAAATGCAACGTTTCGAGGCAAAGACAGCCCCTTTGTCAAGCATGCTTGACAAAGGGGCTGTCTTTGCCTCGAAACGTTGCAGCATGTATCTTAGGGGCCGATTTACTAATCCACGAACGGATCGAAAGCGTCCGAATGCGTTTTTTCGTAATGATCGGTATTTTGCGTTTTTTTTATAATGATCGATATTTTGCGCTTTTTCCGTCGCCGTTGCGACTTTTTCGTAAATTGTTGCGACTTTTTCGTAGCCATTACGACTTGCGCGAATTGTCAATTTGCGCAAGTCGTAACGGCTACGAAAAAGTCGCAACAATTTGCGCAAGTCAGAACGGCTATGAAAAAGTTGCGACGGCGACGAAAAAATTGCAAAAAATACAAAAAAGACGCAAAATGTTCGTTTCCAATCCGATTTTTTCCCATTCGGGATTCGGATTCGTGAATTAGTAAATCAGCCCCTAAGTGTATTTATGCTTACCCATGGCACTGCCCATATTAAATTTGTGAGTTCTCCCTGTGTTAAGGGTGGTAGGGGCAGATAGAGGCTGTATCCAATACACAGTGCACTTAGGCTCATAGAACATAAGTTGTATTCAGGATGTGGGTGCCACACTGGGAACACACGCTAAAATGAATTGTGACGAATCACGTATTTCTATGTAGTATTTAAGGTACCCGTACAGGCAGCGATATTATTGTACAACATGAAGTTTCGTGCAGTATTTGGTGTGTGTATGGTAGGTTGACGAGGTGACCAATATCGGTCGTCTTGTCGACCAGCCAGGGTGGACAATTTAAAAAAATCATCAGTAGGTTAAGGGAGAAGAAAAGTCATTTTGGCATTTTACTGCTAATAGATTTGCCACATTAGTGCCACCTAGAACAATATATTTATTCTGCAGACACAATTAACATACCCGAGTAAACAGCTTTAGAAGCTTTCTCCTTTTGCTTAAGATAGCAGCTGCCATTTTAAGTAGCTTCCTTTCTGCAGTCTCTAGCCATTATAGCTGAGATCACATTCCTAAGGGAGGGGGAGGGAGTTCTTAGCATTCTGGTTTGAGGGGGAAGTAGGAGAGGGGAGAGAGGAGAGAACTGCACAGACTCTGGCCTCTGGAATTTAGGCTGTTTCCGAGAGAGGAAGTCAGACACTGGAACATCATGTTTACAAAAAAAGAGACAAGAAATCCTGGTTTTCTTTTGATAGAGGACTCAGTACAGCATTTCTGTGAGTGCTTATGGCTGTATTTACATAGACCTTTCTGATAAAGCTTACTTGGTTTTTACCTTTCCTTCTCCTTTAATTCTGAATCGTCAGATAGGAGTAGAATTCTAATGTTTCTACCTGCATTTCTGATTATTCACTTCTTAACGTTAGTGGACTGAATGAACAATCTGGCATAAGAGTTATAGTTAATACAGGTATGGGATCCCTTATACGCAAACCCGATATCCAGAAAGCTCTGAATTACAGAAAGCCTGTCTCCTGTAGACCCCATTGTAATCAAATAATTCAGTTTTTTAAAACTGATTTCCTTTTTCTCTGTAAAAATAAAACAGTGCTTTGTATTTGATCCCAACGAAGATATAATTAATCCTTACTGGATGTAAAATCCTATTGGGTTTAATATAGTGTTTTATTGATTTCTTAGTAGACTTAAGGTATGAAGATCCGGAATGTGCTTGGTCCCGAGCATTCTGGATAACAGGTCCTATACCTGTACACAGGTATGTGATCCCTTATCCGGAACCCCGTTATCCAGGAATTATGGGAAGACTATATTATATGTTTATTTATTTTTAAAAATGATTTTCCTTTTCTCAGTAGCTTGTACTTGATCCTTACTCGGCTGCATGAATCCATATTGGTGCCAAATCAATCCTATAAGTTTTATTAAGTGCTTAAATGATAATTATCAGACTTGAGGTATTTTGAACTTAATTATGGAAAGACCCCTTATCTGGAAACCCACAATTCCTAGGTATTCTGAATAACAGATCCTATACCTGTACAATCCTCCTCTATTAAGTGAAACATAGGAGATCACCAATCACAGTGACTAACTACTGCTGCTTTATTTCAATATGGATACCGTCTATAATCCTTCCTTATTTAATCATATTTATTCGGTGGTTTATGTATTCCCCATGATGGAATGTAATTTCAAAGTAGAATGTGTAACAGATTAGTGTAACAGTTGTAACCTTAATAGCTAGAGAGTGGAAAGGTGTATGTAAATGTGTTAGGATGATATTCTCATGTTGCTAAACTCTACATCAGCAGGCTCACACAGTCTTTTGCTATATGCTGTAAATACAGAGGGATTTTTTTCTCCTAACTGAAAAATGTAATATATTTCCCTTCACTTAACCATTCTTTTATGTACACTCACATACTGTTAGGCCGTTCTGAGAAGGCAAAATTGCCCTGTGATATAGGCCTTCCTTTTGTTAACTTGGATTTGTAGTTAAAGCTGAAAGTCCTGAAACTGTCTCTCTGTACTTCAATAATATTACATAAGTGAACCTTGAGTTAAATTTGCAACCACAAAGCATAGGTCTTCTCATTAAAACTTAGGCACCAAGTTTTTGAAAACTCTGGAGATTTGATTTCTATAAAATAATGTTCCCTGTGTTGCGGATAGGCTGGAGAATTAGCTCTGAAACAAGGTTGACATCTTGTGGCTTTCTGTTGAACTGAATGGGTTTTTTAGCTTTAATATCCAACTAGCTAGTGATGAATACCAGCCAAATGCTGTTGCATTGTGTGGGGAGGTGCTTTTCTACAGCTTAACTGCACCTGGAAGGTCACTAATGGGCACATGTGTTATTCAGTATAACCCCTCTCCTCATTGTGTTCCTGTTGTGTTGCATTTCCTTGTGTTTATACGCAAAATCCATTTTCTAGGGAAAGGGAATGTTTGGATACAAAGTGTGAACGTTCCTGAATGTTCAGCTGAAATCCTATTTAGCTTTGGAAAGCTAGCTTTTCTTTTCCCAATTTTGTTCTGTCTCTTCTCCTTCCATACAGCAGATCCCAGTAACATGCTTTATTGCACAGGCAAGCAGACATGACAAGCTTGTGCTCCATTAAAGGCACTAAAACACATTAGCACTTACAATGTGCACCAGTAATGTCATGCATTTTAAAAAATTAAATATTATTTTTCCATTTGGTGCAGTTATGGGATCCATTATCCAGAAACCTGTTATTAAGAAATCTCCAATATCAAGAATGCCATTTTCCATAGTATTCTGTATAAACAAACATCTTTTTTATTGATTCATTTTTTTCTCTATAATTGTATGATGACAGATGAAGTCCTTTAAAAACCACTAACATTTTGCAAAGTTTAGTTGCCCTTTAAGCATTCTCTTTAAGAGACACTGACACCAGAAATTAAACCTTTTTTACATCTGTCATAACATTGTCGTTGCATGCTATTTATAATTTTGCCATAAAAGTATTTGTCAAAGCTTTTACATTCCCTATCAGATCCCCCATGTTCCTCTATGAGGGGGCGGCCATATTTGTCCAGCAGGGGGCCGTTAGCATTAGAATCTATAACTGACAGGCTGAGAAGGTACAGTCAGGCTGGCAAAACAGTCAGGTTTTGGGATTTCAAGTAACAGTTACTTGCAAAAGCAAACCTATCAGCAAAAAATGATCAACACGACCTATAGGCAACTTTTTATGTAGATTCATATTTTAAAAAGTTGTTTTTTCGTGTCAGTATAACTTTAACTGTGGCCAGTCATCAGAGATTCATCAGCCAGTTTATTTTGGGCTTTTCTTTATTTACACAGGATCATTGTATATTAAAACATTGTCAGTATGTGCTGATAATAATTGTCTGACTATAATTGTTACTAGAATGACTTGTTCCTGGGAACAATATAGCATTAAATGAAAGAAGGATTCATACAGCTTGAGTCTTCCTTGGCTACTAAATACTTACGTATTTTGAAGAATATTATATCTGCTAATCCAATAGTGCCATCCAGTGGCTAAATCCAAAGTTACTTCACTGTAAAATATTATTTCAAGATGTTTTATGGGAGGCATTACTGTAAATTGGGAAAATATATTCATGAACTAAGCAGGTATTTGTATTTATGTGCTAGAACTTTAGGATTAATAGAATTATCTAGACCTGTTGTCACTGGGAACTGTTTACTAATTAACATTTATTTATAAAGTGCCAACATATTCCGCAGCTCTGTACAATAAGTGAGTTTCATACATGTCCAATGTATGAAACTCACTTATTGTACGGTGTTGTGGAATCTGTTGGTGCTTTATAAATAAATGTTTATAATAATAATGGATTTTAAAGCTTAGATGCAGCCATGCAGCCAACTTTATTTTTACAAATTTGCTGTCATTAACCCATGATTACACATAACAAGGTAGGGACATTAGTTACTTGTCTAACTTTTGTACTGCATTAAAGATGAAACACTTTGCGATATGCAATTGAAAGTTAAATATATCTGTATTTCTGTATTATATATTTTTTGAGGACAAAATGTCATGTTATATTTTTCTGGCAATGTCCGTTTCAAAATACTATTATTAAAACACAATTGACAGTAATTAAAAATAACTTAAAAAGATAACATGATCATGAAGTTAAGCATTTTTCAAACAAGTGAAATCTTGTTAAATGTTAGTTGATCCAGAAGAAGCAGAAAACAATGAGGCCTCACCAGTTTACCTCAGAGGAAGAAAATAATTCCTTCCTTCCTTCCTTTAAGAGGGCAATTGGATCAGTCTATATATCAATAAGAGTTATTTCAGTAAATTTGTATTTTCTCACTTAAAAAAAAATGTTTTAGCTCCTTTCCTCTAATTGGAATGGATGCAGAATTGCTTGCGGAAAAAAAATATATACAAGTATGGGATCCCTTATCCGGAAAACCCCAGGTTCCGAGCATTCTGGATAATGGGTCCCATACCTGTACTTGATTGTAACAAAGCTGAATAAATGTATACTAATGGCAAAACAACTTTATTTAATGTTAAAATGTTTTTCAGTTGATTTGATCCAAATTATAGTAAAACTCCTTATTTAGAAAACTGCAGATATCCCATATGTATATTTGAATGGATAGATAATTATTGGTCTCACGAGTCACTGCATCAGCAGGCTCCTACAGTCTTTATATACCTAAATCCGACCATGTTTATACCGATAGTTGTATGAAATGAAGATGACCTGATGATGTTTTTCGGTCAGTCCATTGACAAGTCTTCATCACAATCATATCATTTCACATCCCTTTACCCTATATACAAAAATACCCAACTGTATACCCAAATGTAATATATCAGCAAAAGGTATGCCTGGTAGACAGACTAACATCCACATGCATTAGTTGTATAGAGTTTAAGCCATTTGTTTGTACTTAAACATTTGGGTGTGTAGTGAATTATACCGACAAATGTGAGAGGAGGAAGAGAGAAGTAAATAAAGTATATATCATACCAGATAAGTGGTAGTGGGAAGAGGGGGAAAAATCTCCATCATCAACTTTGTAAAAGGTATAGCTGAGGTTATATTTTAATGTTTCCAATGTGGGGAATTCTTGTGGATTTCTACCACCTTTGCATTCTTTGTACAAATTTGTCCAAAAAATGCATACCTTTGACATTTGTTTTGGTCCAGGCTTCGAATGTATTTCAGCTAAAATCCTTTGTTGAGTACTTTTTCCGCGGTCATTATTTTTTGTCAGTTATTTGTTACAAACTTCACAAAGCAGCTTTCCACCTAAAACTTGAGGTGGAAAAAATTGAGCTTTTTATTTTTTAATTTCTTTGGTTGATTAAAAGTAGAAGAAGTTGCATACATTGTAATTTTACATTTATTGCCAAGTCCAGTGCCATTACCTGTGTCTCATTAGTCAGATGGGCCATGGGGTATGCAGTGCATTTATAGACTCAGTATCTCATCAGTGAATTTCAGTGTTGGAGCTCACAACAATTTGTTCCCCCTGTTGCCGTATTACACAGGGTTTGGTTTAGGCTACTGCTACATAGGGCAGTTTCTCAGCCTGTGTATAAGCGCAGTCCAAGAAACCGCCCCTGTGATCCTTTCTGCAGAATGGTGTGTCTGCACCCAGAGATGCTGTGTTGGGCTGGGTGCAGACACACCATTCTGCAGATATGAGTGGAAGGGCCACACTGAGTGGCAGTAGCCTTAGCTACCATGTAAGCTGGTCCCTAAAACATTTATTACTGTACCACATAGGTTGTATAGACTTCTTGTACTTTGAAGTAAACCCCATTCTGATTTATGCAGTCAAATACTGTATATTTACAGTGTACTGTTGGTCTTGTTACCATAGCATAATGTTATATGTGCATTTAATCAAGTAGAAGTTCACATTAGGTAGGTGTATACCTTCTGATTAGCTAAAGAGCCTCCATGTTTATTAGGGCTTTCTTCTCACCGTTGCAGAAAAATGTACAATGTAATTGTGGTCAGTGTATTGAAATGACTGCTTTTATTTCCCATGGCTATTCCAGTAATGTATGTGTCCGAGTGTGACTAGAAATCATAATCTCACCAGATGTGGTTAATTTCATGAATCATTCATATGTATTAAACTTTATTGCTGCTTATGCACTTCTCCTGAACTTTAAATAATTTAGTCGTGAAAAATTGATATCATTTTCCCTTAATTTCATGAAATGGAGAACCAGGGTTGTTCATAGATAGCTAAAAAGAGCAAATTTGTTGCAAATCTGCTTATCTGTGGCTAGACTTTATAGAATGTACGTGGCGTATGCCTGATTGATCGGATCTAGCACTAACTGCTCATTCTTTCAGGTCCTTTTAAATAATGTATTAAACTTTTATTGGCTTGGTTAAATTTTGAGAAACCTGTGAAGCAAGTAAAACTTTTATTTCTGTAAGTTAATTGAGTTTGGCTCCACAGGCATAATGGTATTCTGAATTAATTTGTTCTTCGTGAAGACTTTATTATTTCATTTAACCAAATCTGTCACTGGGAAGTGCAGTGCAATATGAAGCAGATAATAAGCACTCACATTAAATTAAAAATAATGCCGTGCATTGTTTATACACTTCCTAATGGTACTGTTTCTCAACTGTGACTGGAAAAGATTTATTCTAGTTCCTGTGAAAGAATTATCAACTACATCTTGCATAACTAGGCAGGGAGATCTTAAAGGGACTAAGGAATTATAGAATATGTTACAGCTTAGCTATTTTTATCTTTGCATGCTTTTAGAAACCGATCTTCTATTGCAAATAGTTCAGTACAGCTATGGCATCCGTTATTTAGAAACCTGTTATCCAGAAAGCTAATTACAGGAAGATCTCCCATAGAGTCCATTTTAAGCAAATAAATCAGTTTTTTTTAGTGATTTTCTTTTTTCTCTGTACAGGACCTGTTATCCAGAATGCTCGGGACCTGGGGTTTTCCAGATGAGGGATCTTTCCGTAATTTGGATCTCCATACGTTAAGCCTGCTAAAAATCATTTAAACATTGAATAAACCCAATAAGCTTGTTTTGCCTTCAATAAGGACTAAGTATATTTTAGTTGGGATCAAGTACAAGGTACTGTTTTATTATTACAGAGAAAAAGGAAATAATTTAAAAAAATTAGAATTATTTACTTATAATGGAATCTATGGAAGATGACCTTTCCATAATATGGAACTTTCTATGTAAGTAATCCTGTACCTGTAATAAGAAAACAGTACCTTGTACTTGATGGTAACTAAGCTGTATGAATTCATATTGGTGGCAAAACAATCCTAGTAACTTTAAGTTATAATAATAATAACTTTAAGTTATATGGAGACCCAAATTACAGAAAGATCCTATATCCTGCAAATGACAAGTTCTGAGCACTCTGGATAGCAGGTCCCATACCTGTATAATGCATATGCATTATTCACCTACTTTAGCTTTTATTTCTATGCCAAGCGCCCAAGTCTGTTCCTGCTTAAGCAGATCTCTGAAGCTGCAAAATAAAAAAAAATAAAAAAAGGATTACACACACACACACACACACACACACACACACACACACACACACACACACACACACACACACACACACACACACACATATACATACATAAATTTAGGGGCATATTTATTATAGTATATAATCTTACATCACCTGTGATGCTGCCCATTGCAACCAATTTTTATGCATGTAAAGTATATAGTGGGTCATAGGGGCAGCGTTTGATTCAAGGTGCATAGGCTGTGGCTATTTGCACAATGTCCCACGCAGTGGGCAAGGTTCAGAAAAATGGCTGATTGTGGCCTGTTTTTGCACTTTGCACACTGTATAGGGCATTGTAAATAACCTATTATATATTGCTGGGATTACTCCTATTTCACAGTTAGTATAGAGATGTTAGAAATTAAAACTCTTACAACTAACAAAGCATTGTCTTTGCATGAGCTTAAGAATTTCACCATATTCGATATACCCAGATACTAAATTGAATGATCTTAATTAGAGGTTATAAATCCCATAAATCTAATAAATCCAATACATCCTATAAACCCTCTCACAGAGATGGAGACTTTTCCAGTTGTGTACTCTGCATAACACAATAATTTATGAGGAGAACGTACTGTTCTTAACTCTTAGCAACTGAATACAACTTCATTAGTTGTAGTATTAGGTGTAGTTGTAGTTATAGTTTTTACTATATGTATACTTCCTTATTGGGATATATCAATTTATTATAGTAAAATATTGCTCTATATTTTTGGTGAAGCAAAATTTCTTAATGATACAGCTTGACTATGTTCAATCAATCCTTAGATGGATGCGACCCCTAGGATCTCAGTAGTGTCAGTTTATACGCGTTTTGCACGTTTTCAACGCGTGATTAGTATACGGGTATAAATATACGTGTACATAACAAATTTCTTAACCAACAATATTAAATTATATTATATCATATTTTATCATATGTTGACCAATACTGAATGTATAAGTTTTCAACGGCTGTTATTATTTGTACTGCAGATTATTTTTCTGCATAATGTAAATATTAATGTTTGAAAATATTTTAATGCCTTTATTTGGCTATAATGTTAAAAAAATCCCAATAAAAATGATTGAAACTAAGAATTTCGCCATAAATATATTTGCCCAATGGTTTATGTTGCGTATTCAATCTCCACGTTCCTCTATGAGGGGGCTGCCATATTTGTGCTGCAGTTGTCTGGAAATTCTAATTTACAGGTTGAGAAGGGACAATCAGGTTAACAAAACAGTCAAGTTTAGGAACTTCAAGTACAAAAGCAGTCCTGTCAGCAAAAAACAATTCATATGACCAATAGGTAACTTTTTATGTACATTAATATTTTGATTAATAGTTTTTTTTATAGTTTATCACTTTAAAAAAAGTAAAATCTTGAAAATAGTATGCTACTGTGAATCCAACCATATGCATGTGTATGATGTTATCTGAGGGCTCGAGGAAAGTTTTAGGTTGTGACCAATTTTAAAAATGCATACTTGAGCACTTTTGTGTTGAAATCCCCTTTGTGTGTGCGCTGACAGTCTGATCAGTCAGTCTGTCAGTCAAGCGCACACACATAGTCAAGGAGTGGAAGACAGCCAATCAGCTTTTCTCTGCTGATGTATGTATGTATATATGGCTGTGGAGAAAACAATCCATCTGCTGTTAGCCTTCCACTATTTTGAAAATCATAACCTAGTGTTATATTATATCGTCCAGCTAAAGCTTAATATCAGCATTAGCCCATCTTTATTTCACGGCATATGCTACGGGCTCCTGAGCTTAGGGACTGGCTCACAATATATAGTACAAGCACTGCATAAATGTGCCAGTGCTATATAAATATATGATAATAAATAATAATAATTCAGAATTGCATTACGTGGCATCTCAGAATCCAGTGCATTTCGAATAAGAATTGAATAATCAGCCCTGTAGCATCAGATGGCCCTCATTTTCTGCTTGGTGATGTCTGATGACCCCTTTGCATGGCAAGCTCCTGTGCACTCTATGCTATTCATTTTATGCAGTCTGTAATATAGGGTGAGAGTAGTTCCATGGGCATTCTGCCGCTGTTCATGCCTCTGGGTGCCGTGACCTGGACACAGGGCCTGATAGAGTGCTTTTACACAAGGGATATTAACAGATGTCAGGGCACATTAGGCATTAACAAGTGATGTGCTTTTTCATAATATTTGTTATATAGCTACTGATGGGTTAATGCATGTCGCTTATGCAAGTTATGCCTCTTTCACACTAAGGTTTGGTCATTACTCTTTCATTAATCACGGCAATTAGTAATTCCAGAGTATCTGGGAACAATTCTGTGAGAAGCATTAACTTTATCACAGTAGCTGTGAAATGCAGGCATCAGACATATAATATCACCAGTTCCTGTTAGCATTAGATGACCAGGAACATTAGCGTCTCTACAGTTAATTAGATAAAGCTATTAGCTCATCTGCTTTTTAAAGATACATTATTGCTGCTGTATTTTTAGTTCAGAAAAGAAATAATTGGATTTGGCATGTTACAAGTCTAGGTCCTTCATTAGGGAGGGAAGACAATCTGTGTTTTTGCTGGTAGTTCTAGTAAACAAGCATTCTCTTGGGCAGTTCTCCTGCTCTGCCTTTCACTCCTGGGCCCTGATGACACAGGGGAACTGATTAGAAAGCTCCAGTTGTTTTTTTAGTAGTCTCTCTCAGGCACAGGGCAGGTGTGTTCAGGGATATGTGAGCTTATGTTATCCAACAGCCAGATCTTTCTGTTTTCATTATTTCAAGTTGCTTGCCAAGGGAAGGAACAGCAATGTAGCAATAGATTTCATATCTGGTGTGTGGCAGAAGTCCTAAAGCTAAATGGAGTCCAGTCTGCCTATATGGAGCACTAGAAATCCTAAATGACCATGCAGGCTGGCCCAGATTGCTATCTCTGAAAATGTTTCCAAACATAACTTTATGGAATATCCTTTGAAAATGAAAATTGATATTAACTTATTAGTATCATTAGTCTACACCAAATATGTAAGTCATTTTCATACTGAAAACATACTGAATGTGGAGACATAAATTCTTTAATTTCCCTTTTTTCGCCCTAGCACAAATTCTTGAAAAATGATTGTAAACTGCCTCTGATCTAAAATGAACTATTGCATGAATGACAATATTTAAAATATGATTACTTGTCATTTTTAAATCTTTTGGCCAATTACTGACTGGACTTCCAACTTTTTTTTTCCCAAATAACAAGCTGTAGACCATCACTCTAATGCCTTAGGAAAAACTATAGACAGGCAAATGGTAGTTCTTAGAAGAGTCCGGGATATACATCTTTAGTTTTAGAGACTCGCACCCACATCCAGTCATCTCAGTATTACAAACATTAGGTTATACAGCAGTGACCTACATGAAAATCTTGCAGAGCAATAAAGAGCAACTGCTGTCTCTTACACAAATTTCTTCTTGAAAACGTTTTAATGTCTTGGTGACATCTTGAAGGTCTTAGCATTGTGAAAGTGTTTTCCTTTTCCTTTTGGCATTTTACTGCCGCCACATTAGTGCCACCTAGAATGCTATATTTATTCTGCAGAAAGCTTTACCATACCAGAGCCCTAGAAGCTCCCTCTGATTGTTTAAGATAGCAGCTGCCATTTTAGCTTGGTCTCAGTAGCTTTATTGCTGCAGCTCTAGCCGTGGTAAGCTCAGATTACACATTCTGATGGGAGGGGGAGCAGGACAAGGGTGGGAGAGAGGAGAGGTGGGGCAGACTCGCCTGGGAATGAAGGTTATTTTTGAGAGAAGAAGTTTGATAATGAAGAACATGTTTACACAAAAGACAACCAATCCTGTGTTTCTTTTGATAGAAAACAGAACACTCACAGAAAATCAACTTTTCTGTGAGTGCTTATGGCTGTATTTACATAGACCTTTCTGATAAAGCTTACTTAGTTTTTACCTTTCCTTCTCCTTTAAGGTGCTGATGTAGATAATGTTTCCTATGGGCATTAGAAAACTGCAGACCAAAAGTGCCAGGATATAGATCAGCAATCATTACTGGGGGAACAAAAGAGATCCACTGCATTATCTGTATGCAGAAATCTACATGTTCTATGTGCTCACCAATGTCTTCTGTGCATGCTTTGTGCGTGGGAACATGGGTGGGCCTTTGCTATTATAGCACTCATTTCTGTCACAGCTTGTAGCCAGTCTTGTACAGTGGCGATTGCTTCTGGCACATTTTTAAATTGTAAGGTGGGGAGGGCTGAATGGATTGTTGATGAAGGCACGTAAATTCACAGGATGCATTTCAAGATGACCAGATGAAGTTGATTTGCATCTTAAGGGCTTTTCTTTCTTTTCGCCACTGAGCGATGTTTGAAGTAATATGATCCCACCGAATGATGCTTGATAATAACTGGGTAAAATAGTGGTTAATTAGTATATTTACAAAAGTACATCGATGACTTGGCTTTTAAAGAACAAATCAACTAAAATAAACATTTGCCATAATGTAAAAAACCTTCAAAAACAATACCACCCTATGGTTAAGTTTAGAAGGATGTGGCATGTTTTTGGAGTGTGGTGGGACTTATGCTTGCGCATGTGCAAGTATACAGTAATATTTTCTGATCTGACGCTACTATGCATTCTCAAGCCTAATTCTTTGCAAAGGACATCTGGGAGTTAGATGCATGATGTCCTTGTTCGCTGAGGCTGTTTCACAGAGCACTATTCCACCAAGATTACATATAGGTTTATAATAGGTTTATAATATTAGGTTTAGGTTTATAATATACATCCTTTTATATCTATATTCTTCTGAATTCTTATTTTTTATTAACAGTTTTTGTATTTACATAGTCAGAAAGCAAATGTAACATTGTGTATATACACATTGATTGATGGGTAAATTACTATAAACAGATATGAAAGAAAAAGAGAGAAAAAAGAAAAGAAAAAAAAAACAAAAGAAAAAAGAGAAAAAAGAAAGGGAGAAGAGAAATAAGAATACTTATAATACCATAAGAAACGACACGATAGACAAAAATGCTATTAAAAATGCAAAAATTGAGGCCTAAACATCGCTGACACACTTTACTCTTCAGTATTTGCGATGGCGAAAATTCTGCCATGAATGCATTTACTCCGGTGGTTATGTAGAGAGTTCTTAATCCTCGTTTTATAGAATTCAAGATTCTGTGGTAAGTTTTTTAATTGTGGTATTGAAGGAAAAATATCAGTTTTCCACTTTTGGGCTAGAAGTATTTTAGCTGCTTCTAATATGTGCACAGGAATGTTCATGAAGTCTGCAACCATCATTTTCACAGTAATTTCAATTCAAAAATAAACTTTGGAAACATGTATATTGAAAGCAACTGCTTTGTTGCTTTCAATTCAGCCTGAAAAATAAGAAAAGGCATAAGTTATGCTTTTTTAGTCCAATTTCAGTTTGAATACCTACCCCCATGGCTATACAGCAGCTGTGTTTATATAAACTACAGTCGTATTTCTAAAGCATGCACACCAGTTTGACCAGTGCAGGACAACAGTGCATTATGTTGGAAATAATTTAAAACTTTCATTTTTTTTAATGTTACTGTTCCTTTAAGTGTTTGTTAAAATATGTTATAAGGAGGAGGGAACGGTTAACATTACATGATGTTCTACACACTAGATTTCTTATCACTGAAATATTTATGGCACCTAAACTTGTCATTGCAAAATCCTGGAAATTGTAGATTTTGGTGAAAGAAAAACTTACCACTACACTAAATGGCAAACCTAATTTCTGAAAATATGTGACCCCTGGATTCAGTATTTCACCCCGTCTAGTACTGGCCTGCCACTCCTCTCCACTTAGCTTGTTAGATATACTTTATAGTCTTAATATTGAAAGTAGACAAGCCGCTCAGGGATAGTTGATTATATTGTTATAAGGGCCAGCTCATTATACAGAGGGCTTTTCAGTGGACTGGTGATTTGTTTTCATTCTGCTTTTGCATTCAGTTTCACATTCATTTCCCTGTTGTAATGCAAGAAACAAAAACAATACATGCTGCAAAAAAGTATGTTCAGCACAAGCCCTTTTAAGGTTTCTAGAACATTTGAAAAATCAGGGATCATTCTAATAATTATAGGTTCCATCCTAAACTGATTTTATGTAAAATAAATACATTCTGTGTGACCCTACTATCTGGAGTCCCTGATGTTTTATATGAACTGAAAATCTTTCTATATCATATTTTTGGTAATGTTCCTCTTCAAGAAGTATGTAAATTCTGCAAGAAATATTTATATTGTTTAAAACACATTTGATTGTACCATAAGTCTAATTAATGTCACTGTTTTTTTTTCAGGTGCCTTTCTGAGAATGGGTTGGAAGCATGCAAATATTCAACAGAGAACAGAACGATGTTGCTTATAGCTCTCAATGTATGTTTAGATTCTTTTTATTTAGTACTTTATATTTAATTGGGGACAAATATATAAAATAAATATTAAATAGTATGTGTTGGATGCTTGGTCATTTTCACATATAGGTTTTAATATTCTTTCCTATATTAATAATATTATTTACTGTGCTTCCTCAACCTAACTGCATATTACTCACTCATGCTACAAGCAGCCAGTAAAGCTGGCCACACACTTGAAGATCTGCTCATTTGGCGAGGTTGCCAAACAAGTGGATCTTTGCCTGATATCTTTGCCTGATTTGCTTATGTATGTGTTGGGCCTATCCTGGCTGCTCCAATTGTTTGGATCATAATGAAGGCCAATGCAGGCCCCTCTGGAAAAAAAAACACTTCAAAGCACCAATTTGGTCTCTGTCACAGCAGGATTTTTAATCCCTACCCGATTTCCAACCAGATATTTGTTGGAAAGTAAGTGGGGGAGAGCCCATATATGGGTAGATAAACTGTTGTCTCTTTCTGAGGGGGGCTAAATCAGCTGCTTAAATCTGTCCATGTAAGGCCAGTTTTAAAATTGGGCAAATTATTTGGTTATTTACATCATGCATTGGTTTCAGCCTAAAAAAAGTTATGTTGGGAATTAAATTGTTTGATAATATACTTAACTGTAAGAAAAACCGTGTGTAACAGGTTTATTAAACACCCTGTACAATTTTTAAAAAAATATTTTTTATAATCCTCATCACTATTTATGAAATACAGTATCATCAAGTGATGCAGCACTTTTCCAATTATTTATATTAAACGGGGCATACAGTAAAATAACATATCCACATTTCTCCATTGTAATTCTTTTGTGTCTTAAATATATTGGCATAGTGCCCTGTGTTCTAAACAGTGCAGGAAAAAAAAATTAAATATATATATATATATATATACACATATATATACAAGGAAGAGTGGAGCACACCCTATGAAAGTTCAAATGCCCTGGGTGCTGGCTAAAATAAGGGAATATATGGACAGAGAGCCGCACACACAAGGACTTAATAATAAAGTGAAAACATGTATTCAAAAAAATACAACGTTTCGAGTACTGACTGTACTCTTTCTCTGGTTTGTCCCTGAGGAAGAGTACAGTCAGTACTCGAAACGTTGGATTTTTTTGAATAAATTTTTTCACTTTATTATTAAGTCCTTGTGTGTGTGGGTCTCTGTCCATATATATATATATATATATATATATATATATATATATATATATCTATCCTCCTTTAGAAAGCACTCACGGTGTTTAGTCCTGATGACGATCCCGTATGGATCGAAACGCGTAGACGTTTTTGTGTAAATAAATATTTTCTTTTTTCCTAAACACCGTGAGTGCTTTCTAAAGGAGGATATGTTAAGTTGTGGTTAGCACCCGGTTTATATTTTTTGTTTTGGTGAGTGCCGATTTTGGGATTATATATATATATATATATATATATATATATATATATATATATATATATATATATATATATATATATATATATATATATATATATATATATATATATATAACGAATTGGGAAAAGAAGCCGCACTCACAGGACTTAAGTACAAAAATAAAAAACTTTTAATGGTAAATCAGTGAACTGACGTTTCGGCTGAACACCTCAGCCTTTCTCAACTTTGAGAAAGGCTGAGGTGTTCAGCCGAAACGTCAGTTCACTGATTTACCATTAAAAGTTTTTTATTTTTGTACTTAAGTCCTGTGAGTGCGGCTTCTTTTCCCAATTCGTGTTCATTCTAATTTTGAGGATTGCACCCAGGCCAAGCTGTGGATTATACGTGAGTACCAGTATTTCATTTTGTTTTTATATATATATATATATATATATATATATATATATATATATAGCATGAAATAATCCATGGCCGGCACACCCTTAAAATTCAAAAAAATTTTTTTATTGAAAACTCATTGTTTAAAAACCAACGTTTCGGTCCTCATTAGGACCTTTATCAAGGATCTTGATAAAGGTCCTAATGAGGACCGAAACGTTGGTTTTTAAACAATGAATTTTCAATAAAAAATTACTCAGATTTTGGCTGTGCACCCCACAGAATACTAAAGCCTTGGAGTGCAGACTCCATCCAGGCCTTTTCAGCTAAATTACAGCAGGAACTAACCAAGTAGCATTATTGGAGACATAGTTTAACAATAGCAGGAAAGCCAGCATGTCTTCAAGCTTGCTACACAAAGGTCACATTTGCTCTCTTTATATGGATGATAATGTTTTAAAATATTCACAGATAATCCTAGTTTTCTAAGAATGGTGCAGATTTTACAGCTCACTCTTTAATATGAATTGCAGGCTGTCAATCTTGCCGTTAAAGTGATACTGACAGCCAGTTAAAAAATTTTTTTTTACACCTGCTGCTGTGTTTTAATTTGTATCAGCTTTAAATTCCTTATAAACTAAATCTGCAAAGTTTTTTTGCTTCATAATTATGGTAGCGCGAATTACAGACCCACGGAGCAGCCATGTTTGTTTTTTTTTTTGTTTCATATTTGAATTCTTTGTGCGAAGAGCAGAAAGGGGGGGAAGCCCTTTGAAGCAGACAGGCAATGAAAAGGTCAAGCCTGCCTGCTATCTAGTTCATAATGCGAGGAGCGAGGGAGGGAGGGGGAACTCTTTGAAGCAAACTGCAAGTTGAATCCTCCCACTTTATGATGTAGTCGTTTTGACAGATTGAGAAGCTACAATCGGGCAGCCAGACAGTCGGGTTCAGGATCTTCAGTAGGATTTATGTAGAGAAGCAGGACTTTTAGGAGAAAACAGTCAACATGACCTATGGGTAGGTTTGGAAGTAGGTTCATATTTTTAAAAGAAATTTTTTGGTGTCAGTATCACTTTAAATAAAATTTACCTGAAGACTTTCCCAAAGCTGCTAGGAAATTGTAATGTGGTGACGAACTAACTGGATACTTTTACTTCACAGATATTAATCTTTATCATTTATGCTACATTTCAATCATGTTGCACCACTCTTTAGCTTCAATTCTTAATACCCCCCTTAACCCAACTTCCGTTAACAGTGCACTTAGTAGCAGGGCTTTGCACCATTTAGGGATATATTTATTATGCTGTGTAAAAAGTGGAGTAAAACATTACCAGCGATGTTGCTCATAACAGCCAATCAGATGCTTTGCTTTGGTTGAAATCTAATTGCTGATTGGTTTCCCTGGGCAAATCACCGGTAATATTTCACTCCACTTTTTACACAGCATGATAAATATACCTCTTAGTGTACATTTTGATTTTATACCCAGGACAGCTGTGTACCTTGCTTTATGGTTAAGCTTACTCACTTTGAGGTAACTGACACCTTTTAAAGTGAAACTTTTCCATTTAAAAAAAAGTAAAAAAACAAATGTAATGAAATTCCTCTGTGACTTCTTATATTTTACAATATAAGGTAAATTAATGCCTCTTCAGTCCCTTTCTTGATATTCTCCTTTTATTTATACAGTTAAACAAAATTTCATTATTTTTCACTTGGCATTCTTTCTCATTTTTATTGAAAATTACTATTGAACATGTTTATTTGCAGGAAAATATAAGAAGTGAGTTCTATATCTGCAAAAATATAGCTTTACATACACGTATTTGACAGATTTAAAGACTGTGACATTTAGTTCACGTGCTCTCACTTGTCCCTGTGTTTGTGGAAAGTACTACAGTAGAACCCCCATTCTAAGTTTTTCCAGGGGACCAGAAAAAAAAATGGTGCAAACTCCAGGAAAATGTAAAATCAGAGAAGTTTATTATGTGTTATTTATTAGTAGGACCACAAAACAATAGTGTAAAATGCAGGAAAACGTAAAATCGGGATGTGAAATTGAGGTTTCACTGTACTGTTTTCTCCTTTTCTTTGCAGACAGATCTGAGAACCACTGGGAAGAAATTTCTCCCAAATGACATTAACGGAGGCAAAGTAGAGAAGGTAGGTTAGCAACCTGACTCTCTTTTTCATGCAGTTCTCACTCTGCATCTTGATTTTTTTTTGCTTAGGTAGAGCAGGGGCTTCTTTTCTTGTTTTATTTTATAGACTTGGATGTTATGTATAAGGTTATTCTTTAGAGGATTCATAAGATGAATTGTGTTAAAATTGCATGACACTGCCTTTGACCTCTTTGGTGTCTCAAAAGTAGTAGCTTTCACTTAAACTGATTATATTCCGACTCTATTCCTTTTCTGCGTGCAAAGCCCATGGAAGGTACACAACAGTGTTTTATTCATGTCTGCAAGGCGATTTAGCTTGGAAGTAAATCAGACTTGAGTGGTGGTGAACAGTGTCTGCGTGTGTGTTGAGTTACCAGCTGTTTCCATTTGTTTATCAGCTGGTGATTCATTGTCTGACAGGATTCGTGACAAGTCTGCTACCTGCCTAATTCAGAGGTGACTGCTAGCTGGCAGAGAAGCAGCCAGTGTCGCAGTGTCACTGTGAAATCTGTGTTGAACCGGGAAACAAAGTTATATGCTGATATAAGGCAAAATTGCACATATCTATAGAACAGATGCTAATAAAAAACCTTATTTTATATTATTCCAATTTTTATTAATAATAACATGTATTTATAAAAAGCAAACATATTCCACAGGTCTGTACATTAGAAACATACAATTATATTGTATACAATATTACATACAAAAATACAAAAAAAATTATGAAGTTGAAGAGGGCTGTTCTCAAATATAGAGCAATACTAGCTTTGTATGTCTGTCCATATAGAATCCAGCTGATGTGCTTTACCACTTGAGTGTTATAAATATTTTTGGCATACATTTATACATTTTTGGTTATACATTTAAATGGGAACTGCCATGGTACTTGCATCATGCATTTTCAATAGACCAAAGCAGGTACTTACCATTAGGTGGTGTTATAATGTTCACTTAACTGTAAATCACAGTGTTAATATAGTACACATGTATTGTATAGTCGCAATCATTTAAAAGTGTAAAAAAGGCATTCTGTCATACTTTATCGATTATTAAGTGGCGAACAAATACATAAATAATGTTCACATGCAAGGACACATCAGATATGTCAAGGCGCTTAAACATAATGCATTTGCAAAAGAATTGTTTCAAACTCTGCACATATTTGTAAAAACCATTTCGGCAACTTATGTTAGGGAGCGGCAGATAGGCACACGCATGCACATAAGATTTTGTGACAACGACAATGACGTTGGCGCTGACAGTATGGCAACCACCAACTGTGATGCAGTGAAGACTTTGCTTAGATAGATGCTGACAAAAGTAATGGGTATTCTGAGAAAAAAAACAAAACAATGAAAACCATCATTTGGATACGGGTAAGGAGGACAATGTGTGAATTTGTGTTTTGGGGGCTTTTCTAGTGCTACACAGTGTGTTAAAGGAGAAAGAAAGGTAAAAACTAAGTAAGCTTTATCAGAAAGGTCTATGTAAATACAGCCATAAGCACAGAAACGCTGCACTGAGTTCTCTGTCAAAAGATTTGTTGTGTCTGTTTTCCTGTGCCAGAGACATGCAGCTCTCTCCTCTCTCCCCTCCCTCAAGAATGCTAAGGACTCACTCTTCCCCCGCCTTAGGAATGTGGATCTGAGCCAATCAGCAGGAAGCTTCCTCATAGTCTTACAAACTGAGCATGTACACTGGTCTGGGTCTCGGTGCAGGAGGCATTATAGGAACTTTCTTTACACAGCTCAGCATTTTTTCTTCATGTTTGGATTCTGATCATCTGAACAGGTGAAATATGGGGAGACTTTATGGCACTATTGAGAAAACTGAAGCTATGCCTGCAGCTTGAGATTAACTCGTTATTAGCCTTTCCTTCTCCTTTAAATGCTAGAGAAAAGGCTGAGACGTGTACATTCATTTACTTTTCTAAGCATACCATTATTATCATATCTTTCTAGAACAGTTTAATTATTTATAGTTTTCAGACACCTAGGGGCTGATTCATCAAAGTAATGGGTAAAATTCGGATTAGATACGATAATTATACCTACGATAATTATACCTATTTCTGGATGAATCAGCCCCTAGACACCTAGGGTCTGATTCATCCAGAAATGGGTAAAATTCGGATTAGATACGATCATTTCTGATGATCGCAAATATCACGAAAATACTTCCGAAAAAATTGTATTACTCACGATAATATTGTATTGGCGATCAGAAAGTCAAAAAATGTTTGTATCTGAACTATCGTAAACGGCGGGAAAACCTTTCTGACTTTGAACCTTCTGTGCGTGTTTTCGGAAGCCTCCCATAGGACTCAATGGCACTCTGCAGCTCCAACTTGGCCAAAGGAACGTCACAATACCAAAGCTTGAATGAATCCAAAATTTTTGTACTCGGCGCGACAAATACGATTTTGTCGCACTAATTGTCGTGAAGTACGAAAACAAATTAACAAAAAAGTCGCAAAAAAACAGGCAGTACAAAAACTCCCCCCTAGTATACTGTTAGGGGTATATTTATCATGCTATGTAAAAAGTTAGAGTGAAGCATTACTGGTGATGTTGCCCAGGGCAACCAATCAGCAATTAGATTTCAACAGTTTTAAAACCAAAACAAAGCATCTGATTGGCTGCTATGAGCAACATCACCGGTAATGCTTCACTTTTTACACAGCATGATAAATATACCCCGTAGACTTCTGTACAAATACACTTATCTCTATATGTATTCAGATTGTTTCAAATATAATGCTAATTATCTTTTACAGCCATAATCACATTAAGTTTCATTTGTGCAGTGTGTTTTATAATTATTTTCAGTCACATAACTGTTAGGATGGCCTGTGCTTGCAGGGGCTCACAGTGGGAATCTTTGCTTCCACCTAGTGGGCAGCCTACATACCCCACACTCCAAATTTACATTTCACACACTGGTATGCATAGTATAAAAATCATTTGAGAGCCACTTAGGTCTCCTCTCCTCTCACTGATTCATGGAAACTGTTTTTCACAGGACAGGGACACTGAGCTGGGTAAATATTAGAACCCGGGTTGTAATGAATATCAAGGTTTTGTTTCAGTTATGTATATATATAATATATATATAATATATATATAAGTTTAAGCACACCAAACAAAAAGGCATTAAACCTGGTTGCTATCCAAGCTTAGTACAGGTATCGGACCCCTTATCCGGAAACCTGTTATCCAGAAAGCCCATCTCCCATAGACTCCATTTTAATCAAATAATTCAGAATTTTAAAACTGATTTCCTTTTTCTCTGTAGTAATAAAACAGTACCTTGTAATTGATCCCAACTAAGATATAATTAATCCTTATTGGATGCAAAACAATCCTATTGGGGTAAATTAATGTTTTATTGATTTTTTAGCAGACTTAAGGTATGGAGATCCAAATTACAGAAAGACCCCTTATCCGGAATACCCTTGGTCCCGAGCATTCTGGATAATGGGTCCTATACCTGTAATACACAAAATCAAAGTATAGATGCACACCAGGTATTTTTAGTCTTTTAGTCTTGAGAAAGATGCAAATTAAAAGTTACTTTTTTTCTCTTACTAAAAATACATGTCTATCTATCTATCTATCATCTATCTATCTATCTATATAGCACCACTATGTATGACCATCCTAATCCCCAAGTAAACCCCCCAGACATAGCCCTCGGTTTGTGCATGACTTCCTCCTCATTCATTACTTCCTCTCACTCTCGCATCCAGGACTTCTCACGTGCTGCACCCACCTATGCTCTGCGCCATCCCAGTAGACACACTCAGAGTCTCCAGGCTTTTAAACGGTCACTTAAAACTCACCTTTTCATTTAAGCCTATAATCTAAACCCTCAGCAACTTGATTACCCACTAAACCCCCCTACCCTTTGCTCACACGCTCATTAACCACTGGTATTCACCTTTTACTTCGCTCTTACCATCACTTTACAAACCAACAGGAACACACTATTTACCCTTACTTTATGTCTCAATTGCCCACCCTATATTGTCTTATAAGAGCATCCAAATATTGCTGTGAATCATTTTTAGGGAAATGTTTGTCTGTATATGTTAACTGTTTGGTCTTATATTTGTATCCCTTTACTCTGTAAAGAGCCGCACAAATTGATGGCGCTATATAAATAATAATAATTATTGGATGCAGGTATGTCTGCATAAATAAAATTGCATTCAGATTTATTTTTTTAAAGTTTAGATAGTGTTTGCTTTCTTTTCTACAACCTTTTCTACACACACCTAACTATATGAGCTCATTTCAAAAAGACGGTTTGTTTTCCTTTTAATATTTTGTGCTCCTTTTAATTTCTTTTCTAGGTTAGTTTAAGAGTTATTTTTATTTTATTTTGAAAACACTGGCTGGTACAAAGGAATAAAAGCACAGGATTGCCATAACACATTAAGGATTAGAGAAAGCAGCAGTTGCATGAATTGGGATGGAAACAATGAATCAGAATTCTTTTTATGGTGTTGACATTTTCATCATCTAACATAGCTGACTTATTTCTCCTGCTGTGTAATGGTGCTTTTTTATAAAGCTAGTTAGATATTTAGCCATAAAGGGTGCTGGAACTGCAGCTATGAGGGGAAAAAATAAAGGAAGAATAGGGAAAATTTATGGCTGGTGCATCAAAATGAATGCACTTAGGTTTCCATTCTTGACGCAAATTATTTCATAACTTCTAGTACAAAATGGTGTTTGAACATGAATTAGTTGGTACCATGCACGTCTGGTGAAATGCTGCTTTTGGTTTTCACCAAAAGTCTGCTAATATTGTTGCCAACTCATTCTTTCTTTGCCTGGCAGAGCATATTGTTTCAGGTGCGCATTAACAAACTTCAGTTTGGCCTTGATGTTCTTTCTGGCAGCAAAGAAAATTTTCGATTGGCCCACAATATGTAGATCTAATTTCTGCAGCCTCTTTCTAATGGTAGACAATTCTGGGGTTCTTAGTAATTGCTTTCGGCATCTTGTGTTGGCATGGCATGGCCTGGGCAAGCTTGACAGTTGTTAAAAGTTAAACTATTCTCTGCTCATAGATGATCTTCTGGCTAGTGCAATGATTGACATCAAAATGTTTTCTAAACTTCTTTATATCCCTTCCCAAATTCCTAGGCATCTGTAACCATTTTTCTAAAGGCATATAAAATGCAAAATATAGCTGCACTCGCTTATTAGAGAGAGTGCCTGGGTGCTCACAGCAAAAGATAGAGAGAGAAAATGTATTTTTCAAATATATATAATTTTTTAGGCATATATACAGTGGATATAAAAAGTCTACACACCCCTGGTAAAATGTCAGGTTCCTGTGCTGTACAAAAATGAGACAAAGATAAATCATTTCAGAATTTTCCACCTTTAATGTGACCTATAAGCTGTACCAATCACATTCAAAATCATGTTAAATAGGAGTCAGCATACACCTGCCATCATTTAAAGTGCCTCTGATTAACCCCAAGTAAAGTTCAGCTGCTCTAGTTGGTCTTTCCTGATATTTTTTTAGTCACATCCCACAGCAAAAGCCATGGTCCACAGAGAGCTTCCAAAGCATCAGAGGGATCTCATTGTTAAAAGATATCAGTCAGGAGAAGGGTACAAAAGAATTCCCAAGGCATTAGATATACCATGGAACACAGTGAAGACAGTCATCATCAAGTGGAGAAAATATGGCACAACGTGACATTCCCAAGAACTGGACATCTCTACAAAATTGATGAAAAGACGAGAAGAAAACTGGTCAGGGAGGCTACCAAGAGGCCTACAGAAACATTAAAGGAGCTGCAAGAATATCTGACAAGTACTGGCTGTGTGGTACATATGACAACAATCTCCCATTTTCTTTATATGTCTGGGCTATGGGGTAGAGTGGCAAGATGAAAGCCCTTTCTTATGAAGAAAAACATCCAAGCCAGGCTACATTTTGCAAAAACACATCTGAAGTCTCCCAAAAGCATGTGGATAAAGGTGTTATGGTCTGATGAAACCAAGGTTAAATTTTCTGGCCATAATTCCAAAAAATATGTTTGGCGTAAAAACAATACTGCACATCACCAAAAGAACACCATACCCACAGTGAAGCATGGTGGTGGCAGCATCATGCTTTGGGGCTGTTTTTCTTCAGCTGGAACTGGGGCCTTAGTTAAGATAGAGGGAATTATGAACAGTTCCAAATACCAGTCAGTATTGGCACAAAACCTTCAAGCTTCTGCTAGAAAGCTGAACATGAGAAAGAACTTCATCTTTCAGCATGACAACGACCCAAAGCATACATCCAAATCAACAAAGTAATGGCTTCACTGGAAGAAGATTTAAGTTTTGGAATGGCCCAGCCAGAGCCCAGACCTGAATCTGATTGAAAATCTGTGGGTTGATCTGAAGAGGGCTGTGCACAGGAGATGCCCTCGCAATCTGACAGATTTGGAGTGTTTCTGCAAAGAAGAGTGGGCAAATCTTGCAAAGTCAAAATGTTGCTAATAAAATAGAAAAGGTGCTTCAACAAAGTATTAGTTTAAGGGTGTGCACACTTATGCAACCACATTATTTTAGTTTTTTTGGTTTTCTTCCCTTCACCTAAAAGATTTCAGTTTGTTTTTCAATTGAGTGGTACAGTTTATAGGTCACATTAAAGGTGGAAAAAGTTCTGAAATGATTCATCTTTGTCTCATTTTTGTACAGCACAGGAACCTGAGATTTTATCAGGGGTGTGTAGACTTTTTATATCTACTGTATAATATATATATTAATTAAATCCAAGAATAAGTAGGTGCACACCAGGACCCTTTAAAGATAATAAATAATTGTTTTTATTTAATCATGCCATTAAAAAATATCAGGCCGATGTGCACCTACTTATTTTTGGATTTTGGATAATTTGGCACAATTAGGTAGCACCAAGGTCAGTTGTGTTGCAGGTATGGTATACTGAAAGGTATGTCAGGTATGTCATAGAGCAAGTGATGCAGAGGGTTGGAGCTTTCGATCAAATCTTTGTAGCGTTATGCTTTACTTTTTCCTATAAATAAATTTACTTAATGCCTGCTAGCATATTTTACCTTGTCTTGGAAAAATGCAGCAGTATTTTCCTTGCATGCTCCAAAGCTCTTCTGTCTTTTTGTTTGCCAATCTTGAAGCCTTTTTGTTAGTGCAGAAGTGCCAATTATGCCATTGCATTGTTTGGGCATATTGCTTTAATCATACGATCAGAGTATGGTGGTGTTGAGAGTCTGGGCTTTAAGACAGAACACCCACAAGATAAGTGTTCAGAAGGGACAGGGAACAGCAGTGTAGGAGAAGACTGACTGCTAATTATCCTAATAGCTACAGTTTGTTTTCTGAGAAGTCATTTTTGGAGGCCTTGAAATGACTTTCAGCATCTAATAGTTAAGTGTTCTGCACCAGTACCCATAATGTGTTTTCCCGCTTCTTTTGCTTTCTAAGTGCACATTTAATGGTATGAAGATATGCTCCTGCAGACATGCCACGTCTTTCTCCATGCTGCACAGGACACTCTACATTGATTTTTAAAAGTCGTTTTTTAAATTCACTCTATCTCTGATTCATATAAATGTCTGTTCTTTGCCTAAGTTATATAAATCAATACCTTCACACTCCTGCAGTGAACTGTAACAACAACAGAATGAATTCAGTATCAATGTAATTATACACTATAGTCATATAAATGAACTGGCCTAATTATCAATGAAATGACATAATACGCATGGAGCAAGTCGCCTGTAAATTTTCCACTGTGGGTTGTACATATGCCCAGGTGGGTCTTGAAATTGTAGGAGGCCAGGGGATTTGTCAAAGGCTCTGCATCCTGCTAGTAGATCAGATTGCATCTGTCACCTTCTTTGACTTAAAATATTTCAGTTCAGCCATTTAAAGGAATCTGCAAATTGTCTGTTGCTTAGACCATTATTGTTTATTTTATGTGCTCTCCACAAATTGTGTGCTCTGGTGTCCTAATTTGTATGAGCATGCCAAAGCACACAACTTAGAGTGGTCATTCCTAACCAGTGGCTTGCCATTAACATGTTGCTCCCCAAACCCTTGGATGTTGCTTCCAGTGGCCTCAAAGCAGGTGCGTAGTTTTGAATTATTGGCTTGAAGACAAGTTTTGGTTGCATAAAAACCAGGTGTACTGCCAAACAGAGCCTCCTTTGGGCTGCCAGTCCACATAGTGGCTACCAAATAGCTAATTATAGCACATTTTTGATACCCCTCAGGAATTTTTTTCATGCTTGTGTTGTTCTTCAACACTTTTTACAATTGAGTGTGGCTCATGGGTAAGAAAAAAAAGTTAAGGACCCCCTTGACATAGGGAAAACTTTTTTTCTTCATACAGTTTCTTATTATATCCTTTCCTTAAGTATTTATCAGATAATGAGAATTGTATATTTAAAGCTTTTGGAGTGCCAGCTTCCCAATGTTTATGTATTTTATACTATTAACCAGTTATTAAGGCTGATGCCATATGATGCTGATTTTTGGCCTGCAGAAAAACGCAGGCCAAGAATCAGTCCCTACACTGCCATTAGCCTCCTTGTTTTCCTGCACCCAAAACCATTGCATGGGCTAAGTGGAGGCACATGTGGTAGATATTGAAGAAGCGTGAGAGTTTGCATTTCGGAGCCGAAGTCCGCCATAGGGGTTGATTCTCGGCCTGCTTTTTTCCTGCATGCTGAGAATCAGTCCCGGGTGGCATCAGCATAAAGGTACCAAATATTGCACAGATGGGGTGTAAATGTATATTACAAATAACTAAGGATTGAGAATACAAGATAGGAAACATTTATCACTAGATACTTAAGTTTAATGGAACAAAATCTGTCTCGTATCAGTAAAAGCTAACTGAACATGTAGAATAGTCAAATGGGTATTGAGGTATTTATGCCAGTGTAAACTGACATTTATGTAAGTAGCGGGGTATGTGGCACAGAATAGCTGAGCTAGTACTCTGTACCACTAAATTTACAGAATGGGCTAGAGCAGTGCTGTCCAACTTCTACGGTGCCGAGGCCCGGAATTTCTCTCGCATACATGGTGGAGGGCCGCTAATGGAAGCCAGTTTTGACCACTCACCCTTTAAACCACACCCAATTTATCACTATGGGGGTAGTGCAGCAAAAACCCAAATGCTTCGTCCTCACTCACACCATCATTCATATGTGAAAGAATTATGTCATATTAAGACGTACCCTTAAATCCATATGCCTCCTCCTCCCCTGTAGATAGCACAGCAACCCCAGCATATAATTACACACCTTAGGGACCATTTCATTGCTATTTCCACCTGCTAACAAACTCCCAAAACAAACCCCTGCCAGGTTTACCTCCCACAGGCAGCATAGGGTAGGCAGAGTATGGCACACACAGGCAGCACTCTGCCTGCCCTATGCTGCCTGTGTGTGCCATACTCAGCCCTACCCTGCCTGTGTGTGCCATGCTCTGCCTGCCCTATCCTGCCTGTATGTGCCATATTCTGCCTACCCTATGCTGCCTACACACAGGCAGCATAGACCAGGCAGTACATACAATGTCTGAGGTGTGAACAGGAGAACAATATGGGTGATTACAGCCTGAGCCTGAGGTGTGAACACTGCAGGGGGTAAACAATGCAGAGATTTAGCTTAGGCCTTATTCATAAAACAAGCTCCTAACTAACTAATTCCTGTGGGCTGCTACGCTGTGCACTGTGAATTTGCTGGTTTGTGAACACAAGGCTACTTATTCAAGAGAGACTCTAGGGCTCATTTACAGATATGGTATTAATTGTACAATATAGTTCAGTAGTCAGTAACAACCTGTCCGGTCTTTGATTTTATTTTCCAACTTGTAAGCAGACTGCTGAAAATGAATTCAGCAGATATATTTGTAAATCAATCCCTTGCGTGATCCATTCAGCAGGTATAGTCATCAGTACCAATGCACTTCTACCATACATTGACATTTATCTGTTTGACCCTTACCATGAATTGGACTAACTACAGGCAGTTTATTTTTCTATAGCAACTCCAGCTAGGAATTTGTATTACATGATATATTATGCTATTAAAAATCAGTACCTCGTATAGCCTTGTTTACTATTGTGCTGTGTGTCATGTTTTCTAATTGTTCCCAGTTTAGGTAATATAGGTTAAAAAAGACACTTGTTCATTGAGTTTAGCCTTTTAGGTCTAAGTAAAACATGCGTGACTTCTTGGTAATATAGAGGAAGGCAAAAAAAAACAACCTTCTAAAGCCTAAAGTTTGTAGACCGATCCCTTGATTAATTTTGTATTAAGAGCTATATTCAGTAGGCCTATAGCATCCAAGCACACAACCCCTTCTTGAAGCTATTTAATGTATCAGGCAGTACAACTCAGGGAGAAAATTTCCACAACTTTACAAAAAAAACCCTTTCTGAATATTAAGGTAGAACCTCTTCTTCTAATCAGAATGTCTGCCTATGTATCATTTGTAAGGCTCTACTGGTAAATAAAACATCAGATTGTTTATTGTATTGTCCCCTTATATATTGGAAATGGTGGTGTACTGTGCTAGCTAGTCAAAATGTTACATGGTAACCCTTTTGCAATAACAAAAGTAATATAAAGGTGATACCTTTATTGGCTAACTAAGATAACCATAGCAAGCTTTCAGAACATTTTAGTTCCTTTTTCAAGCTGATTACAATGAAGCTGTGGTGCTCATAGATCAAATAACCAGATAAAAAGAATACCCATCTGTGTGGAAGGTGTGAACAAAGTCATATACAAGGGGGCCTGCAAGGGACAAACAGATAAGGTACAGGTATAGGATCTGTTATCCAGAAACCCGTTATCCAGAAAGTTCCGAACTACGAAAAGGCCGTCTTCCATAGGCTCCATTATAAGAAAATAATTCTAATTTTTAAAAATGATTCCCATTTTCTCTGTAAGAATAAAACAGTTAGCCAATAAAGGTATCACCTTTATACTGCTTTTGTTATTTTATATTTCAATAAGGTTACCCTGTAACGCCTTATATATTTAAATATATAGTGTAAATATGTGTAAACATCCCCAACTTGGCCAGATAAGGTCAGGGAAAAACTTTTCATAGTAGCATAGTTGTCCCTTCTTTGGGCTCTCATTATTTCAGTTATATCCAGTTAGATAGGGTCTTACCAGCGCCCTGTGAAGGGGGAAAATGGCCCTCTTCTCCCACCAATCTCTTTACCTTATAATACAGCATGAAACCAACTGGAATTGCTTCCCACAGCCAAGTTTATTATTTACAGGTACCCCTAGGTCTTTGTCCAAGATGGATTTGCCTAACACAGTCCCATTAAAGGTGTTACTGGCTTGCATATTTTTACATTCTAGGTGCATAACCTTGCATTTATCAACACCAAATCCAAATGCCACCCAGATAATTTGTTAATTTGTCAAGATCCTGCTGCAAGGATGCTACATCCTGAATGGAATTAATTGGGCTGTATAGTTGTGTATCATCGCTGTTATATTACTTAGAATGCCATCCCCTATGTCATTAATATGAACAAATTAAATTAAAGTAGACCAATCCCTTTTTATATATATTGGAATTATATCAAATTTCCTACTAGCTATACCAGATGAAAGTGAAAAATATCAATAAAAAAGGCCTGGCTAATACTGAACTAAGCTCTCTAAGTACCCAAGGGTATATTCCATCTGGCTATGGTGCCTTGTTCCCATTCATTTTAAGTAAACCTTTATGTACCATATCTTGCATCAACCACTGACTAGATTGAGCTGAGCCATTGGTTCCCCTATATGGTGGGTCTTGAAACTCTGACCCTTCTATTGTATAAACTGAACAAAAAAATTGGCTAAGCACATTTGCTATAATCTCGACCTGCATCTTTTTACTTTTAATATACCTACAACATTCTGTATTTTGAGGTATTTGCAATGTGAGATTCCTATTATTAGAGATTTCTCAGTGATGCTTGCCAGATGGACAAAATGCTATAACTCTTTCTGTGAGCCATTGTTCTTTTTTTTTTAAAATGTTAAAAATTTCAGTCAATAAATTTGTCAGTGCCTTAAGACTAATATTAATCCTGTCTTAGTGTAAGTTCCTTCGTTATTTTACCAATTGTTTTAATTATCTAGTTCAAGGGCAGATTCCATTTGGTGCACCAGGGGCAAAGCAGAAACATTCGTTATGGCCTGCAGACTAGAGTCTAAGCAAAATAAGCAGTAAAAATGATTTTGAATGAATGTTTTTTTGGCGCTAGGGGGGCCTATTCATGAAAGCACAATTTTTTTTTCATAAAAAAACGTATTTTTTTCTGATATATAGAACTTTTCGTAATGACCATGATAATATTGTTAAAATTGCATAACTTTTTTGTGGTTTTCGTTAACTTCCACGGAATTCGGAATTCATTCAAACTTTGGTTTTGGAAGGCTTCCAAAATCATACATTGAAGTTTCAAAGCTTATTGGTTTTCATCCCATTTGCGATCGTTCGTATACGAAAATTTTGTGACTTCCGAATCGTAACCAAAATATTTTCGTACGACCGAAAAATAATTTTTGTGACATTTTCGACCATCAGAAATTATCATGGTTACTCCAAAATTTTTCCAATCGTGCTTTTAACCACCCAAATTCCATTAATGGATGGGCCCCTAGGTATATGTCTGATATTCGTTACTATACTTATTTTCGTCTAGCTTTTCAGGTTCCTGTGCATTCTTACATTTCACCACAAGATGGCAACATTGCTCTAGAATGAGCTTTTTGTTTAACATAATTGCCTAAAATGGTAGCAGGAGCGAAGCGAAAATCCTTTTGCAATAATAAAATACGCAATGCAGAATTTGTGTACTTTAGATTGATTGGTGTGAATGTCAGAACTCTCAAAGTACCTGCAGCCATTAAGTAGTTATAGGAAGAAGAACCGTACTTTGCTCAAATCATAGGCATTTTTCCTCATTTTAAGATTAGTCACAAAAGGTTTTTGTTGCCTTTGTTGCTTTGGCTCATATAGAGCTAAATAAAATGCATTGCATCTTTGTAACTTTTTTAAAGTCAGTGTTAAAATCTGTGGCCTTTCAGGTCTTGTAAAAGGACATGTCAGATGGCTGTCAGGCATTTTATGCAGTAACAATACATTTTCCAGGTATAACAAATAATTATGTGCCACCTGTTGTAAAATATAGGAATTAGAAGTCATTTTGGCTTTCCATGACCTGTATAAAAGCATTTGAGCTGCTGCAGCTTTGTGCCTTTGTATTGCCATGGAACTCTTCTCTGACTTCTAGTCTTTATTATGTATATTAACTCACATACAATATAGGTATGAGACCTGTTATGTAGAATGCTCGGGACCTGGGGTTTTCCAGATAAGGGATCTGTAATTTGGTTCTCCATCCCTGCTAAAAAATCATTTAAACATTAATTAAACCCAATTGCCTCTGATAAGGATCAATAATATCTTAGTTAGGAACAACTACAGGTACAGGACCTGTTATCCAGAATGCTCGGGACCAAGGGTATTCCGGCTAAGGGCTTTTTCCATAATTTGGATATCTATGCCTCAAGTCTACTAAAAAAAAATCAATAAACCATTAATTAAACCCAATGCAATTGTTTTGCATCCAGTAAGGATTATTTATGTCTTAGTTGGGATCAATTACAAGGTACTGTTTTATTACTACAGAGACAAAGGAAATCAGTTTAAAAATTCTGAATTATTTGGTTAAAATGGAGTCTATGGGAGACAGGCTTTCCGGATAATGGGGTTCCAGATAAGGGATACTATACCTGTACAAGGTACTGTTTTATTATTACATAGAAAAAGGGAATAATTTAAAAAAATTATATTATATGCCTAAAATGGACTCTGTGGAAGATGGCCTTCCCGTTATTTGTAACTTTCTGGAAAACAGGTTTCCAGATTCTATACTTGTACTGTATAACTAGAGAAAGACTGGTAGGCATTCATGGGTCTTTTTTTGCTTTTAAATAACTGTATTTTAAACATTGTATGTGTATATTTCTATGTTCCTTATCTTAATAAAAACTAATCAAATAGCACACAACTTGCCCTGTATGTAGAATAAATTATAGTATGTAGAATGCATGCAGCTTTTGTAAATGTTAGCCTGTACCTGTTACACACACAGTGATGGCTTGCTAGCTCTCCTTCCACCACATTATGCTAGCTGAAATGATTTATGGAAGTTACATGTAATTTGCATTTTGGGCTATTTTCTACTTGTGAACAGAATCGCACATTCAATAACCTTATTTGGTATATTCACCTTTCTATATTGGCTGTTTACTGAGATGCAAAGATACTTCATATTCTTTAAAAGGTTCATAGCACACTATGGGCACTATATAGTTAAAGATGTACAATATTCATTACATAGTTAGATACAATACAAAATGTAATTGTGCATTGCAAATTTATTAGGTGTTGTAGTTTTGGGCGCAAATTTATTGCACCCCAGGATACATTTTATTACATACACTGCATAATGGCACTAATGGCAAACGGTTTTTTTTTTTGCTTTTTTATTTTGGGCTTCGGGGCACTGGGTGCTTGGAAAATACATATTAACATTTGGCAAGTAGAATATTTGCACAGAGGGAAAATTGATATGCGCTGTGCATATTTTTTAAAAAAAATGTTATTTTTTACATTCACCCCTTAGAATATTTCAAGAAATTTTCCCAGTTCATGGGAGGTTATCTTGTCCCAGTATAGTATGAAACCTGCCATACTTTTTGCAGTCACTGCAGAGAACCAGAGATGAAAACTTGCTTTCCTTCCTCTCCTTTACTCAACTAGCTCTGCCGCTGGAAGCATGCTTTACAAAGCTGTCTTTTCTTTCTGGCTGCAGTCATCTTTCTCAGTTTTCAAGTGACTGCTCCAGAGATCTTTTGATAGAAGTTTGTGATGCAGTAGCAGGGTTTACTTCCACATTCCATCATTTTATTTTTCTAAGTGAGAGGAGTTTGTTTTCCAGCAAGTGATTTTTTTGAATACAAGTATTCTTGAATGTTTTCATTGTCAGCACTTTGGGATATGTTTTTGTAAATAAATGTATAAAAAAATTCTAATTAGAATGAAACAGAGTATGAATTGCATATCTGTTCTATGCCTAAACTGGGTTTACATATATCCTTTGTAACTGTTGTATGCATGGGTCACATATACAAATGGGGAGAGCATGTGGCTACCGTGTTATGGCATATATTTGACAAAGATCTTATTTAATGAAATACAAAAAGGAGAAGATATGATTATATCACATATGTGCATGTAAATATACTGTTTTAAAGGTTTGAAAACAAATATAATTTTGCCTAAAGAAAGAATACATAATTTTAAGTATCTTTACATTATTTCATTACAAAATAGTTTTTTTATGTTAATTGTATATAGTAAATAGTAGTGGCATCGGTTAGGACCTGCTGAAACCTTTGCAGAAAAATTGCTATTTAGTACTAAGGGGGGGGGGGGGGGCAGTCTTTGATCCACCCTCACCTGCCCATAGTGCCAGGGTTGTGTTGTTGTATGTTGTACACTCTTTTCCATCTGTGAGAAACAAATAGGCCTTCTTCCCCTTACTGTCCTTCAGGCTAAGCCCCCCTTGCCACTAAAGGAAAACCCCGCTGACGTAGGAAAACTTATTGTTTCTCAGGGTTTGAAAGCTTTTGAGTCCTCCCTTGTCATCAGTGTGATGTCTCTCAGTATATTGTCTTTGCGCACAATAACTAAAGCAGTAGTACATACTTCAAAATGTCACAGGTTTATTTTCATGACTGTTTTAAAATTAAGATTTATTTATTTTTATTTATTTTTTTTATTTTATTTATTTAGTAATTTAAAAGCAACAATACTGGAGAATTACTAGAATGGTTGTGGTGATATTTTTTATGTGTTTCTGCCATATCTGTTAAATAACCTACATTATTCATACAGCACAAGCTGCGTAGTAAATTAAACCTACCCACTGTAGAGCATAGTAGTAAATGCTGACAATTTAAATGATATTAGTCATGATCTGCTGTAATGATTTATATTTGCTTTGAACTTTAAAAGGAATGTGCAGTTTCAGCTTCCTGGGATACAACACAGTTGAGCAAGATCTCAAAGGATATTTTACTCAAGCCATTGTATTGTGTCCTTTTAGGTTAATGGACCATGTGTTCTTCAAATTCAGAAAATTCGCAATATTTCTGCACCAAAAGATAATGAAGAGTCTCAGGCTGCTCCCCGGATGCTGCGCTTACAGCTGACCGATGGCCATACTAGTTGTACAGCAATAGAACTTAATTACTTGTCAAAAATAAGGTAAGATATTGTCTAACAAAAGCAAAACAAATTGACCAAAATAATCTGATATATAATATAGAAGACTTTCTGTAACCCTGCACTCTGCTCTTTAGCTTGAGGGCTCAATTTGCCACTGGTACTGAAAATAAATAGCAGAAATGTTGCTCACTGATTTTTTGTTGTTGATTTGCTGTTAATTGTCATACATAACATGAGATTTCATAATTAACAACATTCACATTTTTTTCTTCCAAGTAAGCCTTAAGTGTTAGTTGTCCCCCCCCTCTTTTTTTTAATGTTTTCCAGTTTGCTATTTGAGTTCAATTGATTGCACTGTAGCCAACCTTCTTATAATAGTAGCATTGACCCATGCTGACTCTTTGAGTAGTTTTGGGCTGCTGAAACTATCCTTTCAAGGTGAGCCAATAAATGCAACTTTTATGGAGTTGCATTCAAATTTACTACCATTTTGTTCCCATACAACCAGCTGTGTCTGATTCATGTAAAGTGTATTCACATTTTAAAAAATTGGAGTGCTTTGTGTTGGATGAATATTGAATTTGCATGATAATGTTATTTGTAGCAATTTTGACCAAACTCCATTTTATCCCATGGGATTGCAGTCAGTCTTTCTTGGCAGGATTTTTACAGAATTGAACAAAAAACTCCCAACCTGTTTCTGCTTCTAGGCAGACTTCATTAGAAAAAGTTAAAAAGCAGAAAGATTATAAGTAACAAGTGGTAATATATACTATATATAGGCAAATTTATATTCCCTAATAACGAGGAACAAAGTACAACTGTTACAAACCTAAATCCCAGCAAGTTTTTTATTTGGATTGCAAAAAAATCCACACAGAGTGGGAAAAAAAAGTAATGCCAGAAAATGCGAGCAAGTTAAAAAACAAAAAACAGAAAGAACTAGAAAAAGGTTAAAAAAAATAATTTAGAAACTGATTGAAAAGTAAAGGAATCCAGAAAAGGACACTTACTGTGGATAAGGGGTAAAAATACAAAGCCAGCATCAGTAGTAGAGGTAAGATTATTATTATTATTAATATTTATTTATATAGCGCAAACATATTCCACAGCGCTGTACAATAAGTGGGTTTCATACATTGGACATACAGGGTAACATATAAAGCAATCAATAACTGATACAAGAGGTGAAGAGAAGCCCTGCCCAAAAGAGCTTACATATCAACAAGGAGAAAGGGTTGAGACACAAGGTGTGGGAATGGGCATGACCAGAGTTGTGAGAGGTGTGGCACAGGGTATTGCTTTTAGCAGTACACTGAGGTTATGTTAAACTAGATTAGGGTAAGCTTCTCTAAATAAATGCATTTTTAGAGATCTCTTGAAGGCTGAGAGATTGGGAGAAAGTCTGACAGATTGTGGGAGCGAATTCCAGAGAAGGATAATAGTAAATCCAGTATTCACATAGCCAATATCAGTGTTTAGAATTGTAGAGGAAAAAGGAGACTTATTCATGTGAAGCCACTATAAGTAGATTAGGTCACTAGTAACTATGTGGGGTCTGCCCCAGACATACAGCTCAAGGGTAAGGATCAGGCCAAAGAGGGGTAGCTGGCACTCACAGATCCCACTGACAGGCCAAGTTAGAAAAACAGCAAACTCTATGAAGCAAACATAGGGTACATGGGACCAAAACAGCCTTTGTGCATTTTGTCCACCAAGGCACTTAATAATAGGCTGTTTAAACAGAATCCAGTGTACAGTATATATTCCCTACCCCACCAATTACAGCTAGGCATTTGTAAGCCAATAGGAGAGGAGGACCTTGGGGGAGGAACCTTGAAACCAATGGAGAATGACAGAGTATATAAAATTCAAAACTGTAGAAGATATACAAATAGTACAACATTTTTTTGTATTTCAAAAAGAAGAATAGGGCACCTTCACATAGTTACTCATAATAATATGACACATCAAAATCATAATTGAGACCCATAGGTTGTCTAGCTCTCAATATAAAGATCCATTTCACTTCTTTTTAATTCAATGTAGTTAATAGACTACCTCCTTTAAGTCCCAATATTATCCTTTCTGTACTTGTTACAAAATTGATATTATCATCAAAACAAAGGAAAAATATTCAGAGACCCTTGTTCCATCTGATGTCTAGTAATGCTCCTGTATGCTTTCTTTTAGTGTTCTAGCGGTTTGACCCACATACTGAATTAGTGGGTTTTTTTTATATGATATTTCTTGTTCGTTATTGTAGATACAACGGTTTTTGTTACTGACACACAAGTGAAAGTTAAACACCCAGCTCAACCACATTTATACATACTCTTACAGGTCAGCCATGTTTGAGATGTGTATGGGGCTGAAGAGATCATACTGGGAGCTAAAATATTACTTTGTGTTTTAGTCCTTCTTATCATAAATTTACAGCCATTTTTGAAAATATTGTCAAGTACTGGATCAGTGCAGAGGATAGACACATTTTTGTTTATCTTCTTCATATAAATTGGTCTGTTAGTGGGATCTGTGAGTGTCAGCTACCCTTCTTTGGTCCATTATCAGTGTTTGCCTAAAAAATAATGTATGGTAAAAGCCATTGATCCATTTGGCTTATTTTTATAAACAGGCCCTTCTTGGCGGAGAACTGTTGCGGCCATACCTGTAATTACTCCCAGCACTCCATGCTTGACACTTGATTCAGATTTATTCAATCTAAAAATCTTTAATAAAGATTTTTGGTGATTATAAAGTTATTTGTAAATATAAATTAAAGTGTAAAAGTATCTGCCTCTTGTTATTCTCTGCTGGTTTTGTCTATTGAAACAGCATTGCATAGAAGGCAATATAAGACCTGGAGGACAGCTGGTTTCTGCTACTTTCTTTTAATAGTAGAAACCATCCCTGAGTACAGAGAAAAGTGATGAACAGGCAGGTACTGCATTTAACAGCATCTACATGACAAATTATTTTAAAAGCATTGAAAAATTGTAATTAATGTAGATTGGAAAGTTACTTAGAGCTATATATTTTTTGGTTGGATACAATTCTATTTTTGGTTTTACAGCCCTTTTAACAATATATGTTCTTTCTTGCTTGAAAGGCAATCAGCACTTTACACATTGTTGTAAGTGAATTTTAGATTGGTTTTTACTGTATTCCAAACATGTCTTTGGGGAGGAACTGTGCAAGCAGCAATCTTTAAGGACAACTAATAGGCGACTGTTGAAAACCTTTTAAATCGCAATGAGCTTTCATTTAAAGTCTTGATAAGGGCATGTAGTGCATCTAAATGTGTAAAGTAATTGCAAACCAATGTTAATATCAAAGGTGTTGATTAATGAAAGGCTGACCAGCTTTCTAACAGCTGAAATCCTTACTGTGACACTGAGGCGCTGGAACAGACACACTCAAGCTTTTAATGTAAGATAAGGCTCCTTATTTTGCTACCATTAAGATTTGCCTTGCACATTTAATTTCCTTCTACTAAAACTGAAGATCAGTTGAAAATAGACTGATATTTTTAATTTTTGCTCAGAATAAATTTGGCCTTTTGTGTTATTGGGCTTATATATTTTTATACCATGTGCTTTCTAAATAACCTTGTAAACATATAGTTTCCTATTTCTGGCACATCATACTTGACTGGGAAAAGGGTATTTCATCCAATAAGGGCTGTTACTATAAGTGCACAAAAATGCAGGGCTGTGGAGTCGGTAGATAAATTCTCTGACTCCGACTCCCGACTCCTCTGTTTTTAATATGCTTATGTATTTTATACATCCAGGAAAGGGCAGGGGGAAGGGGCACTTAAAACACAACTGAACTGATAATAAACAATTTTATCTATACTTCCACTCCTAATGATTTCCCTAGAATCCCATCGTCATGTTTAAAGTTTAAGCTAACATTACAGCTGAATTACAGCAGTTTTTCAAATGTTTTAAAGCTTCAGTCTTAAACTATTGACTATTCATTCCCTTCACATATACAAGTATTTCTAGTCCTGCAAATTTTTTTTTACTTAATTAGTTATCAGTGAGAGTTAGGCTGGGTTCACAGTGGGCATTGGGTTTCCTTTAACAGAGGAACACGACGCAGTGCAGCTGCCGCACCTTAACTGTGTGTTACTTCCCATTTAGTGAAGCATACAGTCAATGAAAAGCATGCTTCATGGTCACTCAACGTGTTTGTTTATGCACTGCGTGCATTGGGCTTTATTCTTATAGCAGAGAAGTAATTATTATGACTGTTTGTGAATTGGGACATTTAAACTTGCTTTATTTATTTATTTTTTATTCCCATTTAAATTAAGTAGGAGTCGGTTCATTTTTTGCCGACTCCAGGTACCCAAAATTTCCTCCGACTCCTCGACTCCAACTCCGACTCCAGCCCTGCAAAAATGACAAAATTTTCGGCTTGCATGGCACAATAAGGTGAAAGATTTTGTACCTTATATCCCATGAGCGGAGATTTGTAAGCTTATTTGGGCTTCCCATTGTTTGCTGTGAATGTATATCTGTATTTTCATTGTTTATCTATTTATGTACAGTGCTGTGGAATATGTTGGCAAATATATGCTAATGATGTGTTAGTTTGATCAAATTTGGTCTCTTGTTGCACCCGTGAGGAAAGAGGCAACATGCTGGATAGGTAATATAATGGTATCGGGCAAATACTTATAAGGCACAGCTATAAATTGCATACAAAGACAATGTTACGATAGTATAAATAAAAGGTTTCATTTCTGGTGTCAGTATCTCTTTAAGCATGGCTTAACCCTAACCCACCAATCCGGTTAGGCTGTGCTTGACCTGCCCCTCTTTACCAAAGGGCTGGGGTAAACAGGTATGAATCTATAAATAGTGACATCGGAGGCAGAAGAAGGTAATGGGGGTGGGCGCATGGTAAAGTTCAGCCAAACTCCCCCGCTAAAGTTGTTAGGTGCTGGCCTGCACACCACTATTATGCAGTAACTGGTAGGATATAACAAATTCTTGAGTTTACCCAGTGTCGGCATGTAATGTTCCTTTAAAACAGTGCATTTTAAATACATATTTATATTAAAAAAACAAATGTCTGCATGTCTTTAAATAGTTGTTCTTCGACATTAAGCAGTGTTGGAAACATTTTATGGAATCTGGCAAGAAAATTATACAGCACTACTCTTATTTGTATTCAAAGCCGAACAGCAGTATTCAAAATAAATAAAAACATATTGATCATTTCCTTTATACAAGTAATCATTCATCTTTCCTAATACAGCTTGAATGAGCCCTACATTTCAGTAATGATGAAGCTTGTTTCACAGCTCTGTGCAATTAGAACAGACCTAATAGAAAAAGGCCAAACAATGTATTGACCAGTTTGAAAGGATGTGAAAGGTACTATCCTTATTACATCTTCAGGACTTTATACCAGCTTCTCAGCTCAGCTTTTTAAGTAAAAAAAAAAAGTTTTAATCCCTTGTCTTGCATCCACAGGAAAGCTTATTAGACTTTATGAAATGGCTTTGAGTTATCACGAAGGCTGATATGAGAGACACATTACTGTAGGTTTCTACCTAGGGTTTGAAAAATATGTGAAGCAATGTACTATTTAAGTGTTATAATCTTTGTTAACTAATCCTATTTAGGTTTTTCCCAGACAGACTGAAGAACAAATTCATTTATTTTTCACTTTGCAGCTCTGCTACTTAAACTATTAAAATCTTGTGTGCATGGATGTAGCTATCCAAAATAAAACCTTTTTTTGTACGAAGGTTTATTGCATTATCTCTTTCTTTCCCTGAATATGGCTGGAAAGTATGCTGTATCTTCCTTAGGTGCGCATATCATTGGGTAGCACTTTGCCACATTGTTTATGTAGAAATGCATTATTCGGTATACTCTATACCACTTTGCAATAAAAAGGCACTGGTCACCTGCTGAAGGATGACAGGAAGTTTATAAAGAAGCCACTAGGGTAATGGTGTAGCATAGGCTGGTGACCCTGAAACCATTTAATCTGTGTTGTTCAGATGTTTATAAAATACTTTTTAATTAAAAGCATTCTTTACTTAAAAAGTGTTCAAGTAACGAGAACATGTCTATGAAGATTTTCATTCATCCAGGTCATGGTATATCTAGTATAAATAAATTTAAAGCAACTGGACTTGTTTGGTAATCATTGAAGACGTTTCACTACTCATCCGAGCAGCTTCTTCAGTTCAGTAGATAACGAGAACATGCTGTTGACATGAATGTGTTGTATGCCATTATGTCATAATATAAATGTAATCAAGTTACCCTTTTAGCTCAATATATTGTGTGGGAATTTCCCTGCAAATCATGTTGGTTCTATCATTTTCAGAATAGAAAGCAATAGGAAAGTGAACTATTGCAGCATGTTGGTGCTTGTTCCCCTGCCATATAAACAAACAGCTCCTGTTTTTTTCTGACAATGCCATGCTTGTGAAAGAAAATTAATTCTTTTCTTGGCAACTTTAGAAAAGCTAGCATTTAATTGTATTCTGCATCTTTCTCTTTCCCTCTTAGTCTGAACACTCCACCTGGCACAAAAATAAAGCTATTAGGAACTATTGAAGTGAAAAATGGATACTTGCTTTTGGATGACACCAACACTGTCGTTCTTGGAGGTGAAGTGGAACATCTCATAGAGAAGTGGGAGCTGCAGAGGGTGAGGTTAACACAAATCATTTTGAATTCTTGTTTTTGGCTGTGTTATTAAATTGACTCTTCCAGGCAGAGAATGAGCATTCTTTTGAAAGTATGCATCCATTATTCTCCTATAACAGTGTTTGCCTATTTACTCCAGGCAAGCAGAACTAACACAAGCTATTTATTGAAGGTAAAATACTGCTTCAGAGAAGTAAACCACTGCAAACTGCTTCTGCATATTTGTATGCTTGTATCAACTGCAAGTTTTTGCCGGGAAAGACATTTTCATCCCCCAGTGCACACATTATATTGTTCTTAAGAGCAGGGCACTAGCAACTAGTAAAACTTGGGTTGCAACTTAATGTTCCATACATTCTGCAACCTGTTTAACAACACAATTATATTGTTATAATCCTGCCTCTGTGGTTAGAGAATTATGATTATAACACTGCGGTTATAGGATCTATTACCTGGAATGCTTGGGCCCTTAGATTTTTTTTTGGTTATGGGTTTTTTTTTGTAATTTGGATCTTATTGCTACTAAAAAATGTATTAAAATAAGCAATGAGGTTTTTTTTGCTACCAACAGGGATTTATGCAGCTTAGTTACCCTAAAGTACACATTACTGTTTTATTACTACAGAGAAAAGGAAAAACATTGAAAAAGAAATGTTTGCTTTAATATGAAATGTAAAATATGAAAATCGGAGTGCTCTGGATAGTGGATTTCTGGATAATAGATACCATACAACTTTGACATTATTTACTTTGTAGAAGGTATGTAAAACTAGCACCTGTTGATAAAACTGCAAATCCTTCTTCAGTTGCCCACAGCTTTTTGAAGGTTATATTATTCTCCCAAGAAAACTAGCCATTGTTTATAAGAATTAAAGGGAATGCCTAATCAAGACACCTAGCAAATAACAAGTTAAAGATCCTTGATCTCAAAACACATCTAGCTTATTTTGTTTAATACCCCTAGAAGGTAGGGGTAGGTTTTCATTCCTGTGACGGTTTCGGTTATGGGAATGCGATAAGAGTTTTATTTTAATTAGAAACTATGTGTGCTGTGCCTGCAGTTTGTGTTTTCAAGATAAGGCCTGGACATTTTCAATTTTAAAGTAGAAGTTCACCTTCCCATAAATGTGTACATGGTAGCAGGGGCTGTTTAGATTTAGATGCAAGGTTGTTAAGTTGAAGGAACATCCAGTTGGTGAAATCTAATACACACATAGAGCCCTGTCCAGCTGCTCAGAAGTTTTGGTAATTATTGATGCTAATGCATCAATAATATATAGTAACTGGGTTTCTTCTGTACCTCCTATTTGTTTTCAAACTCAAGAGAAAATTCAAGTTCAACGCATATACACCAAACATTTTTCAAGAAAAACTATAGTCCTGAACAATTCAGATTTCTTTAAATGACCATAGTTACATTACTGTTCTGTATAAATAAAGCCTTTTCTAATAGTGATATATTTTATTTAACACTGGCCCAGATTCAATTGCATGAGAAAACTTCATGTAGTTTATGTAGTTCAATTCAGAAAAAAGTATCTCACTGTTTATCATGTGAAAACTCCATTGAAGGGTATGGGAAAAAACTGAGGAAGGAGAAATGTTTTTTGTCTCCTCAAATTAAATCAAGTCTCTACATTTTCACATAAACCATGAGATAACTAACTAAACTGAATCTGGCCCATAATATAGGACACTGGATTATCCTATTATGAAGTAGAGGTTTGAGGTCCATTATCCGGAAACTTCTTATCGAGAAACCCAGAATTACAGGAAAGTCCTCCTATGGCCTCCAATTATAAGCAAATCATTCTAATATTTTAAAACAGTACCTCCTACTTGATCCCACCTAAGATATAATTAATCCTTAACTGAGGCAAAACAATCCTATTGGGTTCAATGTTTAAATGTTTTTTAGGAGACGTAAGGTTTAGGGTAAAACCCATGGAGCAAAAAACAACTCCGAAAAGGCTTTCTACCAGGAACAGTAAGAGTCACCGATGGAAAGCCTTCCTGCAGGCAACTTCGTGTGACTTCGGATTACTGAAGTGATGCAAAGTGCTTTCCACCCGCGACTCCTTTTGTTGCCAGTGGAAAGCCTTTTCGGAGTGTTTTGTCGCCCATGATAGCAGAGGTCTATCACGTGCAACTCAGGTTCTTACCCATGGGGATCTAAATTATGGAAAGACTTGTACTTTTCTGTTGGTTAAGTTCTCTTTCAGGACATATGGTTATATGCAACTGTAAAAAAAAAAAAAAAATGAAAATCTTTTACCATTCACCCAAAATCTCCTTACCCACGGGTTCACATACATATTTTTTTTTTTTTTTTTGAAGACCTCACCCTTTTACCCAATTAAAACATGGGCTATCCTCCAAAAGAGTAGTGGAGGGCATGTATTAAGTTTCAGTCACAGTGTCTGACCACTGTAAGCCGAAAGGATAAAATTACATTAGCTTTGCTATAGCATGAGCATTTGGATTATTAATAGTGAAGTTAAATGACAAATTCTCTCTTATATTTATTTCCTATCCGTTCCACTCCTTGCTTCTCTCCCCGCTGACTGGTGGCCTGTGGTGATGCCTTTTTAATATGCAGTCATCATTGTACAATCAGGATGCTGCAGATGTATTCTGCACTGCTAGCTGCCTGTTCTTTTGGTTTAACTCTTCTCTGCAGGCCTGGGTAGCAAAAGAAGCCATCTTTCCTCCTGCCTGCTTGATATAATGGTTTCATAGCATATTACTTTTACTTTTTTTTTTTTTAACATTGCTTATATTTTTCAACTACAAATTAAATTATTTATCCCTATCTGCAGTTCGGAGGATTTTAGTAGGTGTATGTTTAACTCAATTTATAAAGTGCTACTAAAATACGAAGTGCTGATGTTTTGGTGAGATTAGTTAAAATTGTAGAGTGAGGAAGAAGTAGTAGTGACCAGGGTTGCTGGAGCAGGGCATGTGTAATGTATAGCTCTGCTAACCCTTTGTTTTTTCCCTTTGTATTAGTCAAATAAAAATATTAAAGGGGGGGAGGGAAATGTCATATAAACACAACCCCCCCCCCCCCGCTAATGTGAATGCTTAATTATAGTTTTTCTGAAATCTGCTTTGTTGTTTTTTTTTTTTTTGCTAAGTGTTTGTGATGGATTGTGTGCCTCTTAAACTCAATGTTTTTTCCTACTGCTGAGTATTCATCTGTGCTGTTTATGAGTAGTTAATTGCCAAATTTTATTTATTCTCTGAAACATTGCATTATTATTTCCCTTCCTGTACATGTAGGTCTCATTGACCAAGGTGTTATTGCATAGAACTCTTACATTGTGCCCCCCTAGCTGTTCAATGTAGATAATACAAGCTTATTTATAGATGCAAGAGGATTCTCCAGCGAGCAATATCCCTACTAACTCGTCTATAGGGTTACCAGCTAGTACTGACCGGCCCAGGCAGTAAATAACTGGTAAATTTGTAATACCCTATAAATATCCCCTGACCCTCTCCACTGCTATATCACCTATGCCCTGTCCATTTCCCCACCCTGTGATGTCATTGCCCTGCAACATGTCACCACCTAAAGGCCAGTATTATACTACAAAAAAGGTAGCAACACTACCTGTCTAGCATAGTGAGAAGATTGTGTTTCATTGCATTATTTTTTTCATTATTGCATTATTTATTTATTTGTTTTGATGATACTATACTGTAACCAAACATCAGAATGGATGAGTTAGTGCAGTTTAAATATCTGAAGGTTGAAGAAATATGAACAACCAACATGGAGCAGGGTCTACTTAAGACTTCAGAATTCTTGTGGACCAATATTCTTGGATAAAAGGGGCAGTATAACCCTTTTGCACAAGATATACGTTCCTTGAAAAGGGCTAGTGCTAAACATACTTTTTGCATATTGTTTAATCACAAAAAAACGTTTGATTTTTTCGAGTAAAAAGCCTTTTTTTTTTTTTTTTTTAAAGTTCGGCATCTTAAATGCAAGCAGCACTAAGACAGAAGTAATACTGTGATTGTAATTGCTTACCTTATACACAGGGCTGGTGCTCCTGTTAGGAGAAAACTGCACCAGCCAGGGGTTGTTGTGAGAGAGCGTTCCTCTTCCTTCTTCTGTCTTAGTGCTGCTTGCGTTCAAGATTCCGAACTTTAACAAAAAAGGCTTTTTACTCGAAAAAGGCAAATGTGTAGGCTCCGGGATCGAGCAAAAAGTAGACAGGAGATGATTTTTCCTTCCCTTCTCCTTTAAGGTATGGTAAGTTACAGAAAGATCACTTATCCAGAAACCCTGAGGTCCCAAGAATTGCTACAAAGCAAGAGAAATGAAAGATGCAATGAAAATGCCCTTCTTTATTAGAGTAATAAACTGCAAATGTGGTTTTTGGGTTTAAAATTAGAACAGCAAGTACAGAATTCATTGACCGTATTCTTAATTGTTCTTGAAAAATGTTATGCTAAGAGAAAGCTGTACCAAATCAGATTTAGAACTGGGCTTGTAGAACTTTAACTACCAGTATCTGGTTTCTTGCAGTGTTACATGCAGCTATTTAAAATAAAATTACCTGCAATATATAGACATAATATATGTTAATTGATCTTTTAACAGAGTTTATCAAAGCACAGTAGAAGCAATATTGGAATAGAAGGAGGACCCCCACCATTTGTGCCTTTTGGACAGGTATATTTTTCTCATCTCTTAAAAAAGTTGTAATTTTTTATTTTATAAGAATGCAAGTTGTGTGTAGATGTATTAAACTGGTCACACCTGGACTGACTGTGAGGATGTTGTCATGTTTTTTGGTCTAAAAGCCTGGCAGGTGGATTTAGAGAGCGGGGCTCAACTATCATGCTTTAAGAAATATTTTTAGGTTGAAGATGCACTACTGCAGCTTTTCCTATTCAACACAATTAAATCAGCACTCAAAACATTGATACATGGATCCTGCAACTGCTCCATGAAAACAACCGAATCAGGGTATTTCCTTGCTACACCAGATAACAGTTCTTTCTGTAGATGGAAACCAATGAGTTTGTTGTTTACATGAACAAAAGGAATTCTGGGAATGAGTTCCAAGGGACTCCAATAAAATCCCATTTACGTGGGTTTATCCTATAGGCTAAAGCTCACCCACTGGGTTTTTAAAGCAGAAGCCAAAATAATTGCTAATTAGATTCCCAACTACAGACCGGTTTTGCCCTTCTTGGGGCTCATCAGTGTAGTGCAGGGTTTTCTGATTAGCTTAGGTAGAGCCACACGTGTGAATTCACAAACAAATCATTAGGGTTGAATTCATTCCCAGAATTCCTTTTGTTTATTTGTATCTGTATGAGGCTGTCTACTCACCCCCAATGATTTGTTTGTTGTCCACATGCATCTTCTAAAAGTTAATACAGAAAAGAAGTTCTATTTGTTTGCTCCATTTTCAGCTTGTATTTAGTTGGTCTTTTTCATGGATTTCTGCTGCTGAAGCTGAATAATTAAGTCACTGTAATCTCTGAAAAAGTTAGTCGAAGTCTAACATGCTAATAGTTATAATTTGTTTCATTATCAGCGATGTGCATCAGTTGCTTCAGTAGACAGCAAAGAACTCGATAGCCGAAAAACTCTGCAAGCTTCCAGTGTGACAAAACCTGTTGGGGAGAATGATGAATTTGAAAAGCAAAGAACTGCTGCTATAGCTGAAGTTGCTAAAAGCAAAGAGGTTTGAGCCTTATTTTGTTTTCATGTTTATCAGTGCAAAATATTGAAATATTTGATGCAGTGTTTACATGTTTATGACTTCTATTCTTAATATAAATGATTTCAAACTAGATCTGCCTTAATCATATTAATAGTCTCCTTTCCAAAGTCTGGAGGGTGATGGAAGACCTTATTATATCTCTTGAGGGAGGGTGCCAGTGGAATAAATATGGGTTAAACCAAATAATGTTTAATTTGTTCTTTATCATAAAGTTGTTTTTTTTTAATTAAAGGAGAAGGAAAGTCATTTTGGCATTTTACTGCCAATAGATTTGCCACATTAGTGCAAGCTAGAACGCTGTATTTATTCTACAGAAAGCTTTACCATACCTACACAAAGAACCCTAGTAGCTCCCTCCATTTGCAGCTGCCATTTTAGCTTGGTCTTTGTAGCTTCCTGCTGCTGCTAGCATAGATCAATCTTATGGGAGGGGGAAACAGGAGAAGGGTTAGAGGAGAGAGCTGGCCTTGGAATGAAGGATTTTTCCGAGAGAGGAAGCCTAATACCAAAGTACATGTGTACACAAAAAAAGACAAGACAATCCTGTGTTTTTTTGATAGAGGACTCAGTGATTGCTTATGGCTGTATTTACATAGACCTTTCTAATAAAGCTTAATTAGTTTTAACCTTTCCTGCTCCTTTAAAAGAAAATGGTTAACTTTAAGTAGAAGAGCTTTATTTATTTTTTTGTTTTGTATTAATCGAATTAGCGGAAATGATCATTCAAATAGATCATCATTTATCTTTATTAAGGCTTAGAATTCTGTGCTTAATGGGCAGTATATTGCCTTTTTTTCAACATTAGTTAGGGCTTATACTAAACAATTTTGCCTATTTTTTTTTTTTCTTATTAAAAATATTTATGGTTTGTTTTTGTCATTCCTTACACTAAATACACTAAATATCTGAAACTGAAACAGCTTAAGTCACATTCTGTTTCCTGACTCATGCAAGTGCAGTGAAATCCAGTTAGCTGTACCCCTTTTAAAGGAGACATAGAATGACGGAAAGTCCCCATCTTGCAAACTTTTAGGCAGTAATGAATAATTTATGGTGCTGGTTTCGATAAAATGGTCAATATGCTTAAAAAGGGTCAATTTATATAGCTCCTTATAGATTTGTTACTCGCTCAATCTATGTTTTAAATAAGGAGTGGTTGTGTTCTAATGGTCCCTGCCAGAAACACAGTAGGATACAAATAGCCAATCACAGCCCTGCACACACAAACTAAGACAAGCTTCAGTTTCCTATCAGGTCAGCCTAGCTGCTGATTGACTCCTATCCTACACTGCAGTGGGCTGAGTGCCACTGGCTCCAGTAAAAGAGTGTGCGGGACTAGTAGGGTTTTTGAAGATGGCATTCCTTCTGTATTTAAAAGAGTATAATGCAGGCATATTCTTGATTTTTACACAATATGTCTTTAAATATAGTTTTTATTATGAAAGTACAGATTATTTAAATTACAAATTTAAAGCAAATAAATTATGTTACTGCTGTTTTCTTGAATAAACAAAAATCTCTAAAATAACAACTCAAGTAGTGTCACAGCCAGAGTTTTGCCTTTCCAGGATAAGGATAGTAAAGCACAAAATTGTTTGAAATGTACTTCATGTTGACATTGCTAATAAGTGGAAAGTCTTCTATATCTTGATAGAATTGCAGAAATTATGCCAGTGTTGTCATTTTGTTTATTGCCTTGAATCTATTCTTGATTTTGTATGCAGTGCTCTAGATTTTTATAGTGGAGAGTTAAGAGCCATCTTTGTCTCTCCATGTTGCCATTTGAGTTATACTGACACTAAAAAAACTAATCTTCAATATATGAATGTACATTAAAAGTTACCTATAGGTCATGTTGATCGTTTTTCACTAATAGGGCTGCTTTTGTAGTGTTACTTGAAGTTGCTAAACCTGACTGTTTTGCTAACTTGACTGCCCCTTCTCAGCCTGTCCGTTATAGTTTCTAATGCTAATGGATTATTGCTGCACAAATATGGCAGCCCCCTCATAGAGGAACATGGGGGATCAGATAGGTAATGTAATGGCATCTGGCAAATACTTTTATGAATAGCATACTAAGACAACGTTAAGATAGATATAAAAAAAAGTTTTACTTTTAGTTCTCAGTATATCTTTAAACCTGCTGAAAAGATTGTACAAACTAAACTAAAAAAGCATTGAGTAATAGGCATAGTTATAACTATAATAAAACTCTCTAAAAGCTGAGAAAAGAGTTTGTATTAAGAATGCTTCAGTCTAAGAAGTTGAATTTATTCACTATTGTGACTGTTTAGCAGTTATCGGCAATGCTGTGACTCTCGAAGTTTACACTAATAACATTCCATCTCTTATTCTCTTATTTCCATTTCTCATCAAGTCCCGAACTATGCCAACTGACAGTTTGGGTTTCCAGCCTTTGTAGTACAAAATGTACTAACTAAAGAATGCAGGTGATGCATGAGTGTTGTTGAACATATCCAGCAAACAGTTCTGTTTAATGTTTACCATGTTATTGACAGGTTATAATAAAATAATATCTTACAAAACGTAATTAGGGGCTGTGGGCCTTTAGTTGAACAGCCTTGCCTTAATAGATATTTAACCTGTTGCAGAAGGCAACCTTTGGACAAACTGTACTGTGAACACAGCTAAATTGTGTATATCTGCCACATTTAGGTTGGAAGGCATGCTATTGAGATTGTTTTGTTTAAACATTGAACAAAGACCTAAAATTGTGCTAATAACATGTGGTGCCCTTTGGTACACATTTTTGGGCTACCTCGCCCGTTACCATATGCCAACATGTCACTTCCCATTGACAGTAAAGACAAGTGCTGCGGGTGTGCATCTACCTGTGCTCATTTTTCAGGGCATAATTGTATTTCTGGGTTTGTTTTGTAATACTCTAGAGAGGACCAAAATGCTTACTGTGACATTTGCTGTAAAGGAACTGTTTTTTCTTATGCTTTAAATTTAATTCCAGATTTATTCCCGAGTAGATCAGTGATGGCATCTCCTCATGATGCTATTAAGAGTAATTTGTGGCTTTTCTTTAAGATTGCTTTGGCTCATTAGCTCTGGTAGGGCCATAAGCAGGCCTCTAAATGCGTAATTTGTTGTGTGGCAGAGCACTGCTTGGTAATGTGAAATTTTCCATTTCGTATCTGTGTGTACTGCAGGAAAATGGGTTTACCACTGCTTACCCAATAAATACCATAATGTTATGATTAGGATATTACAATTGCCATTTTGCTGGAAAAAAGACATTTTATTTTTTGGCATCCCCCGATATTACTCATTTTTAAATAACACAGTAAATTCTGCAAAAACTTGGCCTTTGTGTAATGTTATTCTGGAAGTCAACCACTTTAACGCTCATGTTATTTTATTTCATACTATATAGTTTTCCATTTTAGTTTACTGTTATGACTGAGTTCAAAGTAGCTCATAAACGCACACATTACACAACTTATTTTTTTTACTGCTTCAAACACTGTAGAATGAAAAGCCAATGAGTAGATAACTGCTCGTGTTATGGAAATTAGCGTTTTATTTATCAGTAGGTACAGCTTAATAATAAAAAAATGCAGCTTTCATGGATTTATTGCCTTCTGCATTATGGCTTAATCTTTGGGATGAGTTTAAAATTGAGTTGTTTACTTTAATACAGCTTCTCTTATCTCCAGACAAAGACGTTCGGAGGAGGTGGTAATGCTGGAAGTAATCTCAATCCAGGTGCTGGAGGGAGCCGTAACAAGGAAGTGTTCCAAAAAGAGAAGATAATCAGAGCTGAAGGGAAATCAGAAGGAGTATATCGCGAACTGGTAAGTTTTAATGACTAGACCACATAATAACCCTTCCAGTGCTTTGCTAGGGTTCCAGATTGTGTTTTCACACAAGCTTTATGTCACTTTCTGCTCAAAATACAAACTTGCTTTATTGTTTTTTTTAAACTTGTATTCTACACTGTTTACATTAGAATAGACAGAGTCCAAAGCTATAAATTGCCTCCATCTGAATGCTCTTCACAAGGGCACTTGTATCTAGACATGCTCCTATGTACTTGTGTTATTAGCTCACAAGTATTAGGTGCAAGATGCATATTACAGTGTGCACCGATAGCACCGGTAGCTCTGGAATTAAAGGGGTTGTTCAACTTTTTGCAAAGTCCTACCAAAAAAATAAAAACTTCTCCAAATACAGTTGTTTTAACAAATGCCTGCTTGTTTGCTATTTAAATTACGCTTAAATGAGCATGTGCAGTGTCCCGGACAGTTCTAACAGAATCCAAGACAGGAAACCCCTGTGACAACTGTAAAGACCAGTATCACTACTACTATAGAGATGCTAAAACTTTAAGCCCATTATTACCGAATTACCGAAAAAGGCCATGCTCCATAGACTCAATTATAAGCAAATAATTCTAATTTTTAAAAATGATTTCCTTTTTTTTTCCTGTAATAATAAAACAGTACCTTGTACTTGATCCCAACTAAGATATAATTAATCCTTATTGGGGCAAAAAAATAAGATCTCTTATCCGGAAAACACCAGATCCCGAGTAGTCTGGATAACTGGTCCGATACCTGTATACAAAATATAGCATTTTTAGTCATGTTCATCTTTATGGCTTAGTTCTCCTTTAAGCACTTACCTGTTCCTTGGAAACCACATTGGGGAGATTGGCGAGTTGCAATACAGCAATGCACTAGCTCCACTTCGATTTGCATAGAGTTAATACAATTGCCTATCAACAGAATTACTGTTATGCAAATGAATGGCAAAGAGCTACCACTTTGGTGGTGTACAACCCCTTTAACAGCGGCCAAGAGGAGTTACTTTCAGGGCTCACATGTTGCTGACTCAATGTCACTCCTGTAGTCTTACAGAAAGCTATTTTGTGTCTTTGTTTTTCAATGCAGTTTATTTTTTGTGTTTTTTTGTGTTACATTCTTCTATGCTCTAACCCACTTCTGGTTGTTTTGTAGTCTCCAATTCAGACTCTACTACCTGGCTGCTAGGTTTTTCTTGTTTTTTTTTAAGTTACTGTATAAATAGTATAGGGACTATACAGAAAGGCAAATGAAGACCAGATTTAAACCTAACTTGCTTCTGTTAATAACATGTTAATTTAATTTGTGGTGACCTTGCCCTTTAATCTTATTAAAAGATAGTTTGAATGCTGTAATTGGTTATTTGAAATATGCTGTTTTTTTTTTAATTAATTTGCCACAAATAGCATTTTACCATGATGGTTTTACAATAAAAAATCCCATTAGTATTGTGGGAATGAATATGGTTTCTGTGACCTTAAGAGGGCAAAGGAGAATCATGTTTTTTGTAGAAAAAGAATCTGTTGTATGGTTGCCTGAAACCATGTTCTGATATGCGGATGTGATTTCAGAATATTGGAAGTACTTTTCAGTTTATTGTTGGATGTTTTATTCTTCTTGTTTATTTTACTAGATGCGTCATTCCATTTGCTTTGATTACAGTGTAAACTATTTGTTTCTCATTCTATTTTAAAAAGTGGTGCAATACCAACTAAATAAATAAACTCTTCACAGAAAAAAGACACTGTTTAAAACAAGGCAACATCAATATTCTATTTCGCTTTTAATGTGAAAATTCTGCCCCTATATATTTGTATGTTTATTCTCTGAAGACTTTTTCTGATTAATTTGAGGCATTTCCAATATGGAGAAGAAATGTGTGTCTGTACAGAAGCAACATGTGCTGCTCTTTGTATGAATGACTTTTCATATAAAAGCTTCTTTTAATTCCGTGTCCCATTTATACGCATTTGAAAAACAGGTTAAACACTCTTAATTGCAGTGAGCAACTAGATATAATTTGCACTGGACCAGGAAAAATGATTTATCATGTAAAAGGCTTTAATAAAAAAAGTACGTTAAAGGAGAACACCAAAGCAGAAGGTAGTTTTGTGTATGTTTTGTGAAGCACTGTGTTCTTCTGTTGCAGGTAGATGAAAAGGCACTGAGACACATCACAGAAATGGGATTTAGTAAGGATGCAGCCAGGCAGGCACTTATGGACCACAGCAACAATGTGGAAGCTGCCTTAAATTCCCTCTTGACAGGCAACAAATCCAAACCAGTTCAAGGACCACCAGCCAGAGGTAAATATTGTTTTTTTTTTCATTTTTATAAGGGATGTCTACATGGTATTTTTAATTTATTAGCAGCACTTCTGCCTGTAACCTTCTTATAAACTTAGAGAGTTAAAGCCCTAGTCTTTCAAGGGTTGACAAGGCAACAATTTAAACCATGCTGGGAATAAACCCCCCCCCCCCCCCCCAGTTATATTTTTGTCTGTCCAGGCTGAAGATACTTAGCACTTATAAACTAATGTAATCAATGGTTCCTAATCTCCAGTGGACCTTAGACTATGTTTATTTAAAGATGAAGGTCCTCCGACCTTCATCCCCAATCTGGGGAACAGTTTTGCAGCTTACTGGGTTAGGCTCAGATGTTTCTGATCAAACATTGTTGCCTACTGATAGGTTGCTATGGATTACTAGACAAGTAACAAATTTAAAGGAGAACTAAACCCTAAACATGAATATGGCTAGAAATGCCATATTTTATATACTAAAATGACTGCGCAAGCTTAAAGTTTCAGCATCCCTATAGTAGTAATGATATAAGTCTTTATGGTTGTCACAGGAACTTCCTGTCTTGCATTCTGTTAGAACTGTCAGTGCACATGTTCAGTGGGCTCTGAGCAGCTATTGAGAAGCTGAGCTTTAGGGGTTATTGCAAGCAGAAAATGAGGCTGATCTGACATATAAGCTGATGCTACAGGACTACTTTCTGATGCTAATTGCACTGGTTTCAGAGCTGCAATGTAGTAATTATCTGTATTAATCACTTATCAGCCTTATACTGTTATATTTATATTCTATATATACAGTACATTGTGAGTGGGTTTCCTAAGCTCAGGTAAGTAACAGCAGCACAGAGCATGTGCAGGGAATCAGCAGAAAAGAAGATGGGGAGCTACTGGGGCATCTTTGGAGGCACAGATCTTCCCTGCTAAAGGGCTGTGGATGCCTTGGGCTGGTACAGAAGCCCAAAATAGAATATGCAACATATGTAGGCTACTTGTTTAGTTAAGCTTTAATTCTCCTTTAAGATCATTCATTGCATAACCCTATAAGTGATTTTTTTGGCAAGCAACAGTTAATACATTTGTAAGTTGACACTTGGGGCCTATTTATTAAAATTCAAGATTGAATTTTACGGCAGTTTGAGAAAATCAAAATGAAAAAAGAAGTCTGAAAAACAGGAATAAAAAAATTCTGCGTCTTACACCGGCAAATCTTCTAGATAAGGCTTAGATTTTAAGAAGGGCCCTCACCCTGTTGTCTACTAACAATATGCAATTGTGAATCTATACTGGTAAAATGTTTGTTTATCTGTACTGTTTTGTCTCTGTGGGAGATGTTGGCACTGTATAAATAATAATACTAATAAGTCAGTGGGAGGTGTATTTAAACTTCAAGTTATTGTATATTTTAAGGTTTTTTTTCATTCAAATTTGTAATAAAACCTTTTTGATGGAATTAAAAAAAACAGGCATAAGAATCAAACATACGCAAATATCTTTATTAATGTTGTATACTCTTTATTGCTGCGGTTGGGGCAGTTGGTTTTTTTACACATTTAAAAGATCTGATCAAGTCCCTTCAAGGGCAATTTAATACATCACAATGCAGAGAAAGTGTGATTCATTGTAATATCAGTCAAGTACCTAATGAAAATAAATGTAGGTTGTGTTTGGCTGTTTCACTGACAAGCTGTTGAACAATACTTCATTAAAATGTATTGTCTACTTCACACACACAAATTGCAAATTAATTTGGACAGGCATCTTATTTAACTGTAGAGAAAGGGTGTTTGAAAGATAACATTCTATAAAAGAAAGAAATGACAAATTATGTTGTATGTGTGAATATGCTTCACCATTGTGCGTTAGTATTGGATGCTGTCCTCTGGCCAAGTCAGTTTTATTGTTATGGCTCTTAAAATTACATATATACTTTTACATCTAATGCTTCTAACAGGAAAGGGAAAAGGCAGAGGGAGAACACGTGCTGAAGAAGATGATGAATTAACTAGTGCCAGGCCTTCAGCACCAAGTACTCTGTTTGACTTTCTGGAGTCCAAGATGGGAAGCTTTTCTATTGAAGGTGAGCAATATAGTTTAATTATTGATATGTATGATGGTTATATATGTCCAACAACCAGCGATTATTTACTAGTCTATAACTGTTAATATAATAACAGTAAACATCTCATTGTTGATGTTAAGAAATAACCAAAAACATAATTTGGAATTTGGTTTGTGTCTCGTTTTTGTTTTAAGAAATCATTTTTTTTTTAACTTTTCTACTTTGCAAAGTTTTGAAAAATGTGAGTACTTTATAAAGCAGTACTATAAACTAAACTAAAGCTGTTTTGCAGTGCAACATTTATAACATATTGGTTATGGGTCATATAGCCCATGGTTCTTGGTCTCTGTAAAAATCCTTGTATCTTCACTTAAAGGAATAGTTTAGTGTCTAAAGGAAACTGCATAAAATAGACTATGCAACATAAAAAAAATCAATGTAGTTTGTTGGGCAAAAATGTAATCTATAAAGGTTGGAGTGGACAGATGTGGAGTGGACAGAACACTACTTCCTCCTTTGCAGCTCTCTAGGCTGTTAGGAATCAGTGACTAAAGGGAGGGGGGGCATTTGGGACATAACTATTCAGTTAGTTTGCTTTTGAATCTCACCTGCATGCTCCTAAACTAAATAGTTATGTTCCATGTGACCCCCCCCAAAGTTACTGACTACCTAAGAGATTAAAAAGCTGAAAGCAGGAAGTAGTGTTCTGGCTATTATGTTAGACATCTGCTCACTCCAGCCTTTATAGATTACATTTTTGCCCAATTAACTATATTACAAATTATTTTTTATTTTTCACAGTCTATTTTACCCAGTTTAATTTTTACACTAAACTGTACCTTTAAGCTTTCCTATCAGTCACTGTGCTGTAACTGATTTTCACACAAGGTATAAGCATTTCTGTGTGAACTGACACTGGCAAAGTAAAAAGTGCACTGTCAAAGGTAGTAAGCAATTACAGGAAATTCACATAAACTTCTATATGTCCACTTTTAACCCAGGTTAAGAAAAAATCCATATGTGCATTTTATTTCCATTGTCCAGTCTATAAACTAATTTGGTGGGCAGATTATCAATCTCTCTGTGGTCAGATTTAGACAGAGCTTCACACAAGGCTTGCATTCTATAACTGCAACTCTTTATGAGAGAAAAGCACAAAAAACTGGGCAAAATAAAGGCTGTGTATTTTCTTAACTTTTGCTCCTGTTTCATTCTTGTTGCCTGATTATCCACCCAGATTGTTCTGGAGCAATTCGTGTGGTATCAGGTCACCAGTTTCGTCATCTAGCTACCAAATCAGTAACTTAAAACAATAAAATGTGCCAAAATGTTGGTTACATGGTCAGTCTGGCCCCCTTCTCTACAAATGAATAGCATTATTATGTATTTGGACCTGTGGAATGTTTGTGGAAGAAATGAAAGATGTACATTTTTAAGAAATGCAAAAAGAGCCTACACAATATAAATGTTTTAAGAAATACTGCAAGGGTTTTTTTTTTTTTTTTTTGCTAATGCAGGCTGTGTGATGGTATTAAGACCATCAAAATCATTTAGGAAATTGTTTTATGACTGGATAAACTGTATCAATCATACAAGTGTGTAATCATAAGTGTGCAGAGTGTGTCCAAAGGCTATAATTGTCACTGTGAGAACAGGAATAAAATTATATTGTCTAGATTTAATAAAATCTAATAAGATTAGTTTTATTTATTTATTTATTTTAAAGATGATGTTGTGCATTTTTGCAGTTATAAATACATAGTTACACTATGGGGCAGATTCATCAAAGTACGAGTTCGAATATGCATAGTACTAAAATTAGAAAAAATACAAATTTTTTGTATTCGAATACAATCGTACTTTGATAAATGTGCCCCTATGACTAGATTAATGGGCTTAACTGTGGAAAATACATGGAAACACAGATTTTCCAACAAATAATGTCCATCCTTTGATTTATACTAAGATGAATAATATATGAAAATTGTCACCCTGCTATGTTAGTTACTGACATGTAATTACAGTGACAGTTATGTCTCACTATGCCTACATAAAACATACTTCACTTATGAAGCTGTGAATCTTTAAGCTGTGCTGGAGCCCGATACAGTTTAGTAAGGGGTAATAATGCATCTCATCCCTTACACCAGTTGAATTTTAACCCTACCGAACTACTGCCTTATAGGGAACACTGTGTTTGCAACATTTTCTTTAAAAATATTACTTACAGCTTTTTCTGTAACATAATAATCGAACATATTCAGAGCAAAAAATATGTACAATGGAATTAGTCAGCATGTAGTGTTGTATTTTAAAGTAATAGGCTTCTAATACTGTGCTACAATTTCTCAATTTCTTTGTTAATGTTCTGTAGTGTTGTATTGGTGATAAAGACCCTACAAGTTGATATTATATCTTTGTGTAAATATATATATATATATATATATATATATATATATATACATACATGTAGGAGCAGCCGGCACTCACAAAACCAAAAACAAAGAATGCCTGGGTGCAGAGTTCAGGAAAAAGCACACAGGAAAAGAATCAGAAGCCGCACACTCAGGTCTTATGAAACTAAGAAAACATTTTTTTATTGCCAAAAAGGTGGACAAAAAGTCTACCTTTTTGGTAATAAATTTTTTTTTTCTTATTCTCTGATTCTTTTCCTAAATATATTAGTGATACCTTTTATTGGCTAATTAGATTAAAAAATGCAAGCTTCAGGGACTAATTGGTTCCAGCATGGTATATACATTTTCTGTATATACCATGCCTGAAGCAGGGAGCTAAGTAGTTATGAAATTTCACATGTTTTGATAATTTCTTGTTTCAATTTAAAAAAATAAATTATCCAAACCCCATCCTCTATTTTTTCAAATATCCACATTATGCCTAAAACTATATACATAGTAGTCTTATTGTGTCAAATACCACTTTGTGGCTACTGTCTATTCTTTCTCATTAGTCCATTCCACTCAAAAATATTCTTTTCTGTTTAGAGATTCATGCATTAAAGGAGAAGGAAAGTTATTTTGGCATTTTACTGCCAGTAGATTTGCCACATTAGTGCCACCTAGAACAATATATTTATTCTGCAGAAACCATTACCATACCTGAGTATACTTAAGAAGCTTTCTCCATTTGCTTAAGATAGCAGCTGCCATTTTAAGTAGCTTCCTGCCTGCAGTCTAGCCGTTAAAACTCAGATCACACATTCCTATAGGAGGGAATTCTTAGCATTCTCGTGGGAGGGGTAGTAGGAGAGAGGAGAGAATTGTACAGACTCTGGCCACAGGAATTAATCGTGTTTCTGAGAGAGGAAGTCAGACACTAAAATATCATGTTTTCAAAAAAAAGAGACAAGAAATCCTGTGTTTCTTTTGATAGAGGACTTAGTGCAGCGTTTCTGTGAGGCTTATGGCTGTATTTTTATAGACCTTTCTGATAAAGCTTACTTAGTTTTTACCTTTCCTTCTCTTTTAAAGTATCTGCATCTCAATTCTTTGTGCTACTGCAATTGTTACCAACAGAGTTACTTTATGACATTCAAAGCAGGAAATCAGATTTATGAATTCGACTCTGGAAACCAAAGGAAAGTTATATTTTATGGGACAATTAATTTCTTTTTGTTATGATATATATTAAAATATGTCTCTAGAATATCTTAATTACACATTATACATGCCCAGGAGCAATCAGCCAATCAGCAGCTAGAATTTACTGGTCACTTGCTTAAAAGCAAACATTTTATTGGTTGCTGTAGGTTACTGCTCCTGGGCAAACTTAGTGCCTTTTATTACATATGGGGGTATCTCTTTAAATAAAAAAACAGTAATTGTGCCAAGAGGAAGTGGCACACAGCTAAGATATATGCTTCTCATGCAGAACAGACCTCTGAGAAGCATATGTCAAGCCAATTCAGTGGTATAATTTAATAGTAGTAGTGACTTATTAGTAATAAAACAGTATAGTCTGCCTGCAAATAAACCCTTGTTATTTCACAAACAACCATTTTTAGGTAAAAGGAGATAAGTGCCAGGGCAGAGAAAATGGTATAGTCATTTACTGGAAACCATTTGACTGTGTATATTGCATCAAGCTCATATAATGGTTTATTTGCAGCGTTACAGAGAAATTATATGTCCAGATATAGATATTTCAAGTGCTTGTGTTTCTGAGGTACAAGAGGATAAACAGTGTTTACCAGCCATTCACTTAAAAGCAGGTAATAGCCAATAATGACATTGTGAGACTTACCTTTGTATTTGAGTCTGCTTAAAGGGATAGAATAAAGCTATATACAGTGCAGTGTTAAAATGTTGTTATCTCAGTTTAAGCACGTAGCGTTTAATTCATGTGTTTGTAGATGAGATTTATTACCAAGAAGCCTCGATTATTTAAATAAAAAATGTAATTGAGCATTAAATTGTCTGTTTATCATTGCTGAACTAATTTGTTTATATTTTATAAACATATAAACAAAAGTAATGTTATAGTTTAAGGAGACTAGAAAAGCAGCATCCACAGAAACAGGCACTCACCAATTTTTACCTACACAAATTTTCTTATTCATAAAGTGCTCTTGGCTTTAAAACGCTTGAAAGCTAAGCAACAAAAACAAATACTCTTGGAGGCCTCCACTTTAAAACTGCACACAAGCTCAGATAGCCTTTAAGTGTACAACACAGTAATATACTCCCCCTCCTTTATTGGGTAGGAATTCATAAATCCACGTGATACTATTAATCATATTTCCAGCAAACTGAAAAATCAGAGGGAAATTTCCCCTTAAAGTTATGAGCAACACACATATATATTTACATAGAGAATAACATTCTGTGGGATTTTTTGATTTCTATGTCAATGAAGGGAACAAATCTCTCCTGGAAATAATGAACCATGACCTTTATGTTCCCAAAAAAAAATTGGTTTAGCTTGTCAAAAACATGCAGTTATAGCACACTTTTGCAGAAATGAGAGTTTGGAAAATAGCTTTGAATTTTGCTATAAAAATATGATTCTATTTTTATTTTTCTGAGTGCTTTGAGGCAAAACAGTTTATTTTTTTCTTGTGGATACAGACTTTATGGTTCTAGAATTTCTCACTGACTTATTCCTTGTACAAAAATATTCAAGTCAGAATATTTCCTTTGAATGTTTTTATTTTTTGTAACAAGAAATAATTAATATGTTTGATCTTGGCCTAAAAATATTTTTTTGCTTGTGTTATTTTTAAATTATTTTGTGCTGATATATTCAACAGCTCTTTAGAGATTATACATCATTTAGATACCTCCCAACTGTCCCGATTTTCACAGGAAAGTCCCGATTTTAACAGCTCAGCCTTGAGTGCGTGGTCCCACTTACTCTCGCTGTATGTAATGCTTTGTGGTACATTTGCCCCAGCCCCTCAATGTAGGTAATGTCTTGGGAATGCCAGTGACAACTGTCATTCACTGTATAATGACTTTGGAGTGCTGATCACAACTTTCTTTCATATATTTTCCTATTTAATTCTTAAAATACAAATAAATACAGTGCAGGTATTTGACCCCTTATCCGGAAACCCATTATCCAGAAGGTTCCAAATTACGGAAAGGCCATCTCCCATAGACTCCATTTTATTAAAATAATTCACATTTCTAAAAATGGTTTCTTTTTTCTCAGTACCTTATACTTGATCCCAACTAAGATATAATAAATCCTTTATTGGAGCCAAAACAATCCTATTGGATTTAATTACTGTTTAAATAATGTTTTAAGTAGACTTAAGGTAGGAGATCCAAATTATGGAACAATCTCTTATCCGTAATACCCCAGGTCCCAAGCATTCTGGATAACAGGTCCCATACCTGTATTTATAGTGTCTGCATGTAATACCACTGTACAATATTTTGGAGGTGTAATTTCTATTTGTTTTTAATGTACTGTGTACTTGGGGGTTCTGTTTAATTAACATTTGTCTGCATCTGCATCCATCTTTTGCTGAGTGATGCATGGGGAATATTTTGGAGATTTTAGTGCCCACTGTTTCACTTAATAATCTGCTAAGATTTAGCTAAAATTACTCTCAATCCCATAGTATAATGTGCCCCCCCCCCCCCCCCCCAAATTCAGAATTTTAAAACTGATTTCCTTTTTTTATGTAGAAATAAAACAGAACCTTGTAATTGATCCCAACTAAGATATAAATAATCCTTATTGGATGCAAAACAATCCTATTGGGTTTAATTAATGTTTTATTAATTTTTTAGTAGACTTAAGGTATGGAGATCCAAATTACGGAAAGACCCCTTATCCGGAATACCCTTGGTCCCGAGCATTCTGGATAATGGGTCCTATACCTGTATATATATACCAGAACATGCATGCAAGTAGGCACTCACGTTTAACCAAGTCCAAGTATGCCTGGGTGCAGTATAATAGAAATAGTACAGTCCAAAGTAGATGCCGCACTCACAGGACTTAGTGCAAATAAAGAAATATTTATTTGATGGAAAACACGTCAAACTAACGTTTCGGCCGTATCCACAGCCTTTCTCAAAGTGAACAAAGAAATTTCAAACCCACTCTTAAACCAAGTTTGGCGCCAAACTGTAGTTCATGACGTCATTATGTGTCAGACCAATCACCATTGAATAAATTCAAATACACACATATATACATATTATAGTACAAAAATCATGGATAATGCATAAAAGACAAACAATAGCTCAAGCAGTGAGCAGAAAATCAAGAAAGAGAAAGACAGGTAAGTAAAATAAAGATCCAGATGCAGAAGACTGTACCGTGAGGTTGAACTATAACTCATACTCTGTGGGCAACGGATATGGTTGTGTACCAATGAAAAGCATCATGGAAAACACAAGGGCAAACTACAGATTATATTGATGTCTTTTGCACAAGGGAAAAGTTATAAAGCAGAATATAGAAGTGCTGAACTGCCCACCGTAAAGGCGCGTTGCCATGGTAACCTAGTATCACAGTCCTGCGCTCTGACATACGATCACTGCCCGCCGGGAGACTCATAGTTAGTAGTAGTATAAGAATGCTATTTATGGGAAGGTTGGGGATCTGTATGTAGACTCACCCCGATCGGCACCGTACCTCCAATGTAAATCTGTAAGTCGGGTTGCCATGGTGACCGCCCCGCTCGTTCGCCGTCAGTGAGTTTATTACTGACACGTATGCAGTAATGACACCTAGGGGCTGATTTACTAAGACACGAATTCCGACCGAATTGGAAGAATTCCGATTGGAAAACGAACATTTTGCGACTTTTCGTATTTTTTGCGTTTTTTTTCGGCGCCTTTATGACTTTTCGGAAATTATCGCGACTTTTTCGTTACCAATACGATTTGCGCGAAAAAACGCGAGTTTTTCGTAGCCATTCCGAAAGATGCGATTTTTTCGTAGCGTTAAAACTTGCGCGAAAAGTTGCGTTTTTTTCGTAGCGTTAAAACTTAAAAGGCGCGACGTTTTGAGCAAGTTGTAACACTACGAAAAAATCGCAACTTTTTGCGCAAGTTTTAACGCTACGAAAAAATCGCAACTTTCGGAATGGCTACGAAAAACTCGCGTTTTTCCGCAAAAATCGTATTGGTAACGAAAAAGTCGCGATAATTTTCCGAAAAAATCGCAAAATACCGATCATTACGAAAAAAACGCAATCGGACGCATTCGGCCCGTTCGTGGGTTAGTAAATGTGCCCCCTAGTCTCCTTGCATGGGTATAATAAGGCTCGCGATCTTACCACTATTTAGTAAGTGGAACTGATGTATACGTAATCATGTACTCCCTTATAGGAGATTACCTTCTCAGCCAGAGAGCGCTCATAGAATAGGGGAAACCGGTGGATCATAGTTCATCACCGTGACACACGAGACCCCCACACCAATAGTAAGCTTGCCGTGCTTAGGCGATTAGAACCCAGGTAGACCCTAGCTGTGTCAAGTGGAGCGTTTCTGTCACTAGATCACGGCATAACACAGGTGAGGTGGTGCATACAGGACTGAAGGAGGGGCATACTCGCCTCGAGAAGAAATGCTATTCTAATGGGGTTGAGACCAAATTGTATTGTTAAGTTAAAAATAAAAATAAAGAACAAAACACAAAAAAATAAGAATAAAAAACAAAATAGAATATAAAAAATATATAAAAACATATCCCTCAGTAGTGTGTTCTTTTTGGATAGACAACTAAGGAACACAGCCGAAGAGAAAGTTATGACAGGACAACAAACGTTAATAGAATAGAGATTGTGTCTATATAGGAAGGAGATTAAGACAGAGAGAGAGAAAAAGACTAAATGTAACAATAGTGTATCAACGCATAAAATGTAAGGTCGGTCATAATCAAGCAATGTATCAAAAGTCCAGATAAGATACACATATCTTACTTTGTAGTATAGTTATACACATTGTTCAACAGGCTGTTGGATACATCTTCAAAAAACATATAGTTCATATTACAGCTAGTTAGACCAAGTCAAAATTGATAATATCATAAATAGAGTCATAATGTGATGGTATTCATAACACTAATCCGGAGAGGTACTGTATAGACTGGATACACTCAGGTAATCAACAACCTAAAGGTAAAATGCAGAATAGGACACTAGTTTGTTTAAACCATGGGGACTGATGGTGTTAAGGCGATGCATCCATTGAAGTTCTGTAGTAGGAGTTTGTTCCGATCCCCTCCACGAATCAAAGGTGGAATGTGGTCAATAATCATGCATCGTAAACTGGCCAATGTATATTTATGGATAAGAAAGTGTGCTGCCACTGGTGTGCTTGCTTCCCCACATTTTAGAGCAGCTCGTATTGCTGATCGATGATTGGCCATACGTGGTAACAGTTTTTCCAATGTACATAAGACCACATGGGCACTTAATGAAGTAAACAATGTATTTGAACTCATTGGTGACGTTATACCATGCACACAGGTTTAGTAATAAGGGCACAAAGCATGAACTCATGTTCTATGCTCAGGTTTAATTAATACATCAGAACTATTACTTGAGTAGCTGTGGCTACTACAGCCCATTACCAGTAATCACCAACCAGTTTGCAACTTATTTTCTCTAGACCTGAAGTTTGCAAATATTTTTCCTTAAAATAACATGTTTATCATAGTAAATATTCAGAACACATTCACTTGAAATAGTACTACCAAAACTGTTTTGGATCCAAAACATACATTCAGAAGGGCAGAAGAAGAGGTGACTGGAACCTTAAGAAGGTTCTAGGAAGATGGTGCAGGAACGACTGCCAAATATAGCTTGAGGCAAGTCCTCCTGGACCTCAGTAGAATCTGACTGATCCTTATAAGTGAGGCTGGAATATCAGGAAGTGTAGCAGAGTTTATACTATAAATAATAACACTACATCTGTATTACACAACATAGCACAGATATATTGGATCCAGGTGGTATTGTATCCAGTGGTGTTATGCTGTGGCCCTTTGAGTAATCACTGCATGCAACAAAAATGATGAATGCTGTAAGTTCCATTTTTTTGCAAAAGAAAAAATGCATTATAATTATTCAGTTGCAAAAATTCCTTTTTTTAGTGTCGATATAATATATAGATACAAAGAAAAAAGCCTGCTGTTTTCATTCTTAAATTAGGAGCAAACAAGAAAACTGGCATCAACGGTGGTCTATAAATAATGCTCTGTCAAAGATGGGTACAAGTGAAAAGCGTGTGATATATTGTATTTCAACAAGCTTGTTTTTTTTATACCTGCATGAAAAGCCTGGTTCTATAATTATCTCCCAAAGGTCATCTAAAACATGCAACAGCAGAATGAAAATAACACACAGAGTTTCATTTCAGTGACTTAAGTGTTTATATACCAGTGATAGTACTATATTTTTTGTTGGACACCAACCAGATATTTGGAACAAAGAATATACGTCTTTTTAAAAGAGTGTGTATTTTTTGGGCCAGTAAATATGGATAACTTATATTGTTTTTCCCAAGCCTTTCATGCAAATCTAAGATCGATATTTTAGACAGTTGTGCGATGGCAGACAACAAACAAAATAAATTGCTTACGTTCAATAAGAATTAGCAAGCAACGGGAATTAACACTCTGTATCCAGTTATCTTTTTTTAATCCCGTGTCTCTTAAAATTTGTGGATTCGTTCTGGCTCCTTGTATAAAATGGAACCCTTTCTGAGTCTTGTCCTTATTAGTGAGTCTCATTCTGTGTCCTACAGCAATGTACTGCATAGTGTCTTTCACTTCTTTAAAGTACATCAGGCTCATATCAAGGGACAGACAAATTGAAGAGGATAAAACTTCCAGATATGAATATCAATCACCCTGGAATGCTCTGAGACAATTAACCTGCCTGGAATGTGGGTGGAAACCCATGAAGCTAAAACGCCAAAGAAAGCCATATCTTCAAATCATGACTGCTAAAGGGAGAAAAATTGCTGTGTAAACAGAGTTCCCCTTTAAAGGAGAAGGAAAGGCTAATAAAGAGTTAATCTCAAGCTGCAGGCATTCCTTCAGTTGTCTCAATAGTGCCCTTAAGTCTCTTCACATTTCACCTGTTCAGATGATCAGAAGCCAAACAGGAAGAAAAAACGCTGAGCTGTGTAAAGAAAGTTCCCATAATGCCACACTCCTGCACAGACATGCAGACCAAACTGAACATGCTCAGTTCGTTAGACTATGAGTCAGCTTCCTGTTGATTAGCTTAGATCCACATTCCTAAGGGGGGGCTGGGAGTGAGTTCTTAGCATTCTTGAAGGAGAGGGGAGCAGGAAAGAGCAGAGAACAGAAAGCTGTGTGTCTCTGGCACAGGAATTACAGACACAACTAATCTTTCTGTGAGTGCTTATGGCTGTATTACATAGACCTTTCTGATAAAGCTTACTTAGTTTTTACTAAGCTTACTTAGTTTTTAGTCTTTCTTTCTCCTTTAACACATAAAGTTTGGCCTATGCCCCCAACTGTTTATATAAACATTTACTTGCTGGCTAAAATCTTCATATGACTGTGAGGTTTTGTTACCTTCCTGATTATTCTCATTTCTTTTGTTCTCTCTTCTTTTCTGCTTCTTTCCTTTTCCTCTGTTGTGTCTATGCAGTTTGACTGTGTTTGTTTCTTTCTTAAAGAAGTGAAAATGGTACCTTCAATGCACTAAGCTGGACTGAACCCAGAGCATGGATATGTGTATTTTGAGGCACAAACAATACCTGTGTTCCTATAGCTCACGCAGCTCATGTTAAAAATGCATAAAGACCTGAGATCTAAACTTCCAAAATATATTTTGCACAGTCATACCCAATTCCACAGTTGGAAAATGAAACATCATAGTTTATCTCTGTTCTCTTTGGGACCAGTTTCTCACACTCTTAGGCTCACGGTATAATACAGCCCCTTCCTTCAGCTTGAAAATAGCAGGTTCTTGGGCTTGAAGTTACAGAGAATCTGTGCGCCATTAATTATAGGCAGCAGAGGAACTCATTAATACATCCTTTCACAATGGAACAAGGTGAAGGAGGAGTTGCATTACACTGTGAGCCTGAGGGGGTTGAGGAACTGGCCCAAACACAAATATAGCTAATCTTTGGAATCAGATATATCAGTATAGAAAAGTAAAAAACAAATACGTGCATATTTATTTTGCATGTTCAGACTGTGCTTATGAACCTATTGAATGCCAATTGAATGAGCTCATGTCAAAAGGGGGGGGGGGGATTTATTTTTTTGAAACAGAGCATCTCTTAGAAATGTTTTTGTTTTTAATATTGACCCTTGACCAGTATGCTCTTTCGACAAGAGCATACAGTAATAGTCTACAAGCATACTGACTGATTTTGCTGAAGTTGTACTAAACATATTGATGGAAGCCAGTAGGTATTTAACACAAGAATTATTGCAGTAAATGTTTTCTTCTCCAAAAATGGTAAAAACATTTTTGATTAGTTTTACTTCATAGTGTACCTCTGACTGCTCCACCTCACAAATCATCCAGATAAGAGTTTTAATTATTTTTCTGCTCACTGCACAACAGCTCTCATGCAGCTTTTGTGTTCAACATAATGTTTTCTTTTCACATTTTATAACTTCATTAGAGGAACATAACAGGAATGCTGTGCCAAAATATTGAAAGTCTAATTTTAGTGCTGGCCCTGAATAAATTGCCTTTAACTTCTTTGTGAGAAAGATTTGGATTAACTACCATGAGAAACAAGCATATTTTATATGGATGATCCATCTACCTATGCTTTGCCTTCACTGATTCATTTTTATTGTGTACCACATTTGCAGGTACTACCTGGACAGACATTTAAAATGAACTTAGAAGATGTGTGATTATTCCTTTGGCAAAACATATTTGCTGAAAAATGTAGCTTAAATATTTAGTAAGCCTATATGTTGGCAGTGTGTTAAGCTTCTAGCTTCTTAGGCATTTTCAGTGTTGTGAGCTCCTGTTTTAATCAGGTTTTGTGCTCTCCTGCAAATTTTATTTAGCCAGGGTCAGAACCAACTAATTAGTCAGAACATTAGACTCTACACTATTCATTCTATCTCCAAAGGGAACAGCAACAAAATGTAAAAATGCAAAGCTATACAAACCGAAGTTCATGCACCCAACTTGTTTGCCAGTGGTTTGTTCCACCAATTGGACACAAATAGCTGCTTAGACATAGAATAACTGAAAGTTGTGAATGTACCAACTTTCAGCCGAATGGGTGAACTACTAAGTTATATGGGGAGTGACTGGATTTTTTTGTGTCACTAGGCTTTAAATTCCTGTACAATGAACTAATTACATTAAAATAACCTCAGAAAAGCATTGTGTTTTGTTCTTATATAAATTATACACATTTAATTTCTGACTTAATACAGCATAGAAGACACAAACCAAAGCAATCTAAGACTTATGTTTAAATGTACAGCATATGAAGATATTGTATTGCAGCCCTAGTTATATTTTTTAGTGAATGACTACATTTTCAGCAATGTTGTTCAGTTTGGTAATAATCATAACAAGTAGTTAAAACAAGGTATGTATCATGTAACACAATCTAATATTATGTATAACTTGGAGGAGTGTAATAACGCCTTTTTGCACAAATGCTCCCAAACAAAAATTGTCAAGGGACCTCATTCAGAAGAATATAAAGCTTTTATGGGCTAGGGCATAAAATAATAAAGGTCTACCAAAGATTAAAGAGCTAAGCAGGCCTTCAAGAATAAAGCTGTGTCTTGTTAAATTCTCTGCAAAAGAAATTTCACATACAGATAGCATTCATTAACAAAGGAAATATGCATAGCTTTACACACATTTTCACGCTGATCTATCTCTTCATACTATGTTCAAGATGATGGATAAGATGGGAGGTGATTTTGCAGTTATATATCTTTCATAAACTGATCATCTGTTTTGATGGGTGTCAGGCTTCATTCTGGTTTGTAATAACCGTATCAAGGAGAAGAAACTGTCAATTCATGTCAGAAGCTTCTCAGAAAAAGCTGGATCACATGCAGAGAACTGACTGTGGGTTTCAAGTGTCATTTAACATCTTTAAATCAAATTTTAACAAGAAAAGTGCAATCTCTCATTTGCCGTGAGACTCACCATTTTTATCTATATTATTTTCTTTTATCTAAATTTTAATAATTTTTAATTTATTAAGATGCTATTTTTTAATAGATGTTTTTTCCATGCTTTAATGTGTTGGAGTGTCTACTCTCTTTAAATATTGTGCATTTTTAAGTAACATTTATTTATGATTTATAAATTTATCATTCAAATAAATGAACTTAAAGCAGTAAACTGATTTATTTTAGTTTTGCAAAATCAAGAGTGAACATTTTTATTCTTTTGTAGTTTTTTTTCTCCTGTTACTTTTATCTTCATTATTTTTATGTTGCAGATCATAAACTACAGAGTCAATCTCAGAGCCAGGTTCATCAGAAACCTCTGAATTTAGAACAGAATGGTATTAAGGACTACAACCATAAGGACTACAACCAACCACGCCAATTTACTCGAAATGATACTAGAGCTCCTAGGAATGAGAAGCCCCCACGATTTCAGAAGGAAATTCAAGCTTCTCGGCAATATGAAGGCAATGGGCCTCCAAAAAGCAGAGGTTCTGAAAAACAGAGCTCATCAGTAGCTGAGCAGTGGATGGAGGAAAGAAATAAATGTGAAAGAGGATATCCAAGAAATGATAGACTAAAGGATTTTTCCCACCTTCCCTCTAGCCACCAAAATGAGGGTTCATATAAAAAATCCTACACTAATCCTATGCAAGGCAGAGGTATGAAGGGAGGCAACCACACAGAAGTGAAAGAGGAGTTCCACCATCAAAATAGCAATACTGAGGGTTCACATCAAAAACGTGGTAAAAAAGATGACCAAAGATATAATTCTGAATTTTATACTGACAGGAGAGCACGGACAGGAAACACTGAAACATTTACCAATATACCAAATGAAAAATGTTTTAGTGCCAATAATGAACTATCTAATTTTCAAACCATATTGATTAAAGATGGTGCTAATGACTTATCAAATGGAGAGGTTGACCAGAAAGCAAGACGATTTGGACCTATAAAACCCATTGGAACAAATCTGAATTCATCACACGAAGACAAAAGCAAGATGTTTTCTTACAACAATGCAAAAAAAAGGTCTGGTCCTATAAAACAAGAAAGACCACTGGAAGCAGTCTATTCTGGATTTAGCTGGAGACCAGGTGATGAATGTTTGGCTCTTTACTGGGAAGACAATAAGGTAAGAAGTATATTCTTTTATTGATATCTTCTTTTTATTTGTTATTTAAAACAAGCTGACTCTTGTAATTTGCCAAAAATAATATAATTGTATATACTTGTATTAAGGATCAAATACACGAGCTAAGTAAACATTATAGATTCATCTGGTTTGTACAGCACTTACTGCACAGTTTTATTGGCTATGGCTGTGTATGCTAGATGCTTCAATAAGCTCTGCTTTTTCTTTAGTAAAGATTTGTCCATTAAAAAAATATTTAAAATTTCCATGTAATTTATTAATTCTATAGATTACCGTATATACTCGAGTATAAGCCGAGTTTTTCAGCCCTAATAATGTGCTCAAAAAGGCACCCTCGGCTTATACTCAAGTATATACTTTCTCCCGGCCGTGTGCTCGCTCGCTCGCACCGCCCAACCCTGGACATATGCGCTCGCATGTTTGCGAGTGTTGACTTACTCTATTTTATTGATCCAGCACCTCGGCAGCCATCGGCGCGCCACTTACTCTATTTCATATCCAGCACCGGGCATCCGTCGCGATTGGATGCCTGGTGCTGGATACGTGCATGCGATCGCACCCGATTCCTGGAAAGGTATGGGACATGTTGTGCGCGACGAAATGCCCGGTTATGGCATGATGGCTGGCGAGGTGCTGGATCGGTGCTGGATCAATGAAATAGAGTAAGTCAACTGAGTACTTCAACAGCACAAAAAGGCATTTAAAAGAACAGAGTTGCAACATGGGTCAACTACAAGGTAAGGGCATTAAGTTGTTCGCTTTGATATTTTGAGTTTAGCTACAGAGACAGGCCCTTAGGCAGCAGGGATACACAGACTGACACAAATAGACTGTACACAGGCTGACAGCTGCTCACGTACACCTCCTGCCTCAGACTTAAGGTTCATGATTTTTGGAAAATGTCCTCCCTCTTAGGCAATGGTTGACAGTGAATTATTACTAAGAAACCTAATGGGTTAAATAGGAACTATGATCGATATGTGTTACTATGAGTATAGGATAACGTGTGCACTGCTTTCCAGTTTTTGCCTCCTTCTGCTAAAAACAGGCACTGATCATTTTCTTCCCTGATATACCAAAAAAGCAGCTGCTCTAAAATCTTTGCATTACCAGTGCTAATTAAATACAATGATGTTGCACAAACTAAGGTGGCTTAACACAAGCCAGTTTTCTTATAGCCAGTCATTTTCAGTGTTTGAGAGACTGGATATACAGTATGTTGTTTTGCCAATCTCAAGGGTGGTTCTGGATGCTTCTCAGCTGGCCGAAATACACAGGTGGAGAAAATGCCCAATTTATTTATCTATTTTATTAATATATTATTTTTTCATCTGCAATGTTTTCTCTATCTTCCATGATAACGATAGCGTTTTGTGCAGGTGTGTTAAAAGAAATGGATGCCTAGGCTTATACTCAAGTCAATAAGTTTTTCCAGTTTTCTTAGGTAAAATGAGGTACCTCGGCTTATACTTGGATCGGCTTATACTCGAGTATATACGGTAGTCTATTATAATGGCTTCTCAGTGTAATATGTGTAAGATCATTAACTACAGGAGGGAAGACTACTTAAGATTCGCTAAAATTTTGTTACTGTGCACTAGATGTGAACATTAGCCTGTCTGGAGCAGTAGGCAGTTAATGGTGATAGAAAACCAAAAAATGAATTGATGCTACTCTGAACATTTTTGCAATTTACATTTTTTTGTGGTTTTTGAGATTTTTAAAATGCTAATAGCAGGCTTTTATTCCAAGTTGGCAATCAAAGGGTTAACTGAATCCAATAAGTGCATCAACAGTTAAGGCCCCGTTTATTATCATTCCACTAAAACCATTAATGTCTAGTCATTCATTAAAAGAACTGAATTAAAAAAACATGAGTGATTTAATTGTTGGACTAAAACGAAAAAGAACACAAAAAACACCAATTTTTTGTGGTTCTTACATTTTTCCACAAATCTTTGTGGACTTTTAATAAAAAAAAACCTCAAAAACCTGTAAAAACGTGAATTAAATTAAGATTGTTACAATTTGTCTAGGGCTGACTCCTAAATGCAGGTTTTAGATGGCAAAGTTTTGTATTAGCGTTTTTGTGGTTTTGATGCATAATAAATGGCGACTGCCCTGACACTCTTGGCCTTCAAAAAGCTGTTGAGCCAAGTCTGACTAGCAATATAAAACTGTGTAAAACTATGCTAATATCCCAGCAATCACTTACAATAGAACATTTATGTAAATTGCAAAAGTTTTGAGGACCACTCTATAGAAAATATGTACACTAATTTTTATTCAAACAAACATACTACACATTACTTGTCCAGTCATATACCTTATGCCTTTTAGATCTAGAGCTTACAGTCTCCAGCATACAGTTTTCAATGTGCGTTATATATATATAATTATCTCAGAATATGTGACTGTTTTAAAGTGTTAAAATTTCACTGTCTGCATTATGCTAAAAATATATTTGAGGGTGAACTACCGCTTTAAATTATTGCTCCTAATCCAGGCCTGTGATTTTTGGTCAGATCTAAACAACAGACAACTGATGCAGCCTGATGAAGGGAGGTTACTACCTTCAGAAACATTACACTTTATAGCCATTTATAGCGGTGATGACAATGTGTTATTTTCCTCAATTCGTGTAAAAACATAAATTACAGTTTTCTGTACATATGTAATGTACTTGTATCTTTGTTTTGTAAAATACCAGCAGTGTGGCTGGAAAGGACCATATACAGTGGCTTGCAAAAGTATTCGGCCCCCTTGAAATTTTCCACATTTTGTCACATTACAGCCACAAACATGAATCAATTTTATTGGAATTCCACGTGAAAGACCAATACAGAGTGGTGTACACATGAGAAGTGGAACGAAAATCATACATGATTCCAAACATTTTTTACAAATAAATAAGTGCAAAGTGGGGTGTGCGTAATTATTCAGCCCCCTTTGGTCTGAGTGCAGTCAGTTGCCCATAGACATTGCCTGATGAGTGCTAATGACTAAATAGAGTGCACCTGTGTGTAATCTAATGTCAGTACAAATACAGCTGCTCTGTGACGGCCTCAGAGGTTGTAAGAGAATATTGGGAGCAACAACACCATGAAGTCCAAAAAACACACCAGACAGGGATATCAGGGATAAAGTTATTGAGAAATTTAAAGCAGGCTTAGGCTACAAAAAGATTTCCAAAGCCTTGAACATCCCACGGAGCACTGTTCAGTATGGCACAACTGTAAACCTACCAAGACAAGGCCGTCCACCTAAACTCACAGGCCGAATAAGTAGAGAGCTGATCAGAAATGCAGTCAAGAGGCCCATGGTGACTCTGGACGAGCTGCAGAGATCTACAGCTCAGGTGGAGGAATCTGTCCATAGGACAACTATTAGTCGTGCACTGCACAAAGTTGGCCTTTATGGAAGAGTGGCAAGAAAAAAGCCATTGTTAACAGAAAACCATAAGAAGTCCCGTTTGCAGTTTGCCACAAGCCATGTGGAGGATACAGCAAACATGTGGAAGAAGGTGCTCTGGTCAGATGAGACCAAAATGGAACTTTTTGGCCAAAATGCAAAACGCTATGTGTGGCGGAAAACTAACACTGCACATCACTCTGAACACACCATCCCCACTGTCAAATATGGGGGGGCAGCATCATGCTCTGGGGGTGCTTCTCTTCAGCAGGGACAGGGAAGCTGGTCAGAGTTGATGGGAAGGTGGATGGAGCCAAATTCCAATCTTGGAAGAAAACGACTTGAGACTGGGGCGAAGGTTCACCTTCCAGCAGGACAACGACCCTAAACATAAAGCCAGGGCAACAATGGAATGGTTTAAAACAAAACATATCCATGTGTTAGAATGGCCCAGTCAAAGTCCAGATCTAAATCCAATCGAGAATCTGTGGCAAGATCTGAAAACTGCTGTTCACAAACGCTGTCCATCTAATCTGACTGAGCTGGAGCTGTTTTGCAAAGAAGAATGGGCAAGGATTTCAGTCTCTAGATGTGCAAAGCTGGTAGAGACATACCCTAAAAGCCTGGCAGCTGTAATTGCAGCAAAAGGGGGTTCTACAAAGTATTGACTCAGGGGGCTGAATAATTACGCACACCCCACTTTGCAGTTATTTATTTGTAAAAAATGTTTGGAATCATGTATGATTTTCGTTCCACTTCTCACGTGTACACCACTTTGTATTGATCTTTCTCGTGGAATTCCAATATAATTGATTCATGTTTGTGGCTGTAATGTGACAAAATGGGGAAAATTTCAAGTTGGCCGAATACTTTTGCAAGCCACTGTAGCTTGTTTTGTAAATGTTTCTATTTAACTGTCCATCTTCTGTCAGAATTGTAGGAAAAGGCTTTTGTACATTTATACATAGGCCCTTTCCCTCACCTCTTAGTCCCTTAGCTCTTTCTGGTAAAGAATGCACTCAGTTAAAGCATATGTCCTGGAAACTTAGAAAGTAGTCACCATCTGATCTTCAGTTGCCAGGGTCCCTGAACATGCACAGTAGTTTCTGTAGCCATTATCAGCTGGTACTGGACCAACATAAGGCTACTGCTGTGCAAGTGAAAATCAAATACATTGTGCCTCCTCAGCAATATGGAAAAAACATGCATTATTATTCTAAACATAGCCCTTTGTTATGAAATTCTTGTCCTTATACAAAAAAACTAAATCTGTTTTCTCTGCTTATAGTATTACAGAGCTGAGGTAGAAGCCCTTCATTCTTCTGGAACAACTGCTGTAGTAAAATTTAGTGACTATGGAAATTATGAAGAAGTGCTACTGGAAAACATCCGGCCTATCCAGGCAGAAGCATGGGTACGTAATCAAATATTGTAAAGCAAAACATGCTCTGAAGTATTCTCAAGGTAATGCTAACATGCATCTGGGAAAGTGGGAATGTGTGAAGATTCAGTAAAGATTTCCCCCCGTATACATTAAAATATTCAGCAATATTTGTGAAAAAGCCCATAAGGGCAATGATCATGTCCTGGGGGACCAATTTTGCCTGCCCATCTCCTCATACCTGCTGCCTTTTCATTGATTATAGGTGAAGTTTAACCCAAAAACATAACACAAGAAAATGTTAAACACATTTTCAATATATACTATGTTTAAAAAATCAGTGCGTTAAAGTTATATGTGTCCTATTTGTGAAAATTATATTTAATGTATTTTCCTTTTATTTATTAAGAATTGGCAAATAAATTGATTAACTTGTTCCCATACTCAAACCGGATGCTTCCCATAATTCTGAGCTTTCTGGATAACAGGTTTCCAGATAATGGATCCTATTCTTGAATAACAGAAGTTTATTTTGTGTATGTTTTGAAAATGAAATGATCATGTTAAAGTTCTTTGCAGTAACAGGAGTAGTATATTGTTAATGGAAAATGGACTCATAACTCTATTGTTTTTCTTTGTTGTATAAAGTGCTTTCTGCTTAATTTGCTTTGCTACATATAAGGATTACAAATCGATATTAATTTGTGTTATACTGTAATTTCCAAAGTGTGAACAAAAAAATCAATGTGCCCTATTTAATAGAGCACGCTGCTGGTTTCTTGATATCATTTACATAACAAAGACATTTTAGCATTAACATTGCTTTATTTATTCTTCGTTAAGTTTCCTTTACCCAGTATTTTATACACATTATAAAATCATTTTATATCATTTTAATATCTATATAATATCTAGTCGCGATTTCTTAAAAGTTGGAAAAGTGAAAAAAATAGTATGCACCAGATTGGTTTGTTGTGTGACAGATATAACAGTCATGCAATGTAATCCAATGCATTAACGATATAGTTCAGAGAAATCTGTTTTATAGTAAACTAAGGGAAGGCCATCTCCCATATACACCATTTCAATCAAATGATTCAGAATTTTAAAACATATTTCCTTTTTCTCTGTAATAAGAAAATGGTACATTGTACTTGATTCCATTGTACTTGATATAGTTAATCCTTATTAGGAAAAACAGTCCGATTAGGTTTATTTGAAGTTTAAATGATTATTAGTAGAGATAAAGTATAGAGATCCAAATTATGGAATGATCCCTTATCTGGAAAAACCCCAGGTCCTGAGCATTCAGGATAACAGGTCCTATACCTGTATTTATGATCCCTTATCCCGAAAACCCTCAGGTCCTGAGCATTCTGCATATCAGGTCCTATACCTTTACAAGTATGGTATCTGTTATCCAGAAACCCGTTATCCAGAATACTCCAAATTACAGGAAGGCCATCTGCCGTTAGACTCCATTATAAGCAAATAATTAAAATTTTTAGCACGTATTTGTTTTTTTTTTGTAATACAGGTATGGGATCACTTAACCGGAAACCCATTATCCAGAAAGCTCCAAATTACGGAAAGCCTGTCTCCCATAGACTCCATTTTAATCAAATAATTCAGAATTTTAAAACTGATTTCCTTTTTCTCTGTAGTAATAAAACAGTACCTTGTAACTGATCCCAACTAAGATATAATAATCCTTATTGGATGCAAAACAATCCTATTGGGTTTAATTAATGGTTTATTGATTTTTTAGTAAACTTAAGGTATGGAGATCCAAACTATGAAAAGACCTCTTATCCAGAATACCCTTGGTCCTGAGCATTCTGGATAATGGGTCCTATACCTGTAATAAGGTGATCCTAAGATATAATTAATCCTAATTGGACACAAAACAATCCTATTGGGTTTATTTACTGAATAAATTTTAGTAGACTTAAGGTATGGTAATCCAAATTACAAAAAGATCCCTTATCTGGAAAAGCCCAGGTCCCAAGCATTCTGGATAATAGTAATTTTCTTTGCAAGGTTTCCACTCTAAGGCAGGGTATGCAGAGTGAATGTCTTCTCTGCCCAGTTCTAAAATCTGTCCTGTATATCACTGACTGCGGGTTATTTTACCTGCTCCTCTTGATGTCTTTGTGATATGATAAATAAAAGAGGCCCCGACAGCCATAGTTTGCATAATCTTTGCCATTGCAAGTGCAGTAACTGTTACAGAAACAGGGAGCCCAAATTAACCAAGACAGCATCTGTCAAAAATATAAAACACAGGCTGACAGAGGAAATATGCAACACTGCTTGATAGCGCTGAAATGGAAATGGGATGTAAAAACAGCTGTGGCAGATTCCTTTCACTGCAATTTCAGAACACACAGCCGTAAACAAGATCTGACAGAACAGGGGAGTATATGAAACAGAAGAGTATATATATTTATAGTTTAGAGGGATTTGGGGTAAATGTAGAATGTTATTTTATATAGGCAAGGAACTGACTCATGTAAATAAACAGATAGATGCAGATGCAGAGACGTACAACTAAACTGGTTAAGGGGATGGAAGATTTAAACTATGAGGTGAGACTGTCGAGGTTGGGGTTGTTTTCTCTGGAAAAGAGGCGCTTGCGAGGGAACATGATTACTCTGTACAAGTACATTAGAGGGGATTATAGGCAGATAGGGGATGTTCTTTTTTTCCCATAAAAACAATCAACGCACCAGAGGCCACCCCTTTAGATTAGAGGAATGGAGCTTCCATTTGAAGCAGCGTAGGTGGTTTTTCACGGTGAGGGCAGTGAGGTTGGGGAATGCCCTTCCTACAGATGTGGTAATGGCAGATTCTGTTAATGCCTTTAAGAGGGGCCTGGATGAGTTCTTGAACAATCAGAATATCCAAGGCTATTGTGATACTAATATCTACAGTTAGTATTAGTGGTTGTATATATAGTTTATGTATGTGTTGGTATAGATTGGTAGGTGTGGGTTGTGTGTGCTGGGTTTACTTGGATGGGTTGAACTTGATGGACTCTGGTCTTTTTTCAACCCTATGTAACTATGTAAGATAGTGTAGGATTTTGTGAAACATCACAATGATTGTCCTCTGATGTCAGCTGTGACTTCATCATTGTGCTGGGCAACAACATAACTGGGCAGGTTCCCCCAGTTTAACCATAAGCCTTCATTGCACGCATTTCCAGGCTAAGTGCAACATAATGCTCGGGACTGAAGACATCTCTAAAATGTGTGTTTTTTATCCTTTTGTACCTTGTTAACGTTACTGCATTCAGTGTTTTAATGTTATGTAACAATTAACAATATCTTTCTAACGTACTACAGCCGTTATTGTTGCATCATCAATTATTGTTCATTATAGTTTATTCCCAAAGCTCTGCCATTTCTATAACAATTTGATTGTGCTCACTCTATAATCCCATTTATAATATGCTCCTCAGGGAGCGTATAATAAAGCTTCTTAATTACATTATCTCCTTAACAGAGAACAAAATCGTGTTAGAATAAAAAAAAGATTATTCATTTATAACCCAAATAAATATGCACACAAGGTTGTTTTATATGAAAGGGGACATTAGAGTGACTCTCCGTGTTAACTGTTTCAGTAGGATTCCTATGCAGACACCAGTAAATCCTGAGGTAGCAGAATGCTAACATTGAGGCAAAAAGTTAGGCTGCCATTTGAAGAAGAGAGTCTGAGATGCAGCAACTATGTTGGGTTTTAACCTTGACATAATAGCAGTTAAGATTGTTTTTGTAAAAATCTAATGTTCGAGTTATTGATTTAACCTGTCTTGGGTGTGAGGCAAGGGCTATAATTATTGAAATCATTGAAATTTAGGAATTATGTATTGACTTGTTTGAAAATCATAGGGGGTCTTTGGAGAACGGCAGAGAAATGTAAAAGAAAAACCTTCTTTAAACTTGCGTGACACCTCTATTTCTGACATTTTCTTGGTCATTTGAGAATGTTTTTTTCTTGTAGATCATATTAAAAAGGTATGATTATTTACTTGCTTTATAGGAAGAAGAAGGGGATTTTGGGGACTTTCGTAGAGGAGGTGATGGCCAACCAAGAAGATCGACTAGACCAACACAGCAATTTTATCAACCACCCAGAGCACGGAACTGACTGTTAAGGTAAAAGTAGTAATCGTGTAGTTATTCAAGCTAAATTTATTTATTTATTTTAATATTTTTATTTTGAAAATGACGGTGTACAAAAGGGCGCCTTTTGGGTTATCCCAAGGTGCCAGGCAGGTATGTAACAAGATCATAAACATTGGGAAAAAGGGGGGAGGGGTGGGGGGGAATGGAGAGGGAGGGAAAGATAGAGGATAAAAAGAATAGGTACAGTCAGTAATATGAGGTGGGGAGATCAAATTGGGGAGAACGGTCTCGTGGGTATATATTTGCCGGACATCAGTTTTGTAGGTAGATAATCAGGTCTTGTCCTTTAGTGTTTCGGTACTCTTATGAGAGGTATCTTTTCCAGGTTGATGTGGTTGATCTTATAGGTGTATTGAGATATTTCTGTAAGTCATCCAGGGGGCCCAGATTTTGTTGTGGGTTTTTAATTGGCCTAATGAAATGCTTGTCAGCCTTTCCATAATTAGCATAATGTCAAGTCTTGTTTTAACAAGGTTTATATCCAGTGTTGCAGATTTCCAGGCTTTAGCTATTGTTTGTTTCGCCGCTGAGAAAATGTGAGTGATTTCCTCAGATGTTTATTGCCGCCGGGGATATTTTTGTTAAGTAAGGCTTCTGCTGGGCTCTTTCTTAGTGAGAGGCCTGTTACTGCGTTATTAAGGTATAAGTTCTGATCCAGTAGCATACTGCGACTGGGCAATCCCACCAAGTATGCATAAATGTGCCTTGTTGGTTGCATGCTCGGAAATATAGTGGGGATGCCGAGGGATACCACTTAGAGATTCTGGTTGGTACCAAGTACCATTGGTGTAGAATCTTTTGGGAGGGTTCCTGAGTCAGCACATTTATAGAGCATGTTACTGTATTTTTAAAGATGTCTCGCCAGGTGGCCTCGTCAAAGCATAGGTGTAGTGTGCTTTCCCAGGTTTGTACAAATTTTAATTCCTTAATTGGAGTTAGGTGGGTTACTGTATCATATAGATAGGATAGTGCCCCTTTGAGTGTAGTGAGTTGCAAACATAATCTCTCAAAAGCTGTGGGTAGAGGGAATTGTTTGCCTTTATATTGAGCTCTAATGTAACTTACTATTTGATGGTAATGGAGCCATTCCTGTTGTGGGATTTTGTAATTTTCCCGGAGTCTTGGCCATGGCAGAAGTGTATTAGAGCTGGTTAATGAGTATATAGTGTCCAGGTTGAATTGTTTCCACCATTGGACAGCTTCTGGTGATTGGCCTGGATCAAAGTCAACATTATTGATGAAGCTTGTAACTGGCTTGTGTAGAGAGCAGAGTTTGTAGGGTTCCTTTGATCTGTCCCAGAGTCTGACGAGGTGAGTTACTATGGGGTTTGTTTGTATTTGAGATGTGGAGTGGGTTGTCCATAATATATTCCTTAGGGGTATATTTGGCAGAGAATCTTGTTCGATTGTTACCCATAGTGGTTTATACTCAGGTAGGTGCCATGGTATCATTTGGGATAATTGTGCTGCGGTATAATATCCTTTCAGATTAGGGATGCCTAGACCGCCCTTGTGTCGGTTACGGCAAGCTGTAGTGCGATTAATTCGTGGCCTTTTCCCGTTCCAGACAAATTTTGTAAAAGTCTTTTGCATTTTCTCTGTGTAATCTTTAGGGGGGGAGGTTGGGAGCGTACGGAACAGGTACAACAGCAAGGGAAGGGCGGACATTTTCAGTGCGGTTACTCTCCTGATCCAAGACAGTTTAATTCTTTCCCATGACTTCACCATATTTAAAATCTTATGTTCTGTTTTGGGATAATTATCTTTGGCTAAGGATCTGTAATCGGCTGATATCAGTACTCCTAGGTATCTTATGGTTTTAGTTTGCCATTTAAGTTCAAAATTGATTTCTAGAAGTTTTTTAAGATGGGGCTGAAGATTTATGCTTAAGGCTTCTGACTTAGAGGGGTTGATTTTGAGTCCTGAAATTTTAGTAAAGTTGGAGAGAGTCTCGTATAAATATGGGAGGGAAGTCATGGGATTAGACATTGTCATTATTATATCATCAGCATACATTGTACATTTATATTCGGAGTCCCCTACAGTTATACCCGAAATCTTTTTGTTTAGCCTTAGATGTTGGGCTAAGGGTTCGAGTGCTAAGGCAAATAGTAGGGGGGACAGGGGGCAACCCTGCCTGGTCCCTCTACTTATGTTGAATGCATCTGATTGAAACCCCATGTGGCTAACTTTAGCTATAGGGGAGTTGTAGAGGGCCTTAACCACGGAGAGGAAGGGGATAGGAAAATTATAGGCAGATAACACTTGATACAGATAATGCCAGGAAACAGAATCAAATGCTTTTTCTAGGTCTAGTGATAGGAGCATGGAGGGAACATCTTTTATTTTTGCTATATGTATGAGATTTATGATCTTACGGATATTGTCAGTGACCTGTCGTTTTGGGATAAATCCTGACTGGTCTTTGTGGATGAGTTGTCCTAGAAACTGGTTAAGTCTTGAGGCTATAATTTTGGCCAGCAGTTTGATATCTAGGTTTAATATTGATATGGGGGTGAAAATTTTTACAGTTAGTGTGATCCTTCTCTGGTTTAGGTATCACAGCTATTTGTGCTTGTAGATCATCTCTGCTGAAGTTGCCTTTATTAGTCATTATATTATTCAAGCTAAATTTAAGGAGGAGTGCACATTTATGTCTGATACACTGCTATCATCAGACTTCAAAATACACTGATTTGCTATTCAGCAAATATAATTTTTAGAGAGATTATTTGTTTATTGTATTGTGATCCTTGCTTTCATTTTCCTGGGGGACATAGCTGCATCCCTTTGGGAAAAAGGAAGACAAACCTGACATCAATGGAGCAAGGCATTTTGAGTAACTACCTTCTTCTAAAAAAAAAAAATACATTTAAAGGAAAGATCAAATCCTAAGACTGTCAAAATACTGTACCTGCCGGTCCTTTTTGTGTAATAGATTCTTCATCAATAAGACATGCTTTACTAAACGTTTGAATCTATAAATCTACCATTCTAGGCATTTAAAGGAGACATAGTGTGTAAAAATCAAGACCGTGCCAGTTCATTATACTTCTCTAAATATAGAAGTAATGTGCTTAAAAAAGTTTTGTTGCAGACTAATTTATTGAAAATTTCTCCAAATGCCCTACTAGAACCTCTTGTGGGCCAGCGACACACTGCACTGTAGGATAGGAACCAATCAGCAGCTACACTGACCTGATAGGGAACTGAAGCCTGTATTTTCTTCTGTGACTGCAGGGCTGTGATTGGCTATCCCCCTTCTACTGTGCTTCTGGAAGGGACTGTTAGGACATTCCCTCCCCTCATTTAAAACAAAAGACAGGGACCTGAGAGGATCTATAGGGAGCTTCAATAAATTGGCCATTTCTAAAGATAATTATCACTTTTCACCCTGATTTAAACCAGCACCATATATTATTTATTGTTGCCTACAAGATTGAGGATTTTCACTTATGCTATATGTCTCCTAAATGGTTAAACATCCGGGGTTACTAGATATACATCAGTAATGTTTTGCATTGCTTTTTTTCCAGAAGTGAATGCCTGATTTTTTATTATTATTTCCTAAATGTGTCAATTTGTTAGACACTTCTGGGAATAATTTCTTGAAAGAAACATGTTAATAAGTTGCAAAAAATATTGGGGGGATCACTCTAAATCTCCTATTTGAATGGCACATTCATATATAAATATAATTTAATATTCATTTATATATAAAGCCTTCAAACAACAGTGGCATTTTTTATATGGGAGTTGTAGTTCTGCAGTCAGCTCCATAGATTTCTTTAATGCTTTATAACTTGAAATGTAGCTCCTTGCTTTATGGATAACTGCAGTTTTGGATTTTCACATGAACACATGGTATTGTGTGTTTCTGTATTGATATAAAACAATATAATTTCAGTAGGTGAATTCTTATATGCCAATGATATTATTTCATTAAAATGGGATATAACTCTTCACGCAAACAATCCTGCTGGTTAATCGTATTAAGTCAATTTCCTTTTTTCAATTTGGCACAAGCAAAAAAAAAAAAAAAAATGAACCTGGAAGATTCTGTTCTATTATAGAACATTAAAAGCCGTGTCATCACATAGCAACACTCAAGCGTAACCGCCGCTAATTTTGTTTCCTTCACCAGATCAACCCTGAAGTTGGCAAAGAAGAAAGAAACAGTGCAGATGTTGGGAAAGTAGCTGTATATTTTTCTAAAGAATCAGATTGCGCTGTGGCATTAACTTGGATTGGAGAGCAGCAAACTGGAAGTGCTGAGCTTGAGAGAAGTAGCTAAGCATTTGTCATCATTTGCTAATTAAATTCATTTCTAAAAGATTTGAGGGTTTTTTTTTTTTTTTTGCATCAATAAAACCACAGTGCACTAAAGCTGTGACTCTTGCATTTTTTCCTCACACATTTCTTTATTTATTGTCTTTAGTAGATCTTCTTATAGCATTATAGACATCATCTATGTCTATATATATATATATAATAATATATATATATATATAATCTAATCATATATATATATATATATATATATATATATATTATTTTTTATTTTATTTCTGTTGTACAGAGACATTTAAAAAAATATAATTCATAAACATGTACACAAACTATTATACATGTGAAGTAAATATTTATTAAAACTCCATCATTATCAGCACAGTATAGCATCCAGACTGGATTCCTGTGCTTGTTCTCTGTCATTTTAATATGTAAGCTATATTATTTTATTATTATTACATTACAATATATAGTGAATAAAGTACCCCCTTTTGTACAATATAAGGATATTATAAGTTACCGGGGAGTTCCATAGCCATATAAAGGCACAAGGCCAAGTGCTTTTATACAGGTCATGGAACTCTGAAGTGACTTCTAATACCATCATATTTTACAACAAGTGTTACTTTATTTATTAAGATAGACAAGTTTTAGTGAGTCATGTGACAGAATTTACATCACTGTGCACCAAATATAACTGATGACATGACTAATCATCTTTACATGGTATTCTTGTGTTTTATATGTATATTGTATACTGAGCTCATTGTACTAGCCTAGAGTTTCTGTAGTCTTAAATTGACCCATGCCTTGAAAGTGGTCAATTACATCTTCTGATCTGTTCCAGAAGCAAATGGTGCTCTTAGGGTGTTCTTGAATCACTGGAATCTATAGGTAAGGATTTCATGCTCAAGCAACTAGTTTGTGAATACTATGTCAGGAAGTCCTCAAAATGAAAAGGGGATTAAAAAAAGAACCATCACCAGATTCTATGACTATATCACCAAACTGACTGACCCTTAGGGGCTGATTTACTTACCCACGAACGGGTCGAAATGAGTCCGATTGCGTTTTTTTCGTAATGATCGGTATTTTTTGCGATTTTTTCGGCTTCTTTACGAATTTTTCGTTACCAATATGATTTTTTTTCGTAGCCATTACGAAAGTTGCGTAAAAAGTTGCGCATTTTTCGTAGCGTTAAAACTTGCGCAAAAAGTTGCGCTTTTTTCGTAGCGTTAAAACTTACGCGAAACTTTGCACCTTTTAAGTTTTAACACTACGAAAAATGCGCAACTTTTCGCGTAAGGATTAACGCTATGAAAAATGCGCAACTTTTTACGCAACTTTCGTAATGGCTACGAAAAACTCGCGTTTTTACGCAAAAATCGTATTGGTAACGAAAAATTCGCAAAGAAGCCGAAAAAATCGCAACAAATACGAAAAAGTCGCAAAATGTTCGTTTTCAAGTCGGAACTTTTCCAATTCGGGTCGGATTCGTGGGTTAGTAAATCAGCCCCTTAGACTTCTTGGAGCCAATGAAAATTATCATAGTTAGAATGTATTATCCATATTTAATTTTTTACTCTATCCAAATGATTTCACCCCACTTTCAATGCTTCCAAAAGTATATCTTCACTGAAGATGTCAAATTTTAGCAGTATGTGGATGGGCAGCATGTTTTGTAGCTCAGTGTAATTGTTCTTTTATTTCTGTACAGTACCTTCTTCTGCAAACATTATTCACTATTAGAGAAAGAAAAGGCCACCTCCATTAAGCCAATTTTCTAGTGCATTTATAAAATGTGACATTCCTGTTCTTTTGTATTTGTTTGTTTAAACATACTCCGACTGAAGGCCACTAAATTGTAGTACAACTGGATAAAAGCGCCATTATTTCCAGAAATGTGTCAGGTTTTTCACTGCTGTTTGGGGACCTAAAGTCGTATGTTTTCTTTCGGTGACACGTAACTCATTGCCGTGGCACTCGCTTGGCTGGAAGAAATAGCCTGCATTTTAATTACGCAAGTTAAGAATCGAATTCTTGGTTCAGTTAACTCTGCAGGAGGCAATTACTTGAAATGAGTTACCTTCCTTTATGTGTGTGGATTGCTCTTTTATGTTATGTATTGTAACATTCGCAGGAATCAGCACAAAAAAAAGTTTCTTTTAATGACTTTGAATGCAAGCAAAATTACGTTTTGCTTACACGGAATTGTTGGGTGTGGAGTACAATTTACTGTTTGCTTTAAGCCTTTTAAGTGCTTTTAATTTTATATCATTAGCATAAGATCTTGGGTCATCAGGCATTTTTTTTCTTCAAAGCAAGTGTTTCTAACACCTTTATGTTTGAGGTACAGGATTGTAATTGGACCAGCCTGATATACTGTACTATAGCCTGGTGCAGATATAGACAAGTGACCAGAACCTGCATAATAGCTACATCTAGTCTTTCTCACATGTATGTATGTATGTATGTATGTATAACTTAGTTTATAAAGCACTACAAGGATACGCAGCGCTGTACAATCTTACAATATACACAATTACACACAGGGAGGACAAGTGTTGTAATAAATACAATAAATAAGTATAAATACACAGAGATTAAGTCCCATGTAGTGTGAGACACAGTAGGAAGGAGGTCCCTGCCCCAGCTTACATTCTTGCAGTATATTAACAGCAGTGCAAACTTTGCACATTAAAATCTAGTGTCACTTGGAAAATATACCCAGTTGAGGTGTGTGAATGGTTATCGCCAAAGGAGATTTTTTTCTTTTCGAAAAGCAGTATTAAAATATTATCGAATGCATTTTTTTTTTCAGAAAAACTGCACTTATTTTTTTTTTTTATCAGATTACTGTTTTCAAACAAGCTTTTAATAGCAACTTTTGTATCCCGAAGTCTGCCGGCATAGTGGAGCTTGACTTTGCCTACTGTCATCACATGATATATGTACTGTACTGCAGGCAGGGATTGTTTATACAAACTAAACATTTTCCAATATGGTTTTTTGAAGTCTACAAACTGCAGTAGGAGTTCCCTCTTTCTCTGAATAATAGCTGGTAGGCAGCATGCTGGACATCACGTCTATATCTGTATTCATCTTGTACTTTCTTGACAGCACAAATTTGCACCCGGCTGTAACACACAGTACCCGATAAGTTATTAGCTTTGTCCAGAAAGCAACAGGAAGAACAAAAGATATTTTTATTGATTACTACTGTTTACTACTAAAGTGTGCCCATTAATTTAATGAACAGTGTTAAAAGAAGGTACAGAAGGCACAGATAAAAAAAAAAATATTTGGTTACTATGACTTCTCATTTCCCCATCATTTACCTGGGTGATCATTCTTTTATCCATTGAATCAATGCTGTGACATGCTATAAAGCACTGTGTAAAGTCAAAAGGCATTCATTAAGAAGTGGGGAATTCTGAAGGATTCAGCAGCATTTTTTCCTTTCTTATCTATAGAGCACTATCGCCATCAGAGTCACATTTTACGTAACATCATATTTTATGAATTACTAATCTGTAATTTTTTTTAATTTTTTTTTTATCTATGTTTGCTAAATCAGCCCCAGGTCACCAAACAAGTGGATCTTCTCCCGATATGCTTACCTAAGGAGGGCCAAACAATCAAATTACAATGATGGGTGTATGGGGCGTAGGACTGAGGACCCCATCAATGAGCCAATGCAGTTTCCGATCCAACAGAAAAATCAAACCTGCCCGATTGACACCTGGCTGATTTTCGGTCTCATATCAATTAGGAAGGCCTGCCAGGGGGGTCCTATACATGGGCAGATAAGCTGCCAATTCAGTCTTAAGGGCTCAAATTGGCAGTTTAAATCTGCCTGCTCATGGCCACCATAATACATGGATAGCACCTTAGGGAAAAAAAAAATTAGCTCCATCCAGGTCCATTCAGTTCCAGGGAGTGTAGACACTTTGATCAGGACAATTTAATTGCTGAAGCAAGGCAGTCTAAGGGGCTGATTTACTTACCCACGAACGGGTCGAAATGAGTCCGATTGCGTTTTTTTCGTAATGATCGGTATTTTGCGACTTTTTCGTATGTTTTGCGATTTTTTCGGATTCTTTACGAATTTTTCGTTACCAATACGATTTTTGCGTAAAAACGCGAGTTTTTCGTAGCCATTACGAAAGTTGCGTAAAATCTGGCGATTTTTCGTAGCGTTAAAACTTGCGCAAAAAGTTGCGCTTTTTTCGTAGCGTTAAAACTTACGCGAAACTTTGCACCTTTTAAGTTTTAACGCTACGAAAAATGCGCAACTTTTCGCGTAAGTTTTAACGCTACGAAAAATGCGCAACTTTTTACGCAACTTTCGTAATGGATACGAAAAACTCGCGTTTTTACGCAAAAATCGTATTGGTAACGAAAAATTCGTAAAGAATCCAAAAAAATCGCAAAACATATGAAAAAGTCGCAAAATGTTCGTTTTCAAGTCGGAACTTTTCCAATTCGGCCCCTAAGAGTTTGCCGCGACAGTGAGGTCACAATATCTTGGGTTCTAGAAATGCTTGTGATTAAAATGTTGGGTTTAATATCAGCAGCCATAGGTTTGCTCCCATGGGCACAATGACACATAAGGATTTCCCAGTGCTCGTTCTTGAATCAATGGAAAAGGGGAGTCTGATACAAAGAGTTCTGGTAAAGAACAAGTAAGAAGGGCTTTCGAATTGTGGCTAAACCTTCGTCAGTAGCTTAATATGTAGCAATGCTTTCATAATCATAGGTTCTTCTAACTACACTTGTGGCTTAGGCTGTGGTGGCAGAATTAAAAAATCAAGCAGCCCATGGCAGATGACTTGAGTAATGATGTGGGTCAGGAAAAACAAAACCCACGCCCAAACCTACCTAACCTGCAAAATGTGTTGTCATTGTTGGGCCCACACTTAACCTGTATTTGCATCTTTCTTCTCTGTATGCGTATTTCTGTGCACCCAAGGAAATGATGGGAGCAGAGGAAAAGTGTACTTCTCCAGTTTGACCTGCACCCCTTTCCAAACTCGCAATGGTCATCCAAATTTAGCCCTAGCTCACTAGACCAGAGTCTTATTGCAAGGTGCCCTTAAATTTCTTAGACAGTCCTCCAGGCCAGACAGTTGGAAGGAGTAGGGCTGCAAATGTCAGCTGGCAATGTTACAGCACAGGTTTATAACCAAAAAGCAAGGGTGTACAAAGAACTTGCAAATCTTCAGAGGAGTGGAACCTATCTTCCTGTGGACCAAAAAACACCCGGATCTCATAGTTCATATTGCAAGTTCCTTAAATGTCAAGAATGTTGTTTCTGCAGGTTCCAGGTAGACCACCAATAATGAGAATTAAACCCACTGGTGTTCTGATGCCTGACTGGGGCAACTTACAGTTACAAATAGTAAAAAGCAATGGCACTCAGAGCTGTTACAAGCAGGGCCAATCCCTCCAGCACTGTGCAACGAGCTTCTCACCTTCGGAGCGCCAGGGTGTGCGAGGAAGGTCTCCTTTCTGGCACCCTACAGTGAGCATGATGCAATGTCATCAAATCCAAAGTGCAACCGTTTTTCTCAAAAAAAAAAAATCCATGTATGTTTATTTTTTAAAATTTATATAGCATTACTTATGCATGTAGCGCTGTAACACAGAACAATAAATTAGTAGAACAAACAGGAGACAATACAGTTATGTTATAAATGAAGTGTAATATTTCAGACTGGAAAAATTTGATGGGTTTGGTCTTTGGCTTTCTGGCAAGCAGAAAGATCACTCTAAGTACCATAAAAGTGGATGTGTAGATCTCAGCAGTAGCAGAAATGTGTTGGTTTGAACAACCTCTAACTGGAAGATTTTTCCAAGCAACAAAAAGGATCTTGCTTCCTGTGGAGCCATGTCCTGGTCTCCCCACATATTTTCATATCTCACTACAAAGCTGATGTATTTTAAGCCGTAGCACCTTAATTTGGCCTAAATGTTGCTTTATTAAAAAATTTTGATCAGATTTTGTGGATCTGATTATATGTGGTCTAGTTTATAGGCATGTCATTCTGTCATGGATAAGGGGAGGATGGCTAACCCAGTGCAGCATACCTGTCACAGAGAGTGACGAAAGGGAAATCACAGGAAGTATGTAGGAAGTTTCCTGTTTCCCTTTTCCTTGCTACTGTTTAGATTATAATAATCTTTCAAGTGCCTTCTTAATATTAAATATGTTCATCTTTGCTGCATTGATTAATATATGTATAGTATGTGATTTCACAACACAATATTAAAGTTATTACGGTTATTTAATAACCCTTGCTTAGAGACATTGCAATTTTTTTTGTGATGTTACTTGTATCTCAACACCCTGGTTTGTATAAAAGGAATGTAGATCTTCATTTGTGGTTTTAGAGGATTGCACACAAAAATTCCACCAAAATGAAAAGTTCAAGGTTTGTTCCTTTCATTTTCGTTCCTCATTTTAATTTGTTTGTGCTTTTTATATTTGGATCTTTTAATGAATGACTAGACATTCGTGGTTTTAGAGGAAATAAGTTTTTTGGTGGTTAAAAAAAAACTCTAGAACCACTAAAATCAGAATGTTGATAAGTGCAAGTGTATAGAGACAGGGGTAGGGATTGAGGAGGACTGTGTTTCAGAAATGCTATTGCATTCCTGTGCTTACATGCTTTACTGTATTTGTATTTATGTACAGTACTTTAGCTTTCTTGCTAAACTTTGCCTCACTTAAACCTGCATATGTAATAATACTGGAAGTTTTATAGTGTGAAGGATGTAACCCACAGAGTTGTTATAAAAAAATTACAAAAATGCAAATTTATAAAATATCAAAGTGGGGCAGCTCTCACAGTAAAAAACCCTTTGAATATTTAGACGGAACCTCTCTCTTCTAATCCAGTGATCCCCAACAAGTGGCTCAGGGGCAACATGTTGCTCCCCAACCCCTTTGATGTTGCTCTCAGTGCCCCCAAACCAGGTAGTTATTTTTGAATTCCTGACTTGGTGGCAAGTTTTGCCTGAATAAAAACAAGATTTTCTACCAAATAAAGTCTGCTGTAAGCTGATAGTGTGCATAGAGGCTGCCTAATAGCCAACCTTAGCCCTTATTTGGCACCTCTATGAACTTTTATGATGCTATTATTGCTCTCCAAGTCTTTTTACATTTGACTGTGGCTCACGAGTAAGAAAGGTTGGGCACCCCTGTTCTAATCAGAATGGGTGCCCTGCTGAAAGGACCTACTGGTAAATAAAGCATTAGAGAGATTATTATATGATGCTCTTATATATTTAAATATAGTTAGCATATCACCCCTTAAGTGCCCCTTCTCCAGTGTAAACAATCCCAACTTGGCCAGTATTTCTTCATATCTCCATGCCCTTTACCAGGCCTGGCTAAAAACAAACTAAGCTCTCTCAGTACACTAGACTGTATCCCATCTGGCCCTGGTGCCTTGTTCATATTAAATTTGAGTAACCCTTTATGTACCATATCATGTGTCAGCCGCTTAGTAAACTGAGCTAACAGTGCAGCTATTGGGTGGGCTTTGGAAATCTACCCTCTATTGTATACGCTGAAGAAAAGAACCATAATTCAATGGAGCCGCACTCTTAAAAAACTTTTTGGGATTAGTCTTAACTACCGCTGCAATGCACTCCTCATTTTTTATCTTTGCCTTCCGGATTGCTGTTTAGCAACACTTATTATATTGTTTATATATATTAAATGCAGCTTCTGTCCCCTGTGATTTGTATTTCTTGAATGCTTTCTTTTTTTCTCTATTAACTTATTGCCACATAGGGTGGTTCTGAATGCTTCAACATTTTTTTAAGGGAATAAATTGAGAACAGTAATGACAACCATTTCTTTTCTGTGTTCAGAAAACATAATGCCCCAATCTATGCTCTGGATGACAGCCCTTAAGGAGTTAAAATGTGTTTTTCTGAAATTTCTGATATGATGTGGTATAATATTATGGTCACTATTTCCCAGTGGTCCAACCACTTTTATATTAGCTATATGTTCTGGATCATTAGAGATCACTAGATCCAATATAGCATGGTTTCTGGTTGACTCCCCAACAACCTGTTATCATGCAACAAGTTTATAAATTTGTCCTCATATTCTGCCCTGGCAGTACTATTGCCCCAAACTAGCAGCCTTTTTTATTTGCAAAAGGAGCTGAGCCTCTTTGCTTACATTTGGGGGTCTATAGCTTACCCCTACCATTAATTTGGTGGAGACTTTATTATCTGTGAAAATAATCTTTGTTGGCAGATATTGGTGTGTGCCTGCACCCGGGCAGGTTCAATGTTTCCAAGTGCAGGCACAACAAGATTTTTTAAGTGTAGGAGCAGATTGTCAACCTGTGCTTGCCCTTGCCCGTAAAGACTAGAATGGTTCTGTTTTGTAGACTAAAGGGTTCACTTTCTACATTGATAGGAAAAATTAGTAAATCTGCTCCTTAAGGTCTAGAATAGGTCTGGTTTTTAAACTTAAAGGGTCTTTTCCCATTTGCTCCAGGCAAGATATCTGTATATATACTGGTGCTTGAATGGTCACCAATCAACTGCCATTTTGGTTCCTAATTGTTCCTAATTAAGAGTGTTTTGGATTTTGAAACGTAACCCTGACAAATATCAAGCAGAGTAATTTACTCTTCTAGTTTCCTGGCTTTATTTTAGCTTTGCACAGCAGCACATGTGTCATTGCTGTTATCAAGTCATTTCTAATTTGACCGGTCCAAGCAAGCATGGTTTGCACAGCATAAATAATGTAAGAGAATCATTAAACTACAAAGAAATTGCTGTTTGCATGGTCTGCTGCAATAACAATCGCATTTGATTTTGTTTTATTCCTGGGACACGTAGAACTCACAAATAATGAGATTGTAAGATTGCATTAAGGAAGAAGAAAACAAAGATATTTTTGTCTGTAGGAAGGAAAACTCACTAAAAAGTTCAAAGGAGAATTGCATATAATTAGAAGCCATTTCTTCAACCATATAATTAGAACTGTAGGCTATAAAGCTTTGTTTAGAGGCTTCACCATAATAAGAAATTAAACACTTAACCTGGAGAATCACAAGGGATTTAGCTGAGGTTCCTTTTGTTATTAAAGGAACAGTGACATCAAAAAAACTAAAGTGTTTTAAAGGATCAGAAACACTTTTTACAGATCCAAATCCCAAATAGAAAACTTACTTAATAGCTTTAAAAATGGTACTGTATCCAGACATTCATAAAGGAAACAGATGATAAATCAAATTGCCACTTTTTGATGGAGTCCAAGGGGTTGCTGCCATCTTGCAACACCAGAAAGCTTCATCTTGCACACCTCTGTCAGCCACTTCCTGGTTCTCTCACCCATCCTTCCCTTCAGAGTTCCTCTTACACAGCCTGTACCTCGACGTTCCTCTCAATAAAGCCTCCCTTCAGCGTTTCTTTCACCCAGCCTTCCCCATGCTTTTTCCAGATGAACAGTGCATGGGACAAGAAGAGGGAGAATTTACTAGCCACCATCAGAATCCTATGGTGCACTGCAGAGCAACTGACTTTCCATTAGAGCCAATGTTCTGTGAGAAGGAGAGACAGTTGGGGTGCACATGTAGCATCCCCAACATTTCTTCTCAATAAAACCCCCTCTCCATGCTCTGTAATTGGTTTTGAGAAACCATTGTTTTGGTGAATGCATATAAAATAAGTCACATGCCATGGGGCATGGGGTAATATTTGGAGGATGTAGTTTGGATTTTTTTTAAAAATTTTTTTACTGTTACTGTTCCTTTAAAGTAATGTTGTCTTGCCCTGCACTAGCAAAACTGATGTGTTTGCTTTGGAAACACTACTATAGATTATATAAACAAGCTGCTGTGTAGCCATGGAGGCAATAAGAAATAGGGCTAAGGGCTGTGACAGAACTAATCTCCCCAAAATGCCAACCCACCAGCGAGAATGTAAATCACCGGTGGGATGGCATATGCGGCGCGCCAATTTGTCGTGGACGTTTTCTCTCAAGGCAACTTCTGCGACTTTAAGTCTACAGGTGCTTATAACATTTCAGTCAGGTGTGTTCGTAAATATAGCATGCTGCTACCTACCCTATATACTGCCATTGTTGCAACTGTAAGTGTTTTCATGAAAAATAAAGTAATTAATGGGAAGTCACAAGGAGGGTTATAAGGAACCAGATAATCCTATAAAAATTATTTGTTTAATTGTTTTTTAAGCACAACTGCATTAGTGGTTGCACACCTCTTGCTGCAGTTGTTGCATATGTCTGCTTTAAAAGTGTTTAAAAGGCGCATCTTGGACGTGCAGCTGTAATTATGATGGAATTGTGTGTAAAAAACATGGTGATTTGCTCCTAAAATTGCCTTTTGCACACTGCACTCATGGTCGTAAATAAACCCTTTAAAATGACAGTTACAAAGTAAAGCTGGGTTAAAAAAAGACTGTCAAGTTTAACCATTCCAAACAAACCCCAGTGCACCTATATAGACCAAGCTAACCGTACACTCACATACTTAAACCCTATATACCAGCATCAAATGCTTTGGCAAAATCCAAATAGATTATATCTACTGGACAGTGGGGATGCAGTAGATATAATCTATTTGGATTTTGCCAAAGCATTTAATACTGTTCCCCACAAACGACTGCTTTCTAAGCTAAGGTCTATTGGTCTTAGTGAAGTCATTTGCACATGGATAGAAAACTGCCTACAGGATCGGGTACAGAGGGTGGTTGTTAATGGCACATTCTTTACTTGGAGTAAGGTTCTCAGTGGGGTCCCTCAGGGTTCTGTACTGGGTCCCCTTTTGTTTAATTTGTTCATAAATGACTTGGGGAAGGGTATTATGAGTAATGTATCAGTGTTTGCAGATGACACAAAACTCTGCAGACCAGTCAATTCTATCCAGGATGTGGCATCCTTGCAGCAGGATCTTGACCAACTGGCAATCTGGGCAGCTAAGTGGCAGATGAGATTTAATGTGGATAAATGTAAGGTCATGCACCTGGGATGTAAAAATATGCAAGCCCTGTATACCCTTAATGGGACTGCACTAGGCAAATCCCTAATGGAGAAGGACCTTGGAGTCCTTGTAGATAATAAACTTGGCTGTAGCAAGCAATGCCAGGCAGCAGCTGCAAGGGCAAACAAGGTTTTGAGCTGTATTAAAAGGGGTATAGATTCACGGGAGGAGGGGGTTATTCTTCCCCTTTACAGAGCGCTGGTAAGGCCCCATCTAGAATATGCTGTTCAGTTTTGGTCTCCAGTGCTCAAACGGGACATTATTGAGTTAGAGAGGGTCCAGAGAAGGGCAACTAAGCTGGTAAAGGGTATGGAAAGTCTCAGTTATGAAGAAAGACTGGCCAAGTTGGGTCTGTTTACACTGGAGAAGAGGTAGATATTAGTATCACAATAGCCTTGGATATTCTGATTGTTCAAGAACTTATCCAGGCCCCTCTTAAAGGCATTAACAGAATCTGCCATTACCACATCACTAGGAAGGGCATTCCACAACCTCACTGCCCTCACCGTGAAAAACCACCTACGCTGCTTCAAATGGAAGCTCCGTTCCTCTAATCTAAAGGGGTGGTCTTTTGTGCACTTATTGTTTTTATGGGAAAAAAGAACATCCCCTATCTGCCTATAATCCCCTCTAATGTACTTGTACAGAGTAATCATGTCCCCTCGCAGGTGCATTTTTCCATAGAAAACAACCCCATGTTCTATTACAACATAATATAATTAGTAGTAGAAGTAATAACAGCTATTTACTCATTGAGATATTTATAACAGATATCTGCTCCATTAGGCAAACAGCAATGTGTGGAGAAAATGTCAGTATTTGTGTTATTTGTAAATATGTCTTACAATACATTACACTGCCAGTTATTCCAGAAAGGAAATGCTTACTGCTATCACTATAGTCTCTGTATCTGATTACAATTTAAATGCAGAGATTTATTTCCATTTAATCCTAAAACTCAACACCATATCAAATTATATGGTAGGCTGGATTAATTGGCCTAAACCTTATTTGTGTGGTGATGGGCTTTCCCATTTTATGATCTTAAAAATAATTTTACTCTATTAATTTTATATGAAATAATTGGTGACACATGAAAGCAGAGGTTGGCACTTGTCATTGAATCGATAATGTAACTGGATTGTGAAATTACTGTTTTGCCTGTAGCTCTTAAAGGAGAAGGAAAGGCATTTTGGCTATTTACTGCCAATAGATTCGCAACATTAGTGCAAGCTAGAACGCTATATTTATTCTGCAGAAAGCTTTACCATACCTGAGTAAACCGCCCTAGAAGCTCCATTTGTTTGTTTAAGATACCAGCAGACATTTTAGCTTGGTCTCAGTAGCTACCGTGCTGCAGCTCTAGCTGCTGGTAGCTCAGATTACACAGAGCTGGGAGGGGGGAGGGAGAGAGAGAGAGGAGCAAATTGAGCAGACTCCTGCTGGGTGCCCTGAAGCATTTTTCTGATAGCAGGAAGTCTGACACAGAAGAACATGTGTACACAAAACAAGGAAAGAAATCCTGTGTTTCTTTTGACAGAGGACTCACTGCAGCATTTCTGTGAGTGCTTATGGCTGTATTTACATAAACCTTTTTCATAAAGCTCACTTAGTTTTTACCTTTCCTTCTCCTTTACATAGGCAAGGCTAAGCATTAAAATATTTATAGTTTTATAACCACTTTTTGGCTATGAATACAGACAAGACCATCTAGATGGGCTATAGGGCATGGGGTACACTGGCTTTCACTATGTGAAAAGATCAAGGGGGAGGTAGAGTAACTACAACTCGCTTAGGCTGTGTGCAAAGTATTTAAATAAAAGGACACCAGAGGGTTCTTGCAGCAAACTCAAACTGAACTGGTTTTATTATCCAAGACAAGACACAAGATAGACAAGATGTAGCAATGAAAAAGGTTGCACCACTATGGAGAACTAGCTGGGTTACATTGATTTATATCCTCAGGGTTTCTACCTTAATGAACTGAATCCCCTACAGTAGACATGAATCAGGGAAAATACTATGCCTGATATACTTGTCAGTACTGTGGTCCCTACACTAAGGCAGCAGAGCCTGTAAATGAGAATACTCCCAGTTATCTCTCCTGGTTGGAGCCAGAAAGCTGCTCTTTCTATCTAAAGCTGACTTTTTAGAAAGTGTTATAACAAACGAAACCTGCACTAGCTAATCCTCATTCACCGGCCCCTGCTCCCCAACTTCTCCAAAGGTAAAAATCTCTCTGGGGTAGATAGATTTACTGGGGCCTTGTTGATCTCAGGCTCAGTGGAACATCCCCCTGGTTCAACAGATGCAGGGCAAAGAGAAAGTACCCACCTTCTGCTAACACTATGTTAGAGTGTGACAGGAAGTGGCCATACCTATAAGCCAGTAATGTACAACATGTAGGAAAATCTGTTACATGGCTTACTAACAGGCTGGTGGCTGGTTGAATCAACTTGCTTTCATTTCAACTAAAAAGGGATAAGTATTCTTTACTAACTTTATCAAAACCATTGTGTTTTTTTAACTGTTGGGTAATTGTTGTTTTTGGAGCTAATTTACAAAGTTTGTGGGATCCATAGGCTTACAGCAGGTTACATTCCCTTGTAATTACCCTCAGCTTGAGGTGGGTGGGGTTTGATTAGTTCACCTTTACAGACTGAATAAATAGAACCACAGGCACTCCAGTGGAGCTTGCTCTGGTGGTAGGTGCTCTGTAAGTGATTGCTCTTTAAGTGGGGGCTCTGTAAGTGGAGTTATAAACTCAGGGAGTTAGTGGGGGCTCTGTAAGTGGAGTTATAAACTCAGGGAGTTAGTGGGGGCTCTGTAAGTGGAGTTATAAACTCAGGGAGTTAAACACTAAGGGAGTTAAAAACAAGGTAAAACAAGATATTTACTACAAGTCCTTACACCTATTTTTGTTTAACTGTTCTTGTAACTGGGAGAATGAGTGGTAGCAACATTGAAGGTCTGACACAGTGCACAGCCTGCCGCATGTATGCAGTTGTGGAACAACAGTTCCAAAGTGCATACCTCTGTTGTGGATGTGAGCGAATTGCCACTTTAGAGGCTCGCGTTAGAGCCCTAGAGGAACACGTTGCAACACTGCGTTCAATCAACAATCTTGAGAGGGGTCTCTTGCTAACTGAACAAGAACTAGTGGGGTCAGATAGTATGGGGGGAGGGGAGCAAGGAAAGGATGATAGGGCAGTAAGCTGGGTGACAGTTAGAAAATCTAGTGTGGGGAAAAGTAAAAGGGAGGCTGCTCCAGGGTTTGCGCATCCCAACAGATTTGCCAGATTGTGTGAAGAAGATGGGAGTGTGAACTCTGGATTGGCGGTTCTAGGTGAGGCTGATCTCTCTAACAGCCGGGAGACCAGTTTCACCAGTAGTGGTGGGGAGGAGAGCAGAGCTAGGCCTAAACAGATGGTGGTTATAGGGGATTCGATCATTAGGAAAATGGACAGGGTAATCTGTCAAGCGGATCGCTTCAACCGGACAGTTTGCTGTCTTCCTGGTGCCAGGGTTCGGCATGTGGTTGATCGGGTTGACACATTATTGGGAGGGGCTGGGCATGACCCGGCTGTCTTCGTACATATCGGTACTAACGACAAAATGAACGGTAGGTGGGGGACCTTAAAGAGTGAGTTCAGGGATCTAGGCTCTAAGATTAGGCAAAGGTCCTCCAATGTCATTTTTTCGGAAATTTTGCCGGTGCCACGTGCAAGTTTAGGGAGACAGCGGGAGCTTAGGGAGCTAAATGCGTGGCTAAAGTCTTGGTGTAGGAAGGAAGGGTTTGGGTTCCTAGAGCACTGGGCTGACTTTTCCTTGGGGACAATCTATACAGCCCTGACGGATTGCACCTCAATGGAAGGGGGTCTGCTGTGCTAGGGGAGAGAATGGTTAAGAGGTTGGAGGAGTGTTTAAACTAGACAAGGGGGGGGTGGGTGAGCTAGAATACTATGGGAAAATTAGTGTAGACGGGGTAGGGGGACTAGCAAAGGGTTGTGGGGAGGAGTGAGGGGGGCATATAGTTTATCAGATAAGGAGCTTCCGTTACAAGGAAAGCAGTCTCATAATTCTAATTCTCCCTTAGCTAATGTAAACATCAGAGGGAGAAGTAATAATCTCCGCTGCATGCTGGCTAATGCTTGTCGGGTAAATTAGGGGAGCTGCAAGCTATTGCATGTATTGAAAATTATGATTTAATAGGTATCACTGAGACCTGGTGGGATGATAAATGCGACTGGGCTGCGAATTTAAATGGTTATACACTTTTTAGGAGGGACAGAGAGATTAAAAAGGGTGGAGGGGTTTGTCTTTACGTAAAGTCAGATTTAAAGCCATGTAATAAAGACATTACCAATGAAAATGTTGAATCTCTTTGGGTAGAAATTTCAGTAGGGCTGAAGGTCACAAAGAAAATGATCATTGGTGTATGCTATAAACCACTCCGTATAGATGAGGGGGATGAGGCCCAGCTATTGTTGCAAATGGAGGAGGCTTCAAAATTGGGTCAAGTTGTTATTATGGGGGACTTTAATTATCCGGACATTGACTGGAGTAATGGGGTGGCTAAGTCAGAAAAAGCTAGTAGGTTTGTAAATATGCTAAATGACAACTTTTTATTTCAGGCGGTTCAAGAACCCACTAGGAATGACTCTATTTTGGACCTGGTGATATCTAATAATAATGAACTTATCTCTAACATTTGTGTGGGTGAGCATCTGGGGAACAGTGATCACAACATGGTCTCCTTTGAGATAATGCTGCAGAGACAGCTCTATAAGGGAGTAACTAATACGCTCAATTTTAGACATGCAGACTTTGCCAGTATAAGGGCATCTCTGCAATGTGTCAACTGGGAAAGGCTTTTCATGGGGTTAGACACAGAAGGAAAATGGAACATCTTTAAAACATTGCTTTGCAAGTATACACAACAGTATATTCCCCTTGTAAGCAAGGAGAGGCATCGCAAAGCAAAACCTTTATGGCTGAATAAAAGTGTTATTGTCGAGGTTGGTAAGAAAAAACGTGCTTTTAGGGCATTCAAGTTAGCTGGGACAGCAGAAACTTTCATCAGGTACAAGGAAGCAAATAAAGCATGCAAAAAAGCTATCAAGCAAGCTAAAATAGAAATGGAAAGGGATATTGCAGCTAGGAGTAAAAAGAATCCAAAATTATTTTTTAATTATGTGAATAGTAAAAAAATGAAGCAAGAAGGGGTGGGAACTTTATTATCACGGGGGGTAAGTTGGTTGATGAGAACGGGGAAAAAGCTGAAATTTTGAACTCTTATTTTTCATCTGTCTATACATCTGAGGAGCCAGCTAATGAAGGCTTCCCTTGTAATATGCCCAGTTCTAGTAATTTAGCTACTGACGCGTGGGTCACTCGGGAGGAAATTCAAAAGAGACTAGAACATGTAAAGGTAAACAAAGGTCCAGGGCCGGATGGGATTCATCCCAGGGTATTAAATGAGCTGAGCGCTGTGATTGCCAAGCCTCTTCACTTAATTTTTCAGGATTCATTGAGGTTTGGCATGGTGCAGAGAGACTGGCGGATTGCTAATGTGGTGCCATTATTTAAAAAGGGATCCCGTTCTCAGCCTGAAAACTATAGGCCTGTTAGTCTGACATCAGTAGTAGGAAAACTTTTGGAAGGGGTAATAAGGGATAGGGTACTTGAATACATTGCAGTTCACAATACTATTAGTTTGTGCCAGCATGGTTTTATGCGTAACAGATCTTGCTAGACTAATTTAGTCGCCTTTTATGAGGAGGTGAGTAGGAACCTTGATGCTGGAGTGGCAGTTGATGTCATCTACTTGGACTTTGCTAAAGCGTTTGATACAGTACCTCACAGAAGGTTAATGATCAAATTAAGGAATATTGGCCTAGAACATAATATTTGTAATTGGATAGAGAACTGGCTGAAGGATAGAGTACAAAGAGTGGTGGTAAATGGAACATTTTCTAATTGGGCCAGTGTGGTTAGTGGAGTACCGCAGGGGTCAGTCCTTGGTCCTTTGCTTTTTAACTTGTTTATTAATGACCTGGAGGTGGGCATAGAGAGTACTGTTTCTATTTTTGCTGATGACACTAAATTGTGCAAAACTATAAGTTCCATGCAGGATGCTGCCGCTTTGCAGAGCGATTTGACAAAATTAGATAACTGGGCAGCAAACTGGAAAATGAGGTTCAATGTTGATAAGTGCAAAGTTATGCACTTTGGTAGAAATAATATAAACGCAAACTATCTACTGAATGGTAGTGTGTTGGGGGTATCCTTAATGGAGAAGGATCTAAGGGTTTTTGTTGATAACAAGTTGTCTAATTCCAGGCAGTGACATTCTGTGGCTACTAAAGCAAATAAAGTGCTGTCTTGTATAAAAAAGGGCACTGACTCAAGGGATGAGAACATAATTTTGCCCCTTTATAGGTCCCTGGTAAGGCCTCACCTTGAGTATGCAGTGCAGTTTTGGGCTCCAGTCCTTAAGAAGGATATTAATGAGCTGGAGAAAGTGCAGAGACGTGCAACTAAACTGGTTAAGGGGATGGAAGATTTAAACTATGAGGTTAGACTGTCGAGGTTGAGGTTGTTTTCTCTGGAAAAGAGGCGCTTGCGAGGGGACATGATTACTCTGTACAAGTACATTAGAGGGGATTATAGGCAGTTGGGGGATGTTCTTTTTTCCCATAAAAACAATCAACGCACCAGAGGTCACCCCTTTAGATTAGAGGAACGGAGCTTCCATTTGAAGCAGCGTAGGGGGTTTTTCACGATGAGGGCAGTGAGGTTGTGGAATGCCCTTCCTAGAGATGTGGTAATGGCAGATTCTGTTAATGCCTTTAAGAGGGGCCTGAATGAGTTCTTGATCAATCAGAATATCCAAGGCTATTGTGATACTAATATCTACAGTTAGTACTAGTGGTTGTATTTATAGTTTATGTATGTGAGTGTATAGATTGGTAGGTGTGGGTTAGGTGTGCTGGGTTTACTTGGATGGGTTGAACTTGAAGGACACTGGTCTTTTTTCAACCCTATGTAACTATATGTAACTATGGGTCTCTGCCCAGAAACAGTGAAATAAGGAAGAGTAGGGTTTAAAGTTATAGGAATTTTTAACCCTAAAGTTTATATATCAATTAACAATTCCAGTAAGACAGTAACAAAAAGTCAGAATAACCCTTCACAGGAAACTATATTTATATATCTGTATCACCAGCTGTAATTTTAGAATGTACGTAACAGTAACTGCCATAAAGGCTACTGCCCATTTGTTCATGCCAAGGGACAACGTACTTCCCTTTCTTGAACAGTTTGTCCCTAGAGCAGCCTGTTCTAACCAAGCGGAAGCCCCTGATCTGCCTTATAAATTTCCTACTGACTGAGTACAGTTATTGTTGGCCCCAGGCATTCAAATACATACCATAAAAGATGCAATTCTATCTCCTGCTCTTGATGTAAGATCTAGAGTGCAAAGTTTAGCACCAATTAACCCTTAGCTTACCACACACCTCACTTAATACCCCATTGGCCTCATGTTAAATATATAATCCCCTTTTAATAGATGCTTCATTTGGTAGAATCACTTTTAGAGAAAAAAAAGACAAACACCACAACCTAATGACGATACAGTATTGGAAATAAGGACACTTCCCAGGCTTTTCTTGCTTTTGGAGCTGGGAAAACAAAAAATGAACACCATACAGGTAACACCTTCTAAAAGATGTAGCTAGATTCTTATTAACTGAGGGACAGATTTATCAAAATGTGATGAAAAATTCACCCACGTTCTATTCATTCCTATGGGATTTTTAGAAGTGTATTTATCAAATGGTGACTTCTAACTTTAACCCATTGATAAATAAGTTTCTAAAAACCCCAACAGAACTTGGGTGAGTTTTTATGTATTAAGCTCTAAACTCACATTTTGTTAAATCTCCCTATATGTATGTAACCTTGTGACACCAGTAGCTGACTGTTGTATCACTTAGAGCACCTTCCCGTCTACAGTCTCTTGACTTTGTGCCAAACTGGACTGGTTTTCTGGGCTTTTCTGCTTGTTAGAAATCATTTCTAGCATTATATTCAATGTACAAGGATGGATAATGTTTTTCTGCATGACATGATTCTACATACTAAAAAACAAATGTGTTTAAGTCTTGAAAGCTCAGGTGCTGCTGCCAAGTTTATGGCCCTGGGTACATCTGAGCAGCAGGTATATGAATCACTCAGCATTTCACTGACTGAGGCTTTATTCATCTAAGGTCTTTTTTTTTTAAAACAATATTACAGAGACTTAGAATAGGTAACCCTTTCACAGACTTTTCTATAGAAACAACACCCAGGGACTCCGCATCCTTTACTTCCATCTCTTTACTTTACAAAAAGCATATTACTTGTCAATGCCATTCATTCTCCATCTTAGTCCCTTGCAAAACTGACTGCCGTCCATCTGGCATTGGAGAGAGCGGCTGGGAATTCTTTCAAGATTGATTTTGTAGGTGACAAGCGGAAAAATGAAAACTATGCTGCATATACGGATTTACATGAGGAATACTTGCCTCCTGCCAAAACGACACAGTTATGAGCTCCAGCCAGAATACTTGGCACTTGGATAGTATTGTGACATTACAGTCCCTTAAAAGCAGTTTTACAGGTGCATCCAGTGGTACACATACACTATCTATGAGCCAGTTGGAATGGAAAAAAATATTTGGGGAAATGGTCTATTTAGCTTTAAATTTCCCAGCAGCAAGGAGCCAGCTAGGGAGACATAGTGATGGAATGTTATGGAGCAGATGTGGTACTGTGTCTATTCTCATTTATTAAAGGGGAGGCATAATAAAAAATCAGTTAGACTTAATTAAATCTATTTCTGGCTTCGTTTCTCTTGTGTATGCCATTGCAATGTTATGATTTGCCTGAACAAAAGGCAGTTTTGATTGGTTACCATTCAGTGACCACTAATATTACATAGACATAATCTCAATTAGAGTTTGTATTAAATAGCCCCTTTTATGTAAACAATAATGTTGAAAAAAATCCTTGAGAATAATCTGAGATAAAATATAGGATGGTATTTTATCTGTTACTTGCCAAAAGGGGCTTTATTGCAGACCAGCAGATTAATATTCTGAATAGTAGCTAAACAATAGTCATTCTTTTTCATATTTAATGGGACTTGTAACAATAATATTATCCGCGTGATTGCGCTTAGTAATGGTAACATCTATGGTGATGTAACATATATATTATCTCTCTGTACAGGCTAAAGATTTACCTACACACCACGTAATGCCAAATGATTGAGCCTTCTGATTTGGCCACCCACTTGACAAGTCAAATCTGGCAAATGCGATCATTTGGCTTTCAGTTAAACCATCAACAACAGGGGAAAATGCAGACCTATTAGTAGCTGTCAGCTTTTGTGGCCTGATGCTTTCCTCGCCCGATGGGACTGTCTGTTTGAACCCCAACTAAACATTGTCAGTTTATTGGCCTGTGTATGGGCCAAAACTTCCAATCAGGAAAGGTGGCAGAGAATTAAAACAGCCCTTTACTCCACAAAACCTGGCAAATCCTACTGCTTGCAGCCCATTACTGTTGTAGACCAAAAGCTACAGTCTCCAAAACTGCAGTGCATAGCTTTGCATACACATCCAATTTAATGATTTAAAGTCACTTCCAAGAGCTATAACTGTAAGGATTCTATGTTTGAACTGTAATATATTCATAAGTTTTTAAAGTAATAACTTTTGAAAATTAATAGGATTGACCAAGATTAAAAAGCCAGAAGATACACCTTTGCTAAGTTACCTATAGGGTTGCCACCTTTGCCAGCATATATTACAGGCCAGCATTTAAGGGGGTCTGGTGGTAATATCATTGGGTCAAGGACTGGCTTGACAAAGGGTAGGAACTGGGTTGATCAGGAGCAGGCCCAGATAACCGGCTGTGGTGAGAGGTGGGTTGGGGTTTGATTTTATAACAGTGCACAGTGTTGGAAGGACAGGGAATTTACTGGGAATCACATTGCTGGTAAATGATTAGCTAGGCTGGTGAACTGCTGACTAGGTGGCAACACTAGATGCCTATGAGCAGAGAAACATCACGCTGGGCTTGAAGCAAAGTAATCCTTCAGTAGACTTGGGCACAAGCATATCACTTTAAACTGTCATAGAAACTTTTATCTTGGTATTCCTGGCACTTCTGCTGTGTTGCAAAATGTATCTTGCTCATATCAAATAATCTACTGTTATAGATGTAATTGTGCAAAAAGAAAAAACGCTTCACCCTTTAGAATTAACTCAAGCTGATTATTCTTGCAGCACAGCTCATCTGTATCTGTCATTCCCTCAGCTGTCACTTAGGGCAGAGTCAGCACCAGCAGGAAGTAGGATGGAATGGAATACCCACACGAGTAATCAGACACTTCTTACTTACTGATGCCATCTGTGCCCATTCCTTCAACATGGAAACATTAAAATATAACTGAAGGCTAAAAATACAAAAAACAAATCTTATCAACTGATATTCTTATGTAAGATAAAAACATTAAATATGGTCAAGGTTAGGTGTCATATGTATTAGATCCCTGGGGGTGCCCTAGCATCCACACAGGCACACTATCACTGGGTATGACTATACACATGAACAAAGCCAATATGGATGCGGACGTACTATCAGGTGTATAGATTACTGCACATTAATTGCCATGGTAAAGCAGATTTATGAAGCTGTGTAAAAGTCAGCAGTAGAATGCAATTTATGTCACCGCTTTAATGTTACAATACACGTGTTGTGTAATGATTTTATGTAAATGTATAACATTCTGGTGTTAAAAGAGCTCTCAGCTTGATAAATGGTGTAAAAATAATATTGAGTTCTGCTGTTTTTGCTCAGCATTTCATATAATTTCTATGTCAGAAATTCTTTGCTGTCTGAATTTGTGCCTTTGAGTTTAATAGGTTATGCCAAGTCTAGAGAGGATGGCTTTAACCTCCTTGACTGCAAAAGAACTAAAAGGCTTATAACAATAAGGTTCATGTTCAAAGAAACACAACCAAGATATTCTATAAAATACCTTAGCTGACTTATGTCTTAGTTAGATTATATGAAAGTCAACAGTATATATATATATATACAGTATATATATATATATATATATATATATAGTCTTGCAAAGAATCGGCACTCACCAGTATCGGGCACAGGCTGGGTGCTGACAAAAATAATACATCAAACTCAACAGTAGAAAGCACTCACAGCTACAGCATCAATCAGGTCAGTGATTTATTTCAGCATACCATCTACGCGTTTCGATCACCACAGGATCGTCATCAGGATGATAGACAGGAAGTGAAGTGTCAGGTTGATAAATAAATCACTGACCAAATAAATAAATCACTGACCTGATTGATGCTGTAGCTGTGAGTGCTTTCTACTGTTGAGTTTGATATATATATATATATATATAATATATTCAAGATTAGACCTTTGAGATAGTTGGGGTGGCCATGGTCCAAAGCATCTTTGCTCAGTCGGTTGGTGACCTTAGGGATCATTTGAGGACTGGATCACAAATTAGAAAAGTAGCTACATTGCATCCATAATATTGAAATGCAAAGCTATAGAGAAAGACAAATCTAAATAAGCTGTGGGAGAGGTAAAGGGAAAAAGGAGCGATGGGGAAGGTGGAGTATTCAGGATAGTTTACCTGGCACTAACATTGCACATACAAAGCAACAGATCAAGGTGAGCGCTTGGTGTTCTGTGCTGATTTGTGCCATTTGGGATTAGTTTTTTCTGCTTTTCCCTGCCTAACAAATTAGTTAATTTAGGATAAGAATAGAGGTCACCTAAATCAAGTTGATAGCAAAGTGAAGGGCCATATGAATATGATGTCAGTTATGGGGTTGTATATTATGTTGCAGTGGAAGTATCACCATTTACAATTCCTACTTCAGGGTGGGGGGAAGCGCAATGTCAGGGAAAAAACATAACTGACTCGATCCAGTTACACCGCAAGCTGACTGAAGCAAAGCCTCCTTTATAATGCAAATGATCTATAATATTGTGCCGAGGTTCATCTGCCTGAGGGTTGGTGCAAAGGACCGCGTATGCTTGACCAGCACTACAGCACTACATCTGGACTGTATTCTGCTCCACAACAACTCTCAAATGGGGTGTTCTTTTAAGTGCTTCCATTTGTTCCTGTAGTGTGGCCAGCCCAGGTATGGGGTCATAGTGCTTGGTTTCTGCTTACATGTGGGCAGCAGCGTTTCTGGGGATGATGCTGCCCCTTTCCCGTTCCACGCTTACCCCTTCCACGATGACGCTGGTTTCTAAAGTTACCAGAGGCAGCTTTTTGCCACCCCTGGTAACCAGTCACTCTGTGCCAACTGAGGCAGATTCTAACCAGGAGAGGCCCTGCGTGTGGGCCTTTAACCTAGTGCTTTCAGTTCTGACTGAAGAGTAGTAATGTGTTTATTCATTTATTATTAGGCAATACATTTAGAATTAATGTTAAAAAATATATTTTGTGTTGTTTTTCCAAATCATCTGTAGTAGAAAGAGCTCCCTGCATAACAGATCATTCCACTTGTATGGACATTTGATTTCTGCCAGTCTAATCAAAGTTCTGTCTGTATTCCGCCCAAGGAAATGTACTGAGTGTGTAGAATAAAATCTGTATGTCGCCTCACCCAGGCATGGAATGTTAAATAAATGTATAAAATAGTGCTGTATTATGCCCCACGCACAACAGTTGCATTTTAATATAAAAAATATTTTTTTATATATATTTAGCATTTCTCTGATTTTGCTAAAATATTTTGGGCTTTTTGTAGGGTTTTATTATTGGATACTGAAGGGGTAGGATTTTTTTTTCACGATTCACAAATATTTTGGCGCTAAAACTCACAAAATTTGAATAATGTTTAAAAAACTCAAATGTCTGATATTTATTAAGGGGAAAAAAAATCACATTTTTTAATTTAAGATATTCAAGTTTTTGAGCTAGTAATCTCGCATTCTAGTTTTATTTATTTGAACAAGTTTTCCATATTAATAAACAATCAATTGAATTCTTTTAAAATGCGAGTTTATTCAAATTAGAAAAACATTCTCGAATTCACAAACGCGAAAATTGATAAATAAGCCAGCAAATGTATGTGAGTTGAGGTGGAAAGCAACCACATACAAAGTGAACTAACGTGTCCAACTTTTTGTTGTTGTTGTTTTATTTTTGGAATGTGAAAATCAGGAACGCCATTAGCTAATCACGCCGGATTCTGATTTCTGTCTGTGGGTGGTGAGTAAATTACACTATTTGAAGTCTATAATCTCTTTCTGTGGGCTGAGAAAATCCCCATGGTTTCCTGTATCTGAACAAGGTCACCGCTGGACTGCTCCGGCTCCTGCGCACGAGTACATTTTAAACAGTTTTATTTATGTATGCACAGACCCAGCTCCAAATGGGGAGTCAAAGTTACTTGATTAAAAATAAAATATATCTGACATTCTTACATTACTTTTTGTTAAAAGGGTTATAAACCCAAATATACAGACAATGAAAGCAAATATTATTGTAAGGAACATTCCAATACACATCAAGTACACATTGTCAGTGATTTGAAAGTTGTTGACAAGGTCAGACTGTCCTGCCAAAGTACCAGAGGATCTCCTAGCAGTTCCCATTGGGTCTTTCCACCATAGGTGGGCATTGGTGGGCCCTGCCTTGAATTTCATGTTTGCTCGTTGGCCCTAGGAGACCCAATCCAACATTGGTTATTGATAAATATAATTGCTATTAAAATATATTCCCTCTGTTTATATTGTAGCAGAGGCCAACTTACTGACTAACATGGAGAAGAACGGATTTCTCCTATATTTTTTGTTTTTTTTTAGGAGCCAGAATAAAATGCCATAAACAAATACTGCTTTTAATTGCAATTACAATTCTAAACACCTTTAAAACTGTTGAGCGTTTTTAATGCAGGTGTCCAGTGCCTCCAAATAGTGTGTCTGCTTATACTGTATCATCTTCACCAAACAGCAGTGACAGCATACCATTTTATATACTTATAATTATTTGCTTCATTTATTAATCAAGTAAGTTCTGTTTTTGTCAGCTGCCTTGTGGAGCTCCAAAATTTTGCTTGTATTTCTGCATTGATTTTAATAAAATCAGGCAACAATAATTACTATACAATAGGGCTTATGTACAAAGTAATAAAAGGCACTAATTTTGCCCAGGAGCAGCAACCAATCAGCAGGTAGCATTTACTGGTCCCCTGTTTAAAAGCAATCATCTGATGTTTTGCTATTGGTTACTGCTCCTGGGTAGTGATGAGCGAATTTTGTTTACCAGGCATGGATTTGCAGCACATTTCACCCCTTGGGCAATTGTTTTGCAAAACTCCTGCGGCAATTTGGTGCAGAAATATTCGTCACGTGTCAAAAAAAGTTGCTGTCAAGTCAAAATAGGCGCGCCCGCAACGAATCGGCCGTGGCCATGACAAAACCAGGCGTGACCATGATAAATAGGCGCGGTCACATAAAAAAAGACATGGGCGACAACTCGTTTCAGGACAGATTCGCTCATCACTACTCCTGGGCAAACTTAGTGCCTTTTATTACATATGGAGGTGCAAGTCATGCTCTTCCTGTTTATTGTAATCCATATAAATGGCTAAAAATTGGCTATCCCACACCGAATGCAGGTATCCCACCTTTTATACTCCTAGTTTTCCTGGGCTTTGGGCTGACCCAGCATAACAACCAATCAATATACTGTAAATACCATGCCCATGTGACTGTACTCCCCTTCCTACTGAACTATACTGTACTTAACTATTTATCAGCCACTATTGGCTGTCACTCTCCCAGGACCCTGCAGGCTCATAGCCCCCAGGTTCCATTCATTTAACCAGTATCCCAAAACCTGGCTCTCTTTCTTCCTCTCTACTGATGGCCCTGCAATCATCCTTGGGGATTTCAACTCCCACATTGATGACCTCTCGCAACCCTGGCCCTCACGTCTTCTCCGCCTAACCTCCTCTTTTGAGCTCCAGCAGTGGACAAACACTCCTACTCATAAGGATGGCCACTTTCTGGACTTAGTTTTTACTAAAAACCTGTCCCTTTGTGATTTTAACAGTGTCCCCTTCCCCTTCTCTGACCATCACCTGGTTACATGTTCCATCTCTCACTCTCCTTCCCAACCTGCTCCTTCCCCCACTGTATTAATTAGAAATACACGTGACGTAGATCTCCCGGCCTTAGCTCGCTCCTTCAGGTCCAGTCTCTCCTCCTTTGATGAGATGTCTGACCCTGATACCCTGGTTAGCGAGTACAACAGTATACTTGCCTCCACAATTGACTCATTTGCACCCCTTCAGCCTAAGCGCACTCGGGTGCAAAACCCACGCCCCTGGCTGAATGTGCAGACCAAATTCCTACGCTCCTGTGCGAGGTCTGCGGAACGTATGTGGAGGAAATCCCGTACGCAAGCAGACTTTATCCATTATAAATTCCTATTGGCCTGCCTCAATTCTGCCCTGTCGAAGGCTAAACAGGAATATTACAACACACTTATAAATAACAATAAATCCAACCCGCGACGCCTGTTTTCCATATTTAATACCCTTCTGCGTCCCTCACAGACCCCATTACCTCACTTTATGCACTCTCCCCAGGACTTTGCTGATTTCTTCATGAACAAAGTGGAGTCCATCCGCAATCAGATTCCTCCCTCTACTAATACAAACCAGCTCCTCCTTCCTCAGCCCCCTGCTGTATGTCTTAACTCTTTTGGTCCCATAACCGTCTCCGAAGTCTCCCACCTTCTTTTGTCTTCTCCGCTCACCACTTGCTCTCTTGACCCTATGCCTTCCTCTCTGCTCAAACACTGCATTCCTGAACTTACTCCTTACTCACATCTTTAACTCTTCTCTGACCTCTGGAAGGGTCCCCTCTTCCTTCAAACAGGCCTGTGTCAAGCCTATCCTAAAAAAGGCCACGCTGGACCAGTCCTGTCTCTCTAACTACCGTCCTGTCTCACTTCTACCGCTTGCCTCCAAAATCTTAGAGCGTATTGTCTTCTCCCGTTTCACTAACTTTCTTAACGCCCATAATTTATTAGACCCTCTGCAATCTGGTTTTCGGCCTGCACACTCTACTGAGACAGTGTTGTGCAGAGTTACAAACGATCTCCAGGTTGCCAAAACCAAAGGTCACTTCTCTATACTAATCCTCCTAGATCTATCGGCTGCGTTTGATACGGTTGACCACTCCCTCCTGATGCAAATTCTGCATTCGATTGGTCTCCGCAGTCAGGCTGCATCCTGGATCTCTTCCTACCTCTCTAACCGCTCTTTCACTGTCTCCTATGCTAACAAAACCTCATCTCCAGTTCCTCTTAATGTCGGGGTACCCCAAGGCTCTGTACTTGGGCCGTTGTTGTTCTCCCTTTACACGCTGTCTTTGGGAGATCTTATCCGTTCATTCGGCTTCAAATACCATCTGTATGCTGATGATATCCAAATTTATCTGTCAACCCCTTCGTTAACAGTTGAAACTGAGAGTCAAATCTCTAACTGCCTCCTGGCTATCTCTAATTGGATGAACCAACGCCATCTCAAATTGAACCTAACAAAAACTGAACTAATGATCTTTCCGCCTAAGCCTGGTCCTACCCCCCCCTTTTCTATCTCTATTGAAGGCACCCTCATCAACCCTGTCAATTCGGCACGCTGTTTGGGGGTGATCTTATACTCCAGTCTCTCCTTTTCTGACCACATTAACTCCACTGTCAAAACCTGTCACTTTTTCTTACGCAATATTGCCAAAATCCGTCCCTTTCTCTCTACTGCAACAGCTAGGCTGCTCATGCATGCCCTCATCCTATCCCGACTGGACTACTGCAACCTGCTATTAACCGGCCTCCCTAACTCCCATCTTTCCCCCCTACAGTCTATATTAAATACTGCTACCAGAATTCTCCTCCTCTCATCCAGGAGAGTTTAGGCCCCTCCCCTGCTAAAGGCCTTATCGTGGCTTCCTATCAAACAAAGAATATCCTACAAACTTCTTCTCTTAACTTTCAAAGCCCTCCATTCCTCTGCTCCTCACTACATCTCTTCCCTTGTGTCTCTGTACGTCCCTGGCCGACTCCTTCGTTCCTTGCAGAGCAACCGTTTGGCTGCGCCCCCCACTACTACTGCGGTTTCCCGCCTTAAACCCTTCTCCCTTGCTGCCCCTTACATCTGGAATGCCCTCCCTGATTTCCTCCGGAGAGAATCCTCCCCCAGTCTTTTTAAAACCAAACTAAAAGACTACCTTTTGGAGCACTCGCCCAGCACCTGATCTGGGAATCAGCACTTATATTGTAGTGTCACCCACTGTGACCTACAGCACTTATATTTGCCTTATTGTGTCTGTAAGTTACCCTCCCATATAGATTGTAAGCTCTACGGGGCAGGGACCTCCATCCTCTTGTTGCCTTTGACTCTTAACTTATTGCAACTGTATCTTGTATTTATTTGTATTTATTGTTATACTTTGTATTTATCTATTATCTTTTTAACCCCCTGTTTGTATTAATGTATTCTACTGTACAGCGCTGCGTACATAAGTAGCGCTTTATAAATAAAAATATACATACATACATACATACATTACCCTTGAGCCTTCCGCCACAGACCTGGACAGAGTCACATGAAGAACTTTCTTACTCCTATGACTGGACAGATGATTCTAAAGGTCAAACAGAACTTGGGCAAGTGAAATAATGGCAGGAATACCAGATGAGGCCAAACAAGAGACAAGGACTAAAAGATAGGCAGTAGGTCAAGGGCTGGAGACAAAAAAAGCATAATGAGGAGTTAAGACCAATACACGATCCATGTTTAGCATCAATACATTCACCAATTCCTGTGTAAATATGTACTTGCTGCTTGTGTATACTGGAAAGACCCCAAAGAGCCCAGTTCACTCTCATTCTAAATCACACAAAAGACTAGAGTGTGACCAATTCATCTAACTGATAACTCTGTGTATATACACTCTTCCTGAATAATTTGCCAGGTTTGAAGAGGAGCAATCAGCCAAAAACACAGCTGAGAGTCCTTATTCCACGTAAATAAACTATTTGTTCAAGACACAATAAAACCCTTCAGTATGTCTCTTTTGGTGTTAGCTGCGCATACATATTTATCTTTTTTTACTACCTTTTTACTAATAACACACTCTTTAAAAGGTTTCAAAAAATGAGCAGAGAAATATTTAGCATATTTCCTTTCAGCCGTTTGTGCCTTGAATTGAAAGAATGCATTCGATTTTAGATTTTTTGTCATAAACGGTATTTACTAGAGCAGGGAAATGACTTTAGCTTAGATGAAAAACATCAAACTTCGAACTGATTATGTCAACTTGGAAAACATGTTTCAAGCTGTGCAATATTTGGTATCTCAGTAGGTTGCTGATATAGTGAATGTATATTAATATAATCACATTAGCAGCTGCCAGTTTATACCTGATGTTCAAATCTAAGAATAAAAACCAATATATCATTACTTGGTTAAACTATCTTCCCTAAATGGTAAGCAGGTCAGACATGAATGATGAATCCTACTGCATACAGATGTTGTAGGCTTTGACTGTAAGCAAAAATGCCATGACAGTCATAAACAAATAGAATACTGTATACTTTCCCTGTACCGACGGCCTTGTTTTGTGCATTAGCCTCTCTGTATCTGTCTCCTCCCTGTTCACCCATGAGGCTAGGCAACAGCAAGTAGATGCCTAAATCAGACAGGTTCCTGGGGATCTTATGAGCCCTGCACACTGTATCTTTAAAGTCTGGCTTAGTGACAATGTCAATAACCCCACTAACCTCGTTGAGGCTTAAGCATTTAAGCACTTTTATGTTACATGCCCACATAAATAAAGGTTGCCCCATTTGACCAGAAGTAACACAAGGGTGCCGGGCGTTGTGACACACAAACCTTTTATTCAAACATTTGTGACAGTGTGGTTAGGAAACACAGCAGTCTTTCCTAAAAGTGTAAGAGAGAGTGTACATTTGAGGTGTGCGATGTGGACTGCAGGGGTATTTCTTGTGCAGACAGGGTTAATAATCCATCTCAGTCGGCTAATTAAGAGGCAGCTGAGAGAGGAGCTCCCTTGAGAGGTATAAAGGCGGTGTGCTCCCACACCTGGGGCCGCTCAGTGTGAAGGAATCACTGGGAGTGAGGGGCCACTCAGAAAGGTGTCTACTCTCAGAGCTGGACACAGAGCAGGAAGGCTGCCTGCCTGTGTGAGGAACTCCCAGTGGGGCTAAGGGTGCCTCCTGCCACTTCGAGGAGCAGAGGGAGTTGTGACCAGGTGGGTGACAGCTGAGACGAGTCAGCAGGGCTTAAAGTAAAGCCAGAAGATCAAGGCTTATCCAGAATGTTCATGGATGTGAGAGTCACCGTGTATGTGTGTAACTGGGGTTGGTGAGAATCTCGGGAAAGGTTCCAGAGTGTGAGAGTTACCCTGGAAGTTGAGAACAAGTTTGCTGAACTGTTTGTGGATGACCTGTTTGCTGTGACCTTTATGTTGGGAAGAGTTTGCCCAAAATAAACCTGTGTTTTTGCCAAAAAATTGGTGTCCCTGTCTCTATGCTCCTGATCCTCTGCTTCCCTGCCTACTATAGCTAATTCCCCCAAAAATACATGTACAGGCAGTCCGCATGTCACACATTGTAGACATATACACAATCAGGCAGGTTACATTCTTTCCATGCAGGAGCATTACTATCCACAGTTTGTTAAACTACATCCACAACAATTAGAACACTTCCAGGATTGCAGTTAGCCCCAAGTATTCACACACTGGCCTTCCTTCTGTTTGTTCACCCCTTCCACCTCCAGTACCTTTTCTTAGGTAGACTCACACACTCCCTTTCACAAGGAGTTAACCAATAGTTCCTGCTTTGCCAGGTGCTTCCTATCAGGCCCTTCCAAACAATCTCCCAGGCATCGGCTTTAAGCACATCAGGATCCTCACTGTACAGAAAACTCTCCAGTTGGGCTCTAACTTGTGTGATACCCACTGAGGTACTGACCCCCGGGCTACCCTAGCAGCCTCTGACCTGAAGTGTGTCCTCCTTCTCATTCTTCCCTACTGCTTCCAGCATCTGCAAGTCCCCAGCTTGCTTCTGCAGATGTTTTCAAATGACCAAGAAACACCAGACCAGATCCTGCCTTCATTTTATACTCTTTGGGCCTCTCCCTCTTTTCTATAATCTTTACAGTGAGACTCATTTTCTTCAGCTCCATCTGGTGGTGACTACTAAAAACACCCTTTCAGATTTACAACATCTGCTGCCATCTATTGGTGAAAAAAATCAATTACATGCAACATAACATTTAACCTTTTATTCAAGCTGCGCTTACTAGCTAACTTAGCTGCTTCATAATAGGCAAGATGTTAGAGGAAGAAACCTGCCCTAGACCTGCAATACACTGTATTTGACAAAACAGTGTGAGAAATATTGGTCTTGGTCACCCTTCTGCCCTTGGACTCGCCATTTATTCATCCACACCAGTTGTGTCTTTATGAACTGTTACAAACTCTAGCCTTGGCCAGTGGCCAGTGGTGCTCCGGAGGTTTTGCAACACAGAGGCACAGTGTTTAGCCTTGCTTTCTTGTAGCACTGGATTCTTGAGTGCAATGTTAACTAGGGCACTATCTGTAAATACAAGAGTAAATGCAAAATGTTCTTCTTGGGTCTGCCTGGAGTTGTAGCTGCTTGGATTAAGTGTATTGCTTGTTATTACTGTATCATCAGTTATCCCTTGGTACCCTGTGAAGCAGAAGCCAACTATTCTTCCTATTTTGTGTTTTCTCCACATCTTACCCTACTGTGTGTACATTTAACAAGCAGAAATAATTGTCTATGACAGATACTTGTGCAAATAAGTGTTATTATCCAGGAAGACTAAGGCCAATGGCAGATGGGTCATTTTCTCCCCAGGCATATTAAAACCAGTGGATGATTTGCTGCCTTCTGTACTTAGCACCCTACATGTATTTATAGCATTATAGATACTTGGGCATACCCTTTCCAGCTATTCTCAAAGGTAGAGCATAGCTATTTGTGTCTGTAAGTTACCCTCCCATATAGATTGTAAGCTCTACGGGGCAGGGACCTCCATCCTCTTGTGTCTTTGACTCTTAACTTATTGCAACTGTATCTTGTATTTATTTGTGCTTATTGTAATACTTTGTATTTATCTATTTTAATACCCCTGTTTATATTAATGTATTCTACTGTACAGCACTGCATACATAAGCGCTTTATAAATAAAGTTATACATACATACAAATGCAACTTCATTTGCTCTTACCAGCTAACCTGCCTGTCTGAAACACTAATTCTCTAACAGGAGCTATCTGCCACCAGCTCTCCCTCATTCATGGTAACCTTAAATCAGACTTTATTCAGGATTATTGCTAATATACAGTGAGAGCCTGGTTAGCCACTTTACTAAGGATCAAGTTGCATTAGAGCTCACTCTTGTTACAGGCTCTATAGCAGCACCCATCCCCTTCTGGAGTGGACTCCAATGAGGAGGAGCCTCCCCTTTTTTTTCTTAAATGCTATTACCTGGGGATGTTTCCTTCATTTGATCTTGTTAAGTCTTCTATAATGGAGATATCCCTGTCTAATATTGCAGGTTGCTTTACTTTTTATTATTTATGGGGGACTGGTCTGATGTAGGTGGGTTGTTTAAGAAAAGGCAGCAATTATCATCATCATTTATTTATATAGCACCAGCAAATTACGCAGCACTTTATAAGTTCAACAAATAAGGGTATACAGAGTAACAATAGGATCAGAGGGCCCTGCTCGCAAGAGGTGACAATCTACAGGAATTACAACCAGAGCTAAATCTGTAAAAGAAAATGTATGCTGAAGTACCAGTATTTTCCTCTAATCTAAGAACAAGGTTACCTAAAAATACATGTATTCTTAAAAACCATATCTAATATCTATAATCAATTTTTATATAAATTGATTAAATAGAAATGCATAGGTTCCCCAAATTTTCCTGGTGCTCAAGAAAGCTTTGTTACATCATAAAATAGATCAAAGTGATGGTAATCTTTCTAGATTCCCTAGTTCAGCCTGTAATAAATGTACACAAAAACAACTATATTCACTTTACAGTGGCCTTTGAACAATCCAAAAAATAATTACACACAATGTACAAGACTGGACTAGAAAGGAAACAGTTGCCAGTAGTTTTGCTCTGCATATTCAGCTTCGGATGTTGTTCTCCACTACACCTCAATAAGATGCATTCGATAGACGTACCTTATAGTATCACACTGAGAACACCATTTTTCACTCTTGATTAACCACAGAACACTTTGATAACCCATAGTTTCCAGTGACTAAACCTGTTAATCATATTTCATTTTAATATCATAGGCTTTGTGATATATATATATATGCCATTATAGGATTACATTTTTTACAACCCCCTTTGTGCAGGAAGTATTAAATCATAAAAATGCTAAATTATCTTGCCTCCTAGTCTTAATTGCAAATTTCATTTGGAAGGCTTGATAGGATGACATATGGATACAGTCCAGAAATATGATGTTTTGTGATCTGATATCAGAAATAGAATAATTATTATATCATAGAGTGCTCACACAGCTGCTTGTTATTCCATTTATTGAATTCTCATGTACAGACAAGGCTACACAAACAGCTTGTATAGTTTCCCTGATGCTAGTAGGGCAGCACAAACCAATTACTAGTGCAGATAACTTAAATGACATGTAAAACCTACATTTTACTACAATGTATATATGTTGGGCACATCAACGCCTCCCAAATGGCATCATCTGTACTGCATATATCCCCTCTGTTTGCTAGCACCATCAAATTTTCCAATAACAAACAGCAGCTTTGACCTGGTGGCCATTTTCCCTCTGAGACATCATCAGTTACATTTTCAGCATATGTGCACAAAGACTCCTATTTAGCGTACATTTCATCAAGAATGCAGGCTTACACAGGCAGAACATACTGTACGTTGATAAAAAGTTCTGCCTGGATCCATCACTTTAATGGTTAAGCTGAGCTCAGGAGAGGAGGTTGGGAAAAAAAATAGGAGCAGACAGCTAGAGCTGAGATTCTATAGGAACCAGCAATGCCATCTCTTCACTGGCTGCTAGACTGGGGGGTGTGGGTAGTAATCTGAGCTGGGAAGAACTGAGCATGCCCACAAGCCAACAGTCAAAGTAAATTCCAGCAGGAGGGGGCTGAGTGGGTTAAAGGAGGAGAAGGAAATCTAAGTGATTAAGGGGATGCTGCAGCCTTACTTTTAACCTTTGAGCAACCAGAGTGCCAGGTATTTTAATAGCTGTTCACTGATTTCAAAGAGGCTGTTCACTGATTACATTTGTGTGTGTGGGGTTTAATTAGGGAAGGGTGCGATAGAAGTGTTTAAAGCACAGAAATATTTCATTAGATTTTATTTAATAGGCAGAAAGCATTTGCAATGTGCATCAACAGTAATAGCAAATACATATCAGACTGATAACTGACAGCAGCCATTATGTGCCTGTGCACGGGAGGAGATTTTGACTGTGCAAGTCATCCAACAACGACAACCCATATTGTTACCTTAATTAAGTGCAAAATACTAAAAAGGAAGTCACTCACGATTCAGTAGGTGCAACAAACTGCCTCCATGCAGGTTTATTGGAGTAATCAGTGAGAAGGGTACAGATATTTTGGGAACCTCTCGATCCCTTTTTCAATGTAGAGCAGTTCCTGAAACATCTGTATCCTTCTCACTGATTACTCCAATAAACCTGCATGGTTTTTTTGCCCCTACTGAATCCTGAGTGACTTCCTTTTTTGTATTTTGCACTTAATATGTGTATAGCCGGAAGCCACGGCTTTTAGGAATGCGCACTCCAAGTTAACTTTACTATATTAACATTATTATTATTAACATTTATTTATAAAGCGCCAACATATTCCACAGCGCTATAGACTCTATCTTGGACAGTACAACCGATTTTTTCTTTTTGCACTATTGTTACCTTTATATTATAGTTTTTTCACCCTTTGAATGATCTGTTACAGAGCTATCTGTCAACAAAAGGAAGCTAACAGACATGAGCACCAGTTACTGGTCTATATTTTTTCACTTTTATTATATCACCCTTTTAAGTAAAGCCCTTGTAACTATAACTATTACAAATGTCTTGAATTCAGTTTTTGTGTGTCTTCATCTAAATCACAATTTTTTAAAATAAATTTTAAGGCTGGGACAAGGGTTTATGCGAGCAGGACATGCAGGGAAATAGGGCGGTAACCTGTAGTGGGCAGTGATTTGTCTCCCAACAAACTGCAACTGATTATTGTTGTTTCTCCTGGTTGTTTAGGTTGTACTGTAATGGTGAAGTAGTGGGATATGAATACAACTAGCTCCTGAACAATTTAGTGCTATTAGATAAAACTTTTTTATAATATTTTTTTTTCTTTTTATTAAAACCCAGTCTAAAATATCATGTGATCTTGACTATGCGTATGAATGTATGAGCCATTATATAGCCATTCATTAGTTCCTTACAAACTCCATTGTTATAAACCTAACTAACACAGGATTACATAATATCAATGCATTACAAATAGATCAATTTGTCAAATACCTGTACATGTATTGATTTAGATTAGTCTTTTCACCCCAACAATATTAATTTATTATAATGAAACTTCTATGTTCTTCATTGCTGAAAGTAACAGAATCCTCTGTCTTTTTGTGAAACGCATGAGGACATTCCTTTGGACATCTACAGTATTAGCAAAATATCTGTACCCTTTATCTATTGCAACTACAAAACTCTGTATAAGAAATAAGCCTATAGGAGGAAAACTGCAGGAGGAAACTTTGCGCCACTTTGGATTCCCGATTGGATGCAAAGGGTTTTCCACCGGAGACTTCTATTATTGCCAGTGGAAAGCCTTTTTGGAGCTGTTACTCGCCTGCGATAGCAGAGATCTATTGCAGGCGAGTAACTCGCTCCGTAGGTTCTTACCCATAGTTTGGGCCACATGAGCAACTAAGGAAATTAGTTGTAATTGCTGACAGTAGTACAGCTTTCATGACTAGGCAGAAGAGGCACATAGCTAAGGTGCACAGAGGAGGGGGAGCTGGGCACCTACCTCTTTTGCCTACCTTCCCCTACATTTGTATTGCCCCACTAGCATTGGGGAAACTATACAAGCTGTTATTTAGCTTTGTCTGTACATGAGAATTGAATGTACAGACAAGGCAACGACTGGAATATTTACAGGACGCTATTTTCACAATGCAGAACAGAAATGGCAAATGAATTTAGCATTCTGCATTTGAAATATTTTTAACTTGTCTCAACCTTGAAAAGTTATCAGTTCTGGCCTAATTCATGCAAAGTGTAACTATCTCTCCTCTCCCTTGTTATAACTCAATTATTTGCTAATTAACAGTTTTTAAATAGAGCATATATCAGAATTTTATCATAATAAGATGATTTTGGTAATTTGCCAATGTGACTCACCGGAGGAACTTTGGTTCTTAAACTAAATTTCATTCCAGACGCTTAACTTTTTATTCTAGGACAGTGTATGAACACTCATATAAATCGTTTTCAGTTCCATAACAGCCTTTATCAATTTTTATATAGAATGAACCTGCACAATTGTCAGTTAATATATTTTATGCTCAGCCATATCTAATCTATATTGCTATACATTTCTCTGTTAAATAATACAATCATTTTAGATGTTTTAACTGAAGTCAATGGGCCGTATTCAATCTCCCTTTTGTACTCTCCCTACCACTGAAGTAGAAAGATTAGCAATAAAAAGAAATGTAGTTTCAGGTGGTTATTTAGTTTGAATCTATAAAATAATCCAAATTCCCACTTGGAATTTTAACTATTTTTCCACGGTTTAATTGACAGCAGTATTTGTATCTACACTAGTTCATTTCCCAGTACAGCATTAGTATGTGACCTTACAGGCCACTCTAGTTAGGTTAGATTAGTTGCATGAGTAGCAACTACATTATTATGGACAAGGGACTGGCAGATCCAGTAAAAATTTATGATGGAACATAGACTTTATATGCTATGCTCACAACAGAAACAAAAGTAACTTCTCTAAGAAGATTCAGGCAGTTTCCGGAAAGGCCGCTGAAGGTAACATTTGCTTGTGTGCCTCACGCTCTAGAAGGCACATTTCTTGCTTCGTGTGGCTCCCCTTGACATGTAATTACTAAAGGAATATAGCCCTCTGAGATCTTGCATTGTACATTAGATTGTTATTATATTACACAGAACTCTCGCAGAGTTAAGATCTGATATAGATTAAGAATTATTGATTCATGAGCACACAAGCAGATACAGCAGCTGAATTAATAATAATAATAATAACACAGTGAGTAATCCAAAGAAAACATGCTCACCCCAACACAGATAGTCATTTCAGTCACCAGGATCCTATTGGGCTATGCCAGGCACTGCCGCTCCTACTCCCCTATTTAATTGCTGTTAAAAAATAAAGATAACCATATGTTCCACAGTGGACCACACAGCTATCTTTATTTGTTAACAGCAAGTAAGTAGGGGAGTGGGAGCAGTGGTAGCTGAGGGCGGAGCGGGTGTGGGGAGTGGAGGTGGCTGGGTGGTGGGCAATTTGGTGGCTGGGTGGTGGGCCCTTGAGTCGGGTACCTGCTGGGCCACTGGTACCCCAGTCCGACTCTGAACTATGCTCATCTGCGCATAACATGTTACCAGTATGTCTCTGTGGTGTGCGGACATTAAAATAAACTCAGGAAGGAGCTAAAACTGATAAAGGCAGCACCAATAATTAATAAAAGGTCAAGTAAAGCCTGGCATAGGCACACTGCATCACTCCCCCTCCTTTCCCATTCAAGCAATACTTCTGAGATGTTTACCTGTACCCCAGGGGAGCACTGTGGACAATAGCCCAGATTAATATAACAAACAAAAAATGACCATAAGGGAGGGTTACTTTTAGTTAGAAATGCTGTTTGTAACCATGGTTAGATTAAAATAGATCCAATTTATTGAAAGAGAGAAGCAACTGAAAATAAGCTGCTGACCAAGAGCTGAGCGATCGATCAGAACACAGATATAAGATGTCTGAAGTGCAAATCATAAAGAAATACCCAGTAGTCAGAACTATACTGCATTATGGCTAATGGAGCTTCTGTAAAAGGGATTGATGGGAAATAACACAGGCACAAGTATGTGTCTGCTGGTAAAAGGTATGCTGTCTAGGGTGCTGGGTGGCCTTCACTCAAATCCTATCATTCACCCTATATGTCCAATCTACATCTAGAATTACCAGTGTCTATGCACTATATAAAAACCAGAGTGCTTTGCACTGCATGGAGTGTTTCTTCTTTGGTGTACAATTCTGCATAAAACTGAGAGAGAGAGACCAGGGGGAGATGTGTCAAACAGTGAGTTTTCCCTTCAAGTTTTCCGTAGTGGGATATGTGAGCTTCAAAGGAAGATGCTGCTAAACAGAGAATGCTTCCTTTGTTTATAGGATTTTGTTGTTAAGCTCTGGGAACTGTAGTGTTTTGGAAGTGATGTGGAAAGGCATTAAATTTTAGTGAGACTGTTAGGAAGGTCTCTCAGAGCAGGACACAGGGTGGGAAGGCAACCTGTCTGTGTAAGGAACTCCCAGAGGGGGTGGGGTGCTGCCTGCCTGTAAGGAGTAGAGGGAGCCTTGGACCAAGGGGCTGAGAGTCTGAGTTACTGAGGATTTTTGTAACTTTCAGATCGCAACAATGATAATTTCATACCACCACAACACCAATCTTTGAGCAATTTAGGCACATCAGAAATTATTGTGGTTACTATGAAATTTTTCCAGTTGTGCTTTTAACAATCCAAAATTCATGCGTTAATGAATGGGTCCCTAAGGGGGCCCTTTACTTACTTTTTTCAAGATTTTTCAAGATTTGGATTTCCAAATCCAATGCTTTATAGACTGCATCTAAAATGCAATACAGGTATGGGACCTATTATCCATAATGCTCGGGACCTGGGGTTTTCCCAGGTAAGGGATCTTTCCGTAATTTGGATCTCCATAACTCAAGTCTGCTAAAAATCTTTTAAATATTGAATAAACCCAATAGGCTTGTTTTGCCTCCAATAAGGATTAATTATATCTTAGTTGGGATCAAGTACAAGGTTCTGTTTTATTATTACAGAGAAAAAGGAAATCATTTTTAAAAATTAGAATTATTTGCTTATAATTGAGTCTATGAGAGATGGCCTTTCCGTAATTCAGAACTTTTTGGATAATGGGTTTCGGGATAAGGGATCCCATACCTGTACTGGGTACAAGTATCCATAAGTGACCAAAAATGTTACATGGCAACCCTTTTGAAATAAAAAATAACGAAAGTTGTATATACCACTTTTGTTATTTTTTAATTTCAAAAGGGTTGCCCTTTAACTATATCTGTACACTTAGGGGCATTTTATAATGTGTAAGCTAATAGCAACCAATCAGATCTTTGCTTTTGTTTTTTAACTTTTAGGTAATTGTTCAAATTTTATTGCAGATTGGATGCTGTCTTGGGTGTTGGCTTTCACACTATAATAAATATACCCGTGAAGTACTCACAGTTGGTTCTTAATTTTGTTCCCCACATTTAATACAATAGTACATACTGCATAAAAGTATTAATGAAATGAATTACTGATCTTTTAAAACCATTTGAGCTGTATTTGTACAGTACTAGGTAGGAAATTGAAATGAAAGACCTAGTAATGATTCCATTAAGCCTCACAGGGAAGGTGATTAGGATATCTGTAATTGTGCTTCATGTATTGCGGGCGACATGGTTACACAAAGGACTATGCAGAATAATGGAAAGTTAAAAGCTGCAACACAGCTCATAATCACCAGCAAAATTAGAAAAGGAATAGTAACATTAAAACAATATTATTTTGCAACTAGGGAAATGCACAGTTCATGATTATTATGATTTCCATTTCATTGACGGCAAAAGCAGCAGAGAGCATTAGTTGCTGTATGATCACTAGCTTGGTCAGTGGGAAAGAGAGCAAAGCAGTGTTTTAGTGTTTTAGTTTTCATAGAAAAATAGGCAAAGTTGTGCTTACCACCATGAGGCAGGGGTGCAATAAGGCTGTGTCCACAAAATTCAAACAGATGTACGGGACTGGTAAATTATGCCCCTTTCTCACTGGCAGTCCCTTAGTTATTTAGATAGCTCAGTATATATAGGAAGTGAGTCCCTTTCCCTGGGTCATACCATGACTTTTGCAGTTCTATAGTTTGGCCATTAGGAGGCAATGTGTTATATAAAAATCTTAGCAGCCATGTAGAGAGAAAGTGGAACCTGTATGCAAGGTAGGCCCAGACAGGTCAGGCGAGTTCTGTTATAGTTCACACTAGGTGAGACAGATAGTTAGGGCTAGCTAGTGAGCAGCTCTGACCCCGACAAGGATCATATAGGGATTCATCTCCTAGGTGTACTATTGCCCAGAGTAGGTTTCCCCAGGGTCAGACTGGGAAAAAACCCAGTGGGCAGCCAGGGGAGTGGCGACAGGGATCGGATCTGGGCCTCCAGGTCCCACTGGGTGTCCCTCACCTGATGCGTTGAAAGTAAGTTTTGCGCTCAGGGGAGGCTGTTGGGTGGGTGGCCCCTGTGGGGGTTAGGGTGGTGCGGCGGGACCCCGGTGAGGGGTGTGAGGAACATGACAGGGGACAACATTCTTACTAGATATGTTTAGTTGATGGGTAGCCCTGCCTACTTGTAATGTTTTTGACTGTGAGAACAGATCTATTTTTTTTCCATACCATGTGCCCAGCATTGTCCTTGAATGCCAATAAGACTGCAGTGCAGTTCAGACACATCCTAAATGTCATAAATATTTTGGATAACAGCTCAAATACATTAAGGTATATGTAGTAGCCAGTAGGGACCAATTGCTAGCAGGCAATTACTGGGTTATTATAGTCTGCAGAGGTGCAGGAAAATAGTCACACTGATGAACTAGAAGTAGGCAAAATAATCGTACTGAAATAGTTTACATTGTCAGAGAGGAGGCTGTTATACTGCTTTGTCTCATTTTAAAACTGCCTCTGTTTTTCATATTTGTTATGCTTCATTGTCTCAATCCATTTCTTCATATCCTGAAAGCTTCAGTATTGCTGAGGTAAGGGTGAATTTCTTTGTGCTTGAGAGGTTTATCTAGCTCTCCTCCACCTTGCTATTATGTGACACTTATGCTCCTAAATAGGTTTTGTCAGAGATCAGCAAACTATTTGCACACTCATCGTGAGTTAAATTCTCACCGGGTTTAACTTTCAGCCCCAGAAATCTATAAACGAGAACATTTAGAGAGACTGCAACAACGTGCTGATCTATCATCCTGGCCTAAACCTGGTAATTAAGAAAGAAATCAATCACTAGCCGAGCCTGTGATGCCTATGCAGTACTGCAGTACTGAGACTGTAGAGCAAGATACTTTTCAGTATAGTCCATATTTATTTTCTGTTATTATTTCAGCTTTGCAAAATCAATACAAGTAAAACAGAAAACATCAGTGAGCATTTTTTCTACAATAAAATGTACCAGCTAGGTCAGCATAAGGTCTGTTTTTTACAGACCAGCCAGTGTAATTCTGCCAACAAATCCAACTGTCAATGCATACAGATCTGTAATGTAGTTTACTTGGAACTGTGTCCTGGAAGAGTCACCTGGGGTAATGAGCATTTGTGCTTAGTTCTGTTTCAAATGGTTCTCTAACAATTGAACAGAAATCTGCTGCAGGGATGGGACACAACATTAAGCAATGGCATGTATATCATTATTCTTTATTCATATAGCCAGGCAGTTTATGCAGTGCACTAAGGAGAATGTTTACTTGTTTACATTGCTTCTTGTTTGTATTTGCACCTTCTTCTGTGGCAGTACCACCTGCCTTGTTTGTGAAGAAGAAAAATGGGACCATATGGATCACCTTAGACCTGCCTGAGTGTTTCCTAAATTGAAAGTTTGCAGGCTTGTACCTTGCTTTGTGTACGTCAGGAGAATGGGTGCAAAATGATATTTAAAACTCATTAGAGTGATATTAAATACCCTGTAATGCTGGTTGACCTACGGAACAAACCAGCTGCCTTCCAGTTTTTATTTTAGACCTATTAGCTCACTTGTAATTGTATACTTAGTTGATTCTCTGTTTTCTTCTGATAACTTTAACTTGGTTAGCACAGTCTTTAATTTATCAAAGCCTTAAACCACATTTCTTTATATTGGAAAAGTAGAAATCAGAAATATCTAATATCACCCACACATGTGGCTCTACCTAAGCTGATCAGAAAACCCTGCACTGCACTGATGAGCCCCAAGAAGGGCAAAACTGGTCTGTAGCTGAGAATCTGATCAGCTATTATCCTGGCTATTCTTTAGCCTATAGGATAAACCCATGTAAATGGGATTTTCTCGGTGCTTATTGGGACTAGTTCCCAAAATTCCTTGTGTTTATTTGCATTTGTCTGAGGCACCCTCCTCAGCCCTTATGATTTATTTGTATACCCAGGGGGCATTGGGATGAATTTGGAGAAAGTTAAGGCTATGCTCCAATGGCTGCAGCCATAATGTCTGTGAAGTTCAAAATGTATAGGATTTATTATCTATTATAGAAGGTTAATATGTAGGCTTTCCACTACTGTAGTACAGATTGCTCATTTGATCCACATAGGAACTCTTGAAGCACATAGTTACATAGGGTTGAAAAAAGACCATCAAGTTCAACCCATCCAAGTAAACCCAGCACACACAACCTATACTTACCTATCTATACCAACACATACATAAACTATATATACAACCACTAATACTAACTGTAGATATTAGTATCACAATAGCTTTGGATATTCTGCTTGTTCAAGAACTCATCCAGGCCCCTCTTTAAGGCATTAACAGAATCTGCCATTACCACATCTGTAGGAAGGGCATTCTACAACCGCACTGCCCTCACCGTGAAAAACCACCTACGCTGCTTCAAATGGAAGCTCCGTTCCTCTAATCTAAAGGGGTGGCCTCTGGTGTGTTGATTGTTTTTATGGGAAAAAATCCCCTCTAATGTACTTGTACAAAGTAATCATGTCCCCTCGCAAGCGCCTCTTTTCCAGAGAAAACAACCCCAACCTCGACAGTCTCACCTCATAGTTTAAATCTTCCATCCCCTTAACCAGTTTAGTTGCACGTCTCTGCACTCTCTCCAGCTCATTAATATCCTTCTTAAGGACTGGAGCCCAAAACTGCACTGCATACTCAAGGTGAGGCCTTACCAGGGACCTATAAAAAAAACATGCTTGTTTTGAGAAACTCAATTCTCTTTTTACATCTGTCAAATATTAGTTCACCTGATCCCCAGTGACCCTTTCTACCCGCAGTGGGTACTTCTGATGCAACAGTTGTTGCAGCCCTCTCTGAAAGACAAGGGGTAAAAGAGCTTATTCATTCTTGTTCCTTCCTATGTCTTCCTAATTCATTTATTCTGTAAAAATGTATTACATAAGAAATTCCTTGCCATTAAAAATGTGTGCCTAATAAGACCTCGCTTAAAAATCTCAAGTTTCTTGAAACAACACAGAGACTGAATTCCCATCAAGTTAGATAGGCCCTTTTATATCAGTTTCATTATGTCATTACTTATTGCCCATGGAGATGCCAGCCTGGGTCCAAAGTTATCCAGGTGTATCTTGGCCTCACCTGCCCTGACCCCCATGCCATCTACCTGCCCCAGGTCTGCCTAGCCCCTGCTCCCTTCTGTGCTCCCTGCTCCACACATGTCAATGCAGTCCTAGCCTATTGCCTATATGGATTGTCTAACAGAGAGTTATTAAGATACACACTGGAAGACTTTAAACAAAAATCATTACAAAAAAGGAAGCCTTTAAACTGTAATACAGAACTTGTATATGGAAGTTGACCTGCTATTCTATATTCTGCCATCTTTTGGGTCAGATTTATGTCCCCTTATCCACCGGTGGAATTCAAACATGATACGCCTCTAATCCCCATATCTAAAAAACTTCAGACCTTTAGGGTAGGGCAGTCAACCGGAAATTTAAATGAAATGAAGCATAATGCAATCAGTCTAAGTATTTAATTAAATAAAGAGACTTTATCAGACTGTATCTAAGTGTGCCTGTCTTTTTGGTATATCCACTATGTGATTTATGTCCATTAAATCAAGTACCTTTCTTGCGCATTATTACGAGATCCAAAATTTACCATAATTGGCTTTAGAGAACATTGTCTGCAAAAGGAAGTGGTTGATACTGCAGTGTTTTATTCTATGTGCTACTGTACTTATTGATACCCTTTCAAATTAGTTTAGATTACTTAGGTACTTAGGTTTGGGCCATTAAACACAAACCATTCAGGAACTGGAGATGGTTAGACTCTTTTGTGAGGGCACATCCAATCTAAGTTCCACCGTCCTACATGATTTTATCAAAATGGATTGTCAAATCTTCTAACCTGTCACCTTCCATTAGAATGTTTTATAATTTGACCATCAAGATTGCTCAGCAACTGGAGAAATTCTGAGGCTGGATTTTATTGTTATGTCATAGAAAATGATTTATCTTGAGAGAGACAGGCAGGTCAGGACAAAAGGCAGATTTATTGATTGGAGCTGCATCAGTACGGTGTCACAGTAGTAGTGCATGTAAAGCTTTACCCCTCCACAAACACAGAGTGTGCCAAAGAAATGAGTTTTATAATAAAGGAACTTCCTGGTGGTTATATATTTATTCTGCATCACAACAATAAGAAAGTAGTCAGAACTGATTGTTAGAATTGTATAATTAGTAAAGGGAGTACATAATTAATAATACACTGGTAATACACAATAACACATGGGTAATACACAGTTAGGCAGTGTGTATTACACATAAACTCTCTTCTCTTTTTGCTAAACTGTTTTAATTTTAATATGTAGGGTGTGGCTTCTGATAAGAAAACCTCATACTGCTAAGTATATCACATATATTCACTTAGGAACAAGCCCAAGCAGTATATTGGTCAAAACAAAGCACCACATATATAAATGCAAATGATGACTATAGAGTTAATTTTCACAAGGCTACCTTCAGTAGGAATGTGAGAAATGATCGCACTATCAAAATATAATAATAAAATAATTCCACAGAATTCGGTTTCACATTTGACCTCATGTAGTTATTCATTGTAAACATGTTTTTACTGTCTGTATTGCAATTTTGCTTTATTCCTTATTGATGTAAAGTAATATATAAATATTACTTTACATCAATAAGGAATATCTTGTCTCAAACAACACATATTTTCCATTTATAACATTTCTGATATTCATTTGTGAAGAATTTCACAAAGAAATATGGAAAAGACAAGTCTGGTTCAAGACTAGGCTAGAAAGGCCCACCACAACTGCACCACAACTGTCCTTATAAAGTAGAAAGGTCCATCACAAGTAATATTTGGTGGCAACCAGTGAATTGGATGTACTTGCAGTCCAGCTGAGAGAGACCATTTGTGCTGATGATCCGTTACTGAAGGCTTCTGATAATCTACTGCTGAAACTTTCAGTGGGAAAGAGTGGTGGAATCATTGCAGGCACTGCAGGTAGGATGATAATCTGTGCTGTGGATCTATTATTGGGGCTGCTATGGTGGGCAATTGTAATTGTTTCCCTTATTCATTATTTTGTTTTCTGGATTAGAACATTACATCTATTACATGATGCTGCATTACATGGTTGAAAAGAACAGTTGTGTTGTTCTGTAACATGGGATCTGTCCACATACATGTCCATGTAGGTAAATGTCTGGATTTAATGCAATGTACAGGATCTATTTCCTTTTCAGTATTGGTGGCAATGGTAAGAGTCTTATTTCCTGCAGTGAACTGCTGGTCTGCATTGGGTTCCAGAATCTGGAACTTGTGGTTGTTTAACTGTTGCTGAAATATAATTTCAAGTCAAACACCTGGATTGGAGTTCCAGTTGAGGAACAGAAAGAGAGCCTCATTATGAAGCCTTGTAACCTTCTTTTGAGGATGGAATAATTCATTCTGTGTTGAACTGCATGCAATTTAGTGGGGTTTTTTCCGCACCAGAGAATTTTTCCTTAGATTGGCAGGCCTAATAATATATAATTCTATTTGCATAGAGATCAGACTTGTATCTTTATTCATGTGTCTGCTGTGTATGACAAGTTTTCATTAGCTAAATAACACTTAGAACCTAAATGTACAGGGCTTTGGTAATGTTGTTACAGCTCATGATATTTTAAAAGGTTGCTCACAATCATCAGCTGCTGGAGGGCTGCATATAAAGTTCACAACAAGGTATCACTCATAAATCACACTTTGTATGTAGAACCACATTCACCTCTTATTATCCCTGCATTATCCATAATACACTTCTTATATCAGATATTTCTACCATCTAACTTCTCTTTAGTCATCACTTTACTTTTCTTCATCATCATCGTCAAAAAGGTATTTCACATCCTAGTCTAATACATCACAATAGTTTTCATCATCTTCGCAGTCTGCCCTAATCTTAATACTAGAACTTTACCGTATCTATCTGTAAGCAAAACAATTTATTTTTTCTTCCCATTTTCTCCAGCATTCAGTCCATTCACCTCCTGTACACACTTAGTTATTTTGACTTTTGCACATCTACCTGAAACACATTTTAAACCAGCGGTTCTCAACCTGTGGGTTGGGACCCCTTTGGGGGTTGAAGACTCTTTCACAGGGGTTACCTAAGACCATTGGAAAACACACATTTCCAATGGTCTTAGTAATAATTTTATGGTTGGGGGTCACCACCACATGAGGAACTGTATTAAAGGGTCGCGGCATTAAGAAGGTTGAGAACCACTAAACTAAACATCGTCTTCTGAGTAACCAGCCGGTCCACTCAGGTACAATGACTTGCTGTGGAATAAAACAACACCATTAACCTGTATTAATCAACCTGACAGTTCATATTCTGTTAATCTTGTGGACAGCTGGTTGTGGGTTGCCCGCACTGGGTAACGCCCTTCAGCCTGCTCGTCCTCCAACATGTCAGTCCTTTCCGTCACCGGCAATGGCACCTCTTCTGTTGCTGCTCCCTCTCTGGCATCATCACTGCCAACTCCTTCTCCTGGCTCTGCAATCTCATCTCCAGTGGCAGTGGGAACCCCTCTGCTTCCTCTTGAAAATGGTTTGGAACGTCACTTAGCTAGTATCAGTAGGCTGTTCATGTGCTGCTGTAGAACCTTCCTGCAACCGGTACACCAGGCACAGGATTTGGGATTGGTATAGGTTCCACTGGCTGTCCCGGCTGTTTGTCCTCTAGGACCTGGTGGACAGGCCCGGATTTGTGGAAAGGCCACAAAGGCCCGGGCCTAGGGCGGCAAAAATTGGGGGGCGGCATGCTGCCCCGCCGCACCAAAATATTAAAGTTTATTGCGCATACGGAGCAATGGGGACCTCTCCCCCACTGCTCCGTATGCGATTTAAAAGGGCCGCGCATGCGCAATCGCGAGTTTGCGCATGCGCGGGGGGAGTTCGCCGTTCGCGCATTCGCAGGGGGTGTTCGCCATTCGCGCATGCGCAGGGGGGCGCGACAGAGAGGGGGCTGCCTCGGGGCGCCCGGCCAACAAATCCGGCCCTGCTATCTATCTATCTATCTATCATCTATCATCTATCAATCTATCATCTATCTATCTATCATCTATCTATCATCTATCTATCTATCATCTATCTATCTATCTATCATCGTAATCCATCTACTATCATTATCTATCTATCTATCTATCATCTATCATCTATCTATCTATCATCTATCTATCTATCATCTATCTATCATCTATCTATCTATCATCTATCTATCTATCTATCATCTATCCATCTATCTATCATCTATATTTCTTTCTGTTTGTCTGTCTGTCTGTCTGCCTATCTATTGAGCTTAACTTTGTTGCTATCTGTTTTATAATATAGTCTCTAACCACTCCAAGTGGGAGTGTATTTATTCTGACTTTCACCCTAATAGTTGTTTTATTGTGTATTACCATAGAATGGAAGGTGCCACCTGCTGTAATTTCATCCAAGCACTTGTGTCTACATGCTAATTTGCACATCTTGAATAAGAAGCAATGCACAAAAGAAAACCCAAATATAAAATGGCCTAATTCAGATGCTTTGCTGTAGTAAATTATTCAGAAGTCCTGAAGCAACATGCCCCTGAAATGTGATTCCTGTATCAAGCACAACCCTGCGTATAGCCCTTTTGTAATGCTTTCTTGTGTTAACTGTTTAATTATTGAAATAGTAATTGTTGTAGCCTTATCCTTTGTTTAGAAAATGTCAAAACATATAGTGTAATAGTACAGGAGACAACTTACAGAATCATTACTGGGTTATTTTACAAGCTTTTTACATTTTTATCATTTGCATTTTATTTCGAGTTTGTTAGATGTACTCACTTTTTGTAGTTATTGTAGCCTGTTGCACAGGTTGAGCAGTATGCATTTTTAATCTTAAGCATTCTCTTTATTTCTAATAATTTTCACTTAATGGAATAAATCTCATCTATATGCTGAGCAGTGTGTGACTGGACCATTCGTTTGAAGGAGAAATTACCTTTTTTTCCCGTTACAGAAATGTGAGGTCTTGAGAAACATTAGCCTAAGCTGTAGACCTAGACAGTGCAATAACGGTATGTAGTTTAATGTTAAATTAGATCTGTCCTCGTGATACAAATTCATATTTCATAGCAAAATAAGATGTGTTTTAAGAGATTTGGCTTTCCATAGCAGTAGAATGAACGAGGGGATTCATGAGTGGGCAATGATTCATTCAAATGTTATTGCTTGGTAAATCTTCGGAAGTATTCAAATTTTGGATTTTGCTAGTAGAAATGAAATTGTCTTTTTAGATCTAGATCTCTGCATGATTTAGGGTTTTTTTTTACCCTTTACATCCTACCACATACTTTTGTTTTGCAAGATCATTTTTGAATGATTACACCTGTGTCATTTTTGTTTTTGTGCTTGAGATTGTGTTCAAATTACACAAAAGAAAACTTTAATCACATCAACTCAAACCTACTGGGAGATGATAAAGAAGTCATCTGCATTTTGGCTTGCAGATAATCAAGGTTTTTTCCTCATGGCTTGAAAGTGCATGGAAAACAGTCACAAAAGTACTGTGATTATTTGCCATGATGTTATATGACTGTACTTGATCCCCAAATTAGTGCCTTTGTCCCTCTCTTATCTCTCTGTTCTATCTTGCTTTTATGTAGATTGGAATACATATTTTCTTCTCTCTCTCCTTAAGGACACAGTCAGACATATAGATTGTTGACCAAATTGCACAGTTCTTGGTTGTATTAAAGCATTTCCTCTGGCTCATAGAAGCCAGACTACTGTATGTGGCACTTTATAGAGCCCAGCATAAGGACTACCTTTTCTTTTACAGTCTGTATCCCTTCTGCTTCCCTGTAGAAAGATAGAAAGTCCATGGAGAAGCTTCCATTAGTTCTGTACTTTTTATTTTATACATTGACTTTCATTTTTCTTCTGTTTTTTTATCCATGTGATAGAAACCAAAAACCTCAGTGCCAAGAACTTTTTAACAGAGTTGTCAGACCTGTGTCTATAACTTTGATGCAGGATGCTGCCACTTTTCAGAGGGTTTTGACAAAACTGGGAAACTGGGCAGCAAAATGGAAAATGAGGTTTAATGTTGAAATGTGCAAAGTTATGCACTAATAGTAGTGTGTTGGGGGTATCCTTAATGGAGAAGGATCTGGGTTTTTTTGTAGATAACAAGATGTTTAATTCCAGGCAGTGTCATTCTGTGGCTACTACAGCAAATAAAGTGCTGTCTTGTATAAAAATACGGCATTAACTCAAGGGATGAAAACATAATTTTGCCCCTTTATAGGTCCCTGGTAAGGCCTCACCTTGAGTATGCAGTGCAGTTTTGGGCTCCAGTCCTTAAGAAGGATATTAATGAGCTGGAGAGAGTGCAGAGACTGCAACTAAACTGGTTAAGGGGATGGAAGATTTAAACTATGAGGTGAGACTGTCGAGGTTGAGGTTGTTTTCTCTGAAAAAAGGCGCTTGCGAGGGGACATGATTACTCTGTACAAGTACATTAGAGGGGATTATAATCCCCTAAAAAGGATCAGCGTACCAGAGGCCCCCCTTTAGATTAGATGAATGGAATTTTCATTTGAAGCAATGTAAGTGGTTTTTCAGGCAAGAGATAAAAATTAATTTCTTTGACAAAGACAGGGAAATAGTTTAGAATTTGGGCAGGTGAGTATGTCTTTAACCTAAGTTCCCTGTTTACTTATGTGGCCTTTAAGAACAATTAGCAGTTGTAAAACACTTGAAAATCTGTAGTCACAGTTGCTGCTTTTCCTTTGTTCTGCTAATATTTGTGTTCTGTGAGTTCTGACCTTCGTAATTAAACGGAATGATGTTTGTGGCAGTTTATTGTCCTTGTAGATGTATAATCACTTCTAAAGGAACACATTTAAATATAATATAAATAACAGCATGAATAAGTCACAGTTTTCAGAACATCAATGGCCTGTTCTTGTGTTGTCAAGATAAAACCCCTGGCACTTTTAATATGCACTGTAGTTTACTTGCAAGCTTTGTGAAATTGAATAGCCAAAGTCAAAATAATTAAAATTAAAATATTATTCCTTTCTTTTAAGTAGAGTTGCAGATAGTGATAAATGAAATTTTTCAGCTGGCATGGATTCGGTGCGAAGTTCCAGAGTTCGGCATTGGTGGATTTTTTTGCAAAATGGGCAGAAAAATTTGCAGCAAAAAAAATTTGCTGAATGAGGAAAATGTTGCGGTTGTGTAGAAAAACATTTTGGTTGCGTCAAAAAAGTTGCAGTCACATAAAAACATTGCGGTTGCATCAAAAAAATCAAGCGTGTCGAATATTAACCAAGCCATAAGTTCCCACCTGCAATTATCCTGGTAACAAAAACGGAAATTTGGATTTTTTTTTACAAAAAGGGTGCTAATAAGAATGAAGGAAGAGGAATCAGCAATAAACCTAAGCATTTGTATTTGAAGAAGAATTTAATGTAGATGTAAACTGTTCATATACTGTCCTCTTAATAAAGTTAATTAGAATTCAAAGATCACTTGTTTTCCTGGTAATTGTGTCCTTCATTAAATAAAGGGGTATGTAAAGTAAATATTGTAACCTTTAGAAAGATAGGAAAGAATTCATTTAGAACTTTGTGATAGGGTCAAGGAACAGACTTTACACAGATAAACAAGAGAATACAGTGCATCTGTTACTTATATAGTTCAGCTATTATTCTGGCTTCTGCTTTAGAAACCCAGTGGGTGTGCTTTAGCCTATAGGATAAACCCATGTAAATGTTTTTTTCTTGGAGCTCTTTGGAATTCATTCCCAGAATTCCTTTTGTTTATTTGTATCTGTATGTCTCCTCAACCCTAATGATTTGTTTGTGAATCCACACTCCTAAGCTGATCAGAAAACCCTGCACTACACTGATGAGCCCCAGAAAGGGTGAAACCGGTCTGTAGTTGGGAATCTGACCAGCCATTATTCTGGCTTCTGCTTTAAAAACCTAGTGGGTGAGCTTTAGCCTATAGGATAAACCCATGTAAATCGGATTTTCTTGGAGCTCTTTGGAATTCATTCCCAGAATTTCTTTTGTTTATTTATATAGTTCAGGAAATGTGAGTTTCTCAGGAGGAGACAGTGTAAATGGGAGAGCAAGAGCTAGCAGACTACCTAAAAAAACATATTATGCTCCAGCTTGTGAGCCCTTGATATCTGGTTCTTTGTTGAACCCTTGGTGCCCCATACCAAAACTGCATAAACACTAAATTAAAAAAATAAATACAACGCCAAGGACATATGGTTGTTAAATGGGGCATGAGCGGTCACAAGTGGCAAGGTATAGAAACCACTCATTGTATGTGGATGCAGACTAAAGCCGAGTCCACTAACACTAAATAGGAAGAGGTTCAGGGCAGGCGGCAGTTCATTACACAAACCAGAGCAGGCAGAGTCCAGTTTGTTGAAATTCTAAAGCAATGTCTTAGTCTTGAATATATAAATATATATATATATATATATATATATATAAAAAGAAACCAGTCAAAAATGTTAAGAGCATACGGCCTGACATTTTTTTTATTCTGTATCATTAAAAAAGTAGAAAGGGAAGTGAATACATGTCAGAAATGGAAAAGCAGAATGTTTCTATGGTAGCAACACTTGCAATGTGACTTCAATGTGCTTTTTGATTTGTTCTAAGTGCATGAAGATCATGGAATGAAAGCAATGTAATATTTTGTTGTGCTGCTGCCAGTGTAGAGAAAATTTGTTTGGTGCTGTGCACTTAGCTTGCTCTCATGCTATGCATTTAAAATCAGCCATTATATTTTGAATCTGGATGCCCGTGGTTACTACTCATCATTTTAACTGGTTGTGTGTCATACATTTTCTTGCTGACAGCTTGAGAAATTGCAGCCCTACGCCTGCACAGCCTTCTAGAGCACTGGGTGCGTACACAGTGATTTAGCATGAATAAAGACATAAGTGCATCATGTGCACTTCTTCACAAATCCAAATTTGTTGCTTTTTGCTGAAAATCAGGAAGAAATTGGATTGACATTTTCTGAACAACAATCAAATCTCCTGCTAGAGCAGCACCATGATATTTTATTCTTTGCACCAAAATATACACACACTATGTCAAAATTCATTTCTTAATATAACCGCTGTTGTTGTTCATCTGTCATGGCCCCACATGCCTAAATAAAAGTACCCATAGGCAATAGGCAGCCAACATAGGATCAGTAAATCTAATATTGTGGCTGTGAGGTGCACAGCCTGTAACATCATGAGTAGGGACAAAGCTTAAACATTTCTAGAGCACAAAACTAATGTACCTTATCCAAATGTGAGCTCTTTATGTTGTAAGTATATAATACATACAGATGGAGCATTCTTAATGCTCTTCATAAAAGCCAAACTATATTATTTAGCTTAAGTGTAACAAATTTATTTCTATTTAAGTGCTTTTCAAAATTCAGAATTTACTGAATACAAAATGAATATAACCATTATTCTACTTCCTCTTGCTTAGAGCACGGGTTTGTTGTAAGGTTGTGTGCTGAGCAGAAACTCACATGCCCTACAGTTGGGCAGTTTGGGGCCAGTGCACTATTCTGGCATGTTGTGGGCCTGACTCTGCCCATGGTTCTTACCACCCAACTCAGCATGTACCAACACTTATACCCCTATTGTGACATCAGCAATGGGATGGATCAGGCAAAAGTATATACATGAGGAATGATGGCTCAGATAGGGTACGGGCTGGTTCTGGGCAGGTTAAAGTCTGACACAGGTCAACTATTATAGGCATTGGGGTGTCCCTATAGAAAATAGGGTTTCGGCCTTAGGAAGTTTATGAGCACAATCTGTTCTTAGACATTGGGCCAGATTCAATTCAATGAGAAAAAAATTATCTCATGGTTTATCATCTGAAAACTCATGGATGAGATTTAATTTGAGGAGAAATGTTTTTTCCCTAGTTCAGTTCTAGATTTTTCCCATACACTAGTTCTAGTTTTTTCCCAATGGAGTCTTCACATGATAAACCGTGAGATAAGTTTTTAAATTGAATTGCATCTTAAACTGAATTTTGTCTATGAGTTTTCACATGATAAACATTTTTCTAACTGACTTGAATCTGGCCCATTGTAGTTTACCTAAAGGGAACATGCTAAGACCCTAAACTGTAATGTTGTTTTCCAAGGATATTAGGAGAAAGTTTTCTGTGCATGCTTAGCCTTGTGTGTATACAGGGAACTCTGAGTAGTATAAAGAAAAGCAATAGTGATAGCACCCCTTTATTTAATTTCCAGTGTGGATTTCATTCGGGCATGATTTGCTCTGCTCTGAACTGTCTTATTAGTATTGTACTGTCACTAATCCATTTTGTAAACAAGTGCTTGAACAAACTAGCATAACATCTGCCTGTAGTGTTTCCTGTATTTCCCAGGTTTCTAATTCTGTATGACAGGCTTAGGCTTTATGTTGCTGAGCAGAAAGCATGGTGGCTCAGTGGGTAGCACTCCTATGTTGCAGGGCTGGGGTTATGACTGATTCCAGCCAGGGCGCAGGAGGGCAAGGAGTTTATATGTGTAGGGGTTTACCAAAAATAGGCCCTTAGGACAGACACCCCTAGGACAGGCCACAGGGTGTTGCTAGTTACTGGGACACTGGGATGACTGGTTTCTAAATAGTTAACAGGGAGTATCCCTGCAGTTCGGGTTGCAGCCACAAGGTGGTGTGCAGGCTATATAAAGGGATGCAGCCATGTGCTGGGGCCAGACATTTTAGATCAGGGACTGCTCCAGTAGAGGAGTTCCCCTGGCACAGTTTAGAGATAGAAGTTCTGTAATAGATCACTCCAGGAGTGCTATGTAGGACACCAAGTTAGAATGGGCGGATATTGCCCCTTCATGAGTGGTAGTGGGGTTAAGACCCCCCAGCATTACATCTGCTGGAGTGCAGGGCACAAAGAGGCTAGGTAGGTGGACCAGGTCACCGCTAGTCAAGGGGTCCGGATCTGAGGGTGCCTAGGCGTGAGTACCGGGGTTGGTCCCTGTGGTGAGGCTGCCTAGCGTGAGTACCGGGGAAAACTCTAGTGAGAGAGTGTCTCCTGGCGAGAGTACCAGGGAGATCACCTAGATGGGAGCACTTGGCGGGAGTACCGTAAGTTACCCAACAGGAAAAGGTTCTCAATGAGAAGTGAGGAGTATATGCCCTGCTGTGACTGAATGATATGCCACTCCTGGAGAGGTCCTGCCTTAATAAAGGACACTTATCTGATTCATCATACAATCCGTGTATCTGGCTTTTTCCTGCACCAGGGATCACCTACCCACTGGTAAGCAACTACCCCAAGGGAGGGGCAAGGTACCAGGAGTTGTGTGGATCCCAGGCAGAGGTACTAGTGAACTGTTAAGTTCCCAGGGTGTGGGTTGAAGTTCCAAAAGATCATCCCTGGGTGGAGGCATGCCTTTAAGGGAGAAATCCCTGTTAACCCCCATAGTAAGCGGGGGCTCAGGACTCCTGTAGCGCCAAACCAGAGAAATCAGCAGGTAGTGCCACAGAATCTGTAAAAGTGGGCTACATATGTTTTCTGTGTGGGTTTTCTATGCAAACTCCGGTTTCCTCCAAACACATACAGGCAGGTTAATTGGCCCTGATAACATTGGCTCTACTCCATGTGATAGGGACCTTAGATTGTAAACTCCTCTGGGGCAGGGACAGATCTGGAAATGTGTCAGTGCTATATAAGTAACAGGAGATAGAAAAAAGAATTTTGTTTTGGGTTCTGGGCTTACTAAATATCCCGTGGCAAGTCATGAATAACTGTTTCATTTACATTATCATTATGCACAAGCAGCGTTTACCTTCAAACACAGTTGTGGTGTGACCTTCCGATATGAATAAGCAGAGTTGGGGATACTTCATTTCCTTTCTTAATTGATTGTAGCACATTGTTCATCTGGATATTCTTCTATTCATTCAGGTTTCCTTTAGTCTAATTGATTAAAGCAGTTCTATTATGATGTTTCTTGTGTGCGCTTCAGTTTGTGCAACCTGATCAAGCATTGTAACAGGAGAGCAAGCTGCTACGTACAACTTGAAAACCACATAAAGCAGTTTTTCAGCAGCTGCACTCAGGTCTGCGCGTTTAGTGACATTAGAATAAAAGGGTTCAGATTTTCTCTCTTTTTACCCTGGGAATAATATGCAGCAATAACATGTTTTGTTACTGAGCTTTGTGGCATTTTGGTGAACTTGTGCAGAAAAATGGAGACGGTATTTGTTTCTCCCTCCTTTTTTTCTCTTTAGGCCTTTATTGACATTGTTTTCTGGTAAGGCATACACACACTGTTTTCTTCTAAAATTACAACTCACTAAGACCCATAAGAACTCAAACTGTCAGCTAGACAATCAATATGTTAAAGTGCATTTTGCATGTTCAGTCATGTATAATGCTTGGCTTGAAAGAGATTTCCTATAAAATAAAAGGGTATAATTTTAACAACTTGCATTTCACTTTTGCAATCAAGCTGGCAAATGTTTCCTAAGTGCCTGAAATATAAAACTGGTATATTATTTTCATTAAATTTGAGCTAAGGCTCAACAATGCAGTGCTAATCCCTGGCTCCCTATTAAGCACAGAATCATTGCTTCTCTTAACTTTCATAGGTGTTCAGTCTGCTGAACTTCATTGCATCTATTCATTATGGGTCTCTATAACTTCATGGATCCCTCCTGTGATCCTTTAGTCCTCCCAGAACCACCTTTTTAAAAAAAATATATTGTAGTACATGTTGGGATCCCTTATTCAGAAATCCTGTTATGTGGAAAGTGTCAAATTATAGGAAGGCCTTCTCCTACAAAGCCCAATATAAGCAAATAATTATAATTTTTTAAATGGATTACCTTTTTTTTGGAATAACCAAATAGTTGATCCCAACTAAGCTGCATGAATCCATATTGGTGATAACACAATCCTATTGGGTTTATTTAATGTTTAAATGATTTTTAGCAGACTTAAGGTATGGAGTTCTGAATTACAGAAAGATCCCTTATCCAGAAAACCCCAGACCCTAAGCATTCAGTCAAGTATCAACCCTGGCATTGGTAGGCACCTCAATAATTATACCTTTTGTATAATTTTATGGACTTGAATGCTTTTTAATCACTTTGATTAATTTGCACAACTTATTTTAATTATACTTTATTATTATCTTTATATACTTAATTACTTGAGTTTGCATGTTTCTTTTAGAATAAGTAAATGAATAGGGAATTGTAGGTAATTGTTGTTTTTTACAGCTCTGCCCATTCCGACTTTCCTTAAACTGCAAGGGAATTAGCTAGGATAATGTGAGACAGTATATAGTGTGGAATCCTCTGCTCTAGGATTTCCATTTCTCAATTACTTTTTATATCTACCTTCATTAATAAGTATTACTTATCAAATTGATTTTCTTTAATGAATTATACATGAATTATTCAGTTATATCTCACCACTGTCAATCCACACGCATTTTTGGTCATTTTATTCTTACAAATCTTCACTTCAAATAATAATTTAATTTCATAGTTCATTAATCAAAGTCTGCTGTGCTATTGAAATGCTTGATATAGGCCTCTTGTTTTCTTTTTAATATAGTGCATCCAATATCAACCTAAAAACAGAGTCACTTATTTTAAAGGGGACTTTCCAGCACAGGGAATAACAGGACAAAATGACCATTTTCACACCTCTTTCAAGCCATCTTCTTGGTCCAAAATATGCACATTGCTGCCCTAAAAGTAGTGTCCCCTTTCCTTGAGATGTAGACAGACTAAGTTTTGTACTGAAGAGTTTGCCCTCCTATGTTGGGACATTTTCTTGCAGAGCAGTTATTTTTTCCTAATGTATAGATCAGAGCACTCTTCACTACAGTGGACAGCAAAGACTACATTACCTTTAATGTGCTTTGGTGTTGGGTCTTTAGGGTGCACCAGCTTTTGTCTTAGGGTGTTGCTGGGTTTGAAAAACACAGGAATGCAATGTTTGTCAAAAAAAATTTTTCTGATGTTCCAGCAACATATGTTTCTTCACATGTTTTGTTTTTCTTTGTTGGTCTGGTCTTTTTGCTTGACTTTGATTTTGTTTTGATAAAGGCCCAGTCTGGATACTGGTTCAGAGCTTGTTTCATATGTTTGCATTCCTTCTCTTTAGCTTTTACATTGGTTGCCACAGTTTCATCCCCATGATGTAGAGTTCTTATAACCTCCACTTCATGTTCCAGGGGGTGGTGGGAATCAAACAGCAAATACTGATCAGTGTGAGTGGGGTTCCTGTATGCTTCAATATCCGGGTTCCCCCTCTCTTTGATAACACAGTACAAAAATGCCAGTTTACTGTCTTTACATCTTCCCTTGTGAACTTGATGTTTTTGTGTTCAGTGAAGGCTTGAACCTTATTTGCTTTAATTTTGACCCAGGTGTCATCCATATACTGTATCTGACCTAATGACTTATTGCTGTTCCCTTGAAGGTATTCATGGCTTTCTTTTCCACGTCTTCAATCTAAAAGTCCATTACGATTGAAGTCACAGGCAAACCCATGGCACAGCCATGTTTTTGTAAAAAAAAACAAAAAACTTCCCTATGCTTGTAGCGAGGGGTATTAAAACATAGGTCCAAAAAGCAGTAATGAAAGAGGATGTGGATGGTATGAAAAGATGATGGCATTAAGAGGAGCAGAGGAGATGGCCAGAAATATACAGGTAGACAAGTGAAGACATGTAGTGAGGAGCAAAGCAGTGAAGGGCTTGGAATGTTAACAGAAGGATTATGTACGCTGCGCTTTACTTAACAGGCAGCCATGATAAAGGTTTTACCAGGGGAAAGGAGAGAGTGGAGGACACTCGCAGCAGAGTTTATGGCAAGGGCCCTATGCTTAAACAAATCTTCTAGTTGTGCCTGCACCTGGGTGCTTCTGGATGCTAACAAAGCTAAGAAGGGTAAGTGCAATTATATCATGGTAATGGTAATGTAGTAATCATCAATGAAGTGCCATAATATGTTGTGACCAAGTAGTAAGCTGGTGTAATTCCTTATGCTGGTATATAAGTAACATATAATACAAGATGGGGCTCTTCAAACAGCTCAATGTAGAATATTTTATCTAGCATTTGTTGGTGGATATCAGATTATCCACTTGCACTTATCCACAGGCTGACAATCTGCCGCATCTTCCCTTGCCTATAAGATTAATTGTAGGGGAGAGAAAGGTGGATGTCTGGGAGACAGTAAGATTAGTGAGGTTGCAGTGGACTAAGTGGAATAGTATAAGGGCAGTTACTTGTGAAGGGAGGAGCTTACCTTTGCAATATTACGGAAGAAAAAGTGATAGGTGATCTTAAAGATTTCTACAGGAATCACACCAGATAACTACTTGGTCACAACATATCATGGCACTTCATTAATGATAAATACCATTACCACAATATCATTGCACTCACTCTTTTTAACTTTTTTTGGACTCAGCACTAGAGAAGGAGAATTGTTGGCTGATGTTGCTCACAAATTCCAAGCAGTGGAAGATTTCATAGTTACACCCCCATGAACTTTGTATGTTTTGTTTCTCAGGCATTGAACCTTAACTACACATGACATTGCCTAGTGAGAACTAGAATCCCCTTCACTAGATGCAATCCTCTGTGTATCAGAGAATAACTACTCGTGTCCATTGTTTTGGCTGCATATTTACACAACACCATTTAAGTAAAGGGGAAAAATAAGTTACAATACAAGTAAAAATGCCACAAATGCAGATTAATCATTCTATTATGAGACATGATTTTGTGGTGTTTTGCATAATGCATTTGTTTCAGGAATTCTATGAAAATGAAAGAGAAACAGAGGATATTTTGACAGCAGTTGTAAATATATTATCTTCAATTTTTCTTTAAATTGTGTTAATCCATCCGTGAATTTTCTGTCCTTTTTCCCTACATTTTCTTTTTTTGTGTTTTTAATTGGAAACCATTAAGTTCTATTTTGCAGTACCAGGAAGCTGCTAATTTACATAACTTTACATAATTCTTCTTCCACTTCCTTGTAAAACATATTCAGCCGAGTCTGCTGCCTTCCTTAGAACATTGTATCCAGCACAGTTTCACCAGCAGATGCTAAATTGCTAAGCATGACTTTTGATATCATCTCTATGCAGATGATATACAAATTTATTGTTCACTTTGCAGTTTGTTAATAAACCCCGTTATCAGTAGGAGAATGTAAATAAGTTAAAGGGACACTATCCTGTTAATTTTGCTGCTAGATTTACCCTTGTATAAAATAAATAAAGTACATTTGTTTTTTTTTAAATAATGTTGCCCTTGAGGAGATAGGATTTTGCCTAACCAGGAACCTAAAAACACAGCATCTACCAAATGCTTTTATGGATGGAGGTCCACATGTAACATAGTAAGTTGGGTTGAAAAAAGACATACATCCATCATGTTCAACCATAATGCCTATATATAACCTGCCTAACTACTAGTTAATCCCGAGGAAGGCAAAAAACCCCATCTGAAGCCTCTCTAATTTGCCGCAGAGCGGAAAAAATTCCTTCCTGACTCCAAGATGGCAATCGGACCAGTCCCTGGATCAACTGGTACTAAGAGCTATCTCCCAGAACCCTGTATTCCCTCATTTGCTAAGAAGCCATCCAGCCCCTTCTTAAAGCTATATAATGTATCAGCCAGCACAACTGATTCAGGGTGGGAATTCCACAACTTCACAGCTCTCACAGTAAAGTTACTGTTAATAATGTTACATTTCATAACATCAGAGGGCTCATTGACTACCACAAAGTGCAGTTGCAGTCACACAAGTTAGCCTCATTGGTGTTATGGACTGTAGTATGAGGAAGCCCATAGACTCTTAGTACCAAGCTTTTAGATGAAATAGAAGAGCCCTGGCAACCCCTGTTTTCACCAATGGCCTTTTGGGGCCCTGGATTTTCTGCTGTGGTTAAGACAAGGGGTTCTATACACTGCCAAGGCATATCGTGCCACAAAGCACACCCATGTGCAACAAAGAGTATGAGTCCAGGCACTTGTATCAACAGGAAATCCCTCTCAGTTCCGTATAGTTGTTCATGGTGCCACTAGATCTTTTTGTGAATTGAATGCAGTGCGCCTATTGATCCAACAGTACCTTGTACTTGTTTCTACCCAAACCAGTATATAATGGTGACAAACCATCCTCTAAATCAACTTAAAGCTAGCTTTCACTTGTTTGATAGCCTATGTTGAGCCTGTGATTAAATGCCATGGGGAACAAAACATGTAAGGCTGTTTTTGGTCTTATGTTTGCTTAAAAAAAGTTTGCCTTTTCTTTTCCTTGGCCTGTCCATGGTATCTGTGAGTGCCCGCTGCTTTGTGGCAAGGCATCTCCTATATAGTCTATTTTAAGCAAATCATTTTTTCCTTTTTCTCTGCAATAATAATATGGTACCTGTACCTTGATTGGTGACAAAAATGGATAAATCGCTATTGGGTTTATTTAACGTTTAAATGCTTTTAGCTGACTTAAGGTATGGAGATCTAAATTACAGAAAACAACTTATCTGGAAAAGCCCAGGTTCTGTATTCTGGATAACAGATCTCATACATATATCAGTACTTATACATACTTTAAAACCAACATGCACATTTTGTCAGGAAAGGAGGTCAGTAGAACCCTTATTTTATGTTCACTAAAGGAACACATGAAAATGGTTCAAATTCCAGAAAACAAGTAAAATCTAGCAGTGATTAAAACAGTTTAACTGTGTGAGACCAAATAAAATCAGTGTTAATTCTGGGAAAAAGTAAAACGTAGCTTTTACTTCTAATTCATGAAACAATTACCAATAAGTCAACGTCTCAATGATTCCATACAGAAAGCAAAGCATTAAAATTTAAGTCACAAAAAATAGATAAATTAGCACACAGATTTCCATTCCTGTTGTAACGTAAAGGCGACAAGTTGTCTTTTTCCCAGTATTTATATGGCACTTACGCTGTTTGTTAAGAGATGAAGAGCCAACATGCATTACATCCAGGGGAATGCACGACAGCAAATAATTGTCATTCCTCCACAACTGGCTGTAACTGCTTCAGCCTCGCCCCCCAGGCCAGTGTGTGTGTGGGCAGTGGACGGGTGTAATATATGGCAGTAATTCCACTGATTCATTTTGCTCACCTAGGGGTTATTACCTAATAACCACATTCAAATCTGAAAGGATGTTGTCTCACATCTAGACTAAATAATTAAATTGCTGCCAATATTTAGTTTTTTTTGTCCCTAAATATGCATGAATTGAAAACAACCTAATTATTTTAATCACTAAGTTTGATGGCCATTTTCTTACCTCAAAAGTTATATTCATTCTTTCCCTTGTTACACTGACCCTGCCTATCATACCAATCTTTCAGATAGGATAGACAAAACCTCTATAGTCATTGCTCTCTGCTAGCAAGGTATTTCCACCCTTGGCCTTGCCTCCACCTGAAATGCCTGATCACAATTCCATTGCTATTATTGACTATCCCTGTTCTACTTGATCCACTGAAATCTGATCTCAGCACTACACAAAGAATTTCTTTGAAAAGAAGTTATGGACTTTCTCCCTTGAAATATGGGGGTCTTTTTCTTATTGTCCACTACCTTTTAGCTGCCACTCTATACAAAGTCTGTATTTGTTAGGTCTCGGGAACAAAGCCCTTTCTTCTGCTCTTATTTCTGAAAGTTCACATTCAGCGCCAGCTATTCTGAAACATCCAACGTGCAAGTACATGTTCGTATTGAAATACTGCAAGGATCAGTGCTTTGGCTTCTCTGCTCTATCTCTATCTTTTTACCATGGATAAATAATTCTTTCCAGACCATCAATCCATCTAAATATACAATTTTCTTTACAGCCAAGTCTTCTTTTTTTGACAATATGTGCCCTCATCCTTATACTTGTTGATGGAAAACTTCCTCGGTGATTTAAGAACATTTTTCTCATCCCCCTATTCTTCTCAATTGTGAGCTTTTAGAAACAGGGGGATCAGGTCACTGAATTGTTTCTGTGCACGGCATCAATGGTTTCCTTCTGCGCAGGAAGTGCTCTATGCAAAAAACACTAAATTAATAAGGGGGTTGATAATCTGTACAAAACTGGCTGTCCATTTAGGGTTTATTTGCTTTCACATGTGGGATGTTGTCACGTGATATAAATAGGGCTTATATGAAAACCAATTCATGAAGTACACAATGAATCTATTACTATTAGAGGAAAGAGGATATAATTATATCAGCTATATCAGCTCAGCTAAAGAAAAGCATTATTACAGCCCCACAGAAAATGTTGCATTTGCAGATATTTTTGAAGACAATATTGTAAAAGGGTTGTAAAGTTGGGAAATACCAAGCTACTAGTATTGGTGTGTATTATATTGTGTTGACCACGAACACCTCTATTTTCCACTCTTGTGTATTTAGGGCAACTGTGCACCAGATTACATACAACCTATAATTTTATGCACCTTTATATGTAGGGTCTCTTTTAAACTCTCAGACACATGAATTTTGGCTTACACAAATTTAAAGGAAAAATTGCTTTTATCAACATGTATCTGTCTTTAATGCAATTAACAATTACAGTCACATTGCCCATGCTGAATATTTTATAACTACCTATATATATTACCATGATTAGGAAGGTTACAGTTTTGAGAACCATCTTTTGTCTTTAATGCTGGCAAACTCATTACTAATTGGGTAGGTGCGAAATGGAAAGAGCCA